>NC_091020.1:27273214-27582857 GCF_041296385.1 Aphelocoma coerulescens
CAAAAGACAGTCTGGAGGGATGATTGTGGGGACAAGTTCTCAAGATGGACACCAGCTTCATCTCCTTATCTGGTAAATTGTCCATTCCACTGAGATCAAAAAGTTGAAGATTAGAATGGAAGAATGTGAATGCTTTGGTGAGTCAGGCATTCAGCATGAGAAGGATGAAAACCAGAGGAATTGTTTTGGGATGAGGCCAAGCAACTGTTTCAGTTTTCAGGCTGTTACTTAAGCAAGCCTTTTGCATTTCTTGTATTTGGAGTTTTATTGCATTCCTCCATGTTGTGTTGAAGGAATTGTTTTGCCACAATCAAGTTGATAATATTTTCTTTGTAAAGACAAGGTTGCATCTTATACCGGTTTTGAATATTTTTGTCGTGTTAGCACACACAACTCAAATAGAAATAATGCTGTCAACTTGGTTGAAATTACATTTACATAGTTTCTGCAAGTTTCTTGAGACTCCAAATATTGTGTTTTCTGTCTGTGAATGCAACTCTTTTTCTGGGGAGAATCTGGTCAGAGCTGTTCTGCAAGGGAAATATTTTTAGAATGTAATTCTGGGAATCTGCCTACACCAGACCAGGAATGTCTTTGAGACTCTCTTCTGTTCTTCTCTTCCCCCATCTACCCAATATTTAGATCATTTGTGGTTTCTTCACTGCTACGAAACTCTTTTTCATAACACTTGCACCTGTTTTGTTTTCAGCTGTATAGACAGTGGACCAGATGTGTGCAGCCACGTTAGTTCAGGTCTACTGACTCCATGCTGAATGTGGTGCCTCCTTATTAAACGACTTGTTAGTTACAAAGCTTTTCAGTGATGCTCTGAATTTCATTTCCCTTTTTTTTTAAAGTAGAACTGACAGTATAGAGAAATACTTATTTGCATTATTTGTATCTAAGAACACCTTCCTCTGTTTCATCAATTTGAAGGAAAAAAAGTTGTGTTTCTGGGCTTAATTGGTGTGGTAATGTCTGCAAACAGTGGTTGAGAATATTTTTATACATTTGTATTTTAATGTGATAAAAGCATGAAGTTTTGAACAGGAGTGGAATAAGTATAGGCATGTATGTTGCTCTCTAGAAGTCAGAGATAACTGCTTATCTGAGCTAGTTCTGGTGGTTTTCTTGAGCTGCAGGAAAAGCGTAGAACTCCTTTTGACCAGCTTCAGCTTCAGTATCTGGGTTCTGATTCCTGTGAAAGCTGTTGTGGGGATGCAGTTTTGTCTTGTCAGCTACTCAAATTCCTCCTGATTACATTTTCTTCAGACTGGCTTTAGGATAATGATAAAGTAGTCCTGCCTTTTTCATCTACTTGCAGAGCTTACTAGGATGATGCCCCAAGTGTAATTCCAGTAAATACTGACAGCTTGTTAAAGTCCCCTTTTTTTGATTTTTTTTTTTTTTTTTAAATCAATGCTGCAATTATTTTAACTGTTTGAATACTTTTAAAAGTAATGAACAGAGGGGAAAAAACGGCTTCCCTCAGGCTGCCCTTGCTAATGTAGCCTGGGAGGTGGTTAGCCTTTCTTATTAGAGAGCTTGTTCCACACTCAGAATGGACAGGATCCAGGTGTTACCCCAGGTTCAGCATCACCAGGACCCCTGGTCCTTCCCTGCAGAGCTGTTTCTCACCTCTTGGTGCAAGGTTGTAACTTTTTACAGGGTTATTCCGTGCTAGGTGCAAGGCTTTGCCTTTGTCTTGGCACTCAAATGAGATTCTACTGTCCACCTCAAATCTTGCCTTGAGCCCTTGCTAAGATTTTTTTCTACATTTCTCGTATTTGAGATGTTGTTTGAACATGTTTTTAATTTTATTTATATTTGTTGCTTTCAATATAAGCAATAAATAAAAAGTGCTTGCTGTTGTGTCTTGCTGAAGCTTGTTTTAGAGCAGATTTTGGGTGTTATTTTTCAGCTGAGTGTAACTTCTATGCTTTTGAGTGGTTCCCACAACTAGATCCTGGTATGCATTCTGCAAATTGTGAATAATATTACTGTGCTTATTTCTTACTTATATGAGTATTTTAGCTTTTGTAGATAAGTCACTCGTTACCATATTAAAATTGCATTTTCTCCTCAGTAACTCTTCTGTGTAAGTTACATTGTGCAGTAATAATTCAGAATTGCTCTGACTGTTTACCTGTTCTTTCGGCAATTGGTAATGCAGCACAAAGAGCTCAGACTGTCTGTCACAGTGATGTACTCGGATCTCATAGAGAGGCAAAAGATTCCAAAACCGTAAAATTGTTTAAAATTTTTTTTTTCTAAAATCAGGACACTTGTTCCAAAGAGGTTTTATAGACTTAAACTCTTTTTCCTTTTTTTTTTTTCCTTTGCCAGCAGAGAACCAAGTGAAAGATGAATAACTACGAAAGTTATGGGAACTGTTTCTAGCTTGTTCCCAGCATTGCTGATTTTGGATAATTAATGCTTACAAATTAGCTTATGACCAATGTTCTGACACATCAGCCTGAAGTCCCACTAATATTTGCATTCTCCTCTTCCTTCTACTTTCAATAAGAGTCTTGATCCTCTTGCTGTGTCATCTGGCCTAGCATTTATCATGTTGTGAAGGATTTCATAATTTCCAATCTGCTTAAGCATGGGCAGGCACATTGTTAATCCAGTGGAAAACAGGCTACATTACAAATTGTGTTTGCCATCCAAGAGGGGTGCCCTCTGACTGAATTAGTGATTGGAGACTCTGAAGCCTCTTTGCTATTGACCTATATACTCTCTCCAACTGTTAATTTGTGTGTATTTCAGTATTTTTTGATGAAGATGTATTTTACATTTAAAATGGCCAAAAAGAGCTTCCAGAGTTTTGGAAGTCAGAGCATATTACCTGGCCTTCTTGTCATAACAGGCTTTCAAAGTTGGCCATGAAATAGGACTATAATTCTGTCTCATTATTAGTCATTTCATTGTGCTGGGGTTTTTTTAAGCAGGTATATTTAGCTTTGTCATGCTATAACATTTGTTCTTTGTGTGTATGAGAACAACAGTGAGGTGATTCCTCACCCCACCTTTTTTAAGGATTGTTGAGGTGAATACTTAGATGTATTTTTAAAAATTTTTTAAATGGAAGGTGGTTGGAGTCTTCACAAAGTAACTTCCCTGAAAAATGCATGTGAATTGTGTGATTTTTTTAGAGCCTTTTAAAATACAAATGTTTAAAAACTACCCGCTAGGGTGTAACTGACTGTTTTGTGAAGGTTATTTATAGAGAAGCTGTTTTATGTTTTTCAAATGGGCATTGCTCCTACTTTAAAATCTTTTATTGTCAAGCCAGCTAGTACATGCAATTCCTGTCTGCTTTCTTGGCAGACTTTGAGCTTTAATTGCCTTTTTTTCCTTTGCAATCACAGTGCAATATAGTAAAAAACAAAAAAAAAGGCAAAAAACCTCTTCCCCAAAAAACAGCTAACTCCAAACCCCTAGCACCTTACCAGTTTACTTTTTAATTGTTGTGAGGGTGCTTATCCCTTCAAAGCAGTTGCAAGTAGTCCATAGAGAATCCTTTATTCACTGCTGTGAGCTTAGAACTTGTCTGATTTGGACATTACTTGTGGCAAAAAGAGTTAGTTCATTTTGCCTGTGTTTAGTATTTCCCTAAAGTAGTGCTTGCCTTATTGTAGTGATTTTGGGTGTTTGAACAGTATTTTAGTGAAGTGATGCTGGAGTTGTCCACATGATGAAAAGGAATGGGTTTTTCTTCAGGAAACTGCTTTCTGGTTAAGGTTGATTTTGATCTGCAGCACATTTCTAGCTGACTTCTTTCTGTTAAATCAAGATAAAAATGTGTTTCAGCAAATTTTATGTAGTACACAAAAAAATTGCAAATGTTGATTCTGTTACTATGAATAAGATCATGAGCTCCTTATTCATTAGACATGTTTCTTTTTGTACCTGAAACAAATCTTTCCTTTAGGAAAATTTTCTTTTTGATTTTGACATATCGTTCTTACCCTGGCAAAGCAAAAATGCCAGATTTCAGTTGTATCTTGGTGAAACTTATTTTCTTTTTTTTTCTTTTTTCCTTTTTTTTCTTTTTTTATTCTTTTTTTTGAAAAGCATTTCCTCAGTACAACTGCTGCTTTTCGGACAATAAGAAGGACACTTTCACTCACTGAAACATCAGCTTCTGGGAAGAGCATTATGCAGATGGCCTCCAGTTTGGCCTCTTTGTAGTTACAGATCATTATTTGTTGTGTTGACTGTTTATGCCATGTGTTTGTGCTGGTGTAACTCCTGACAGAGCTGCTGTTGTGAGCAGTGCAGTTCACAGTGTGGCCATTCATGGGTAGTTTAGTGCAGTCACTCAGCAGGGTAAGGAGCTACCCTTGGTGTGTGGCTGCTGCTTGGGTGGCCGCGCTCGCCGTGTCCAGAGCCCTTCTCATCCCATGGCCTGGGATGTGTTCAGCAGTACTGGGCACATTAACTACACTGCTGCTGGTACTCAGAGCTCAGAACAGAGAGCTTCTCACCCAGGAAAATAGAGCTGAAAGAAAAGACAGGGCAGGTGGTGCTGGTTGGCCACAGGACATGACCAGCATTAGTTTGTAAGGGACTGGACCCTTTTATTTTGTTATTCCTCTGTTTTCCTACACTTGTCCTTCTAAGCTACCTTGATTCCTCTCTTTCCCCTTCCCTAAAGATTCCATAGCAACTCTTACCATCCCTAGTTGCTCTTCCTTTTACCTCATTGTAGGTGTTCAAGCCCCACATGCAGTAACAACCTTCAGTCTGTGAGGTGCTCTGAGGAGCTTTTCAATTTACGCACTGTGTCTGGTCTCACACATACTTGAACACCCCATATTTTAGTTCTCATGCCACAGCTGGTCCTCTGTATGCCTTTGCATGTGAAGATGTAAAAAACCATTTAGCTCAGTTGATTAGAGCATGGTGCTCATGGCACCAAGGATGTGGATTCGGTCGCCCTGTGGGCCATTCGCTTAAGAGCTGGACTATATCCTCGTGTGTCCTTTCCCCCTCAGAATATTCTGTGATTATCTCTGATTAATTACATGTTGTTTCTGAGTTAACCTCTTTATATATGTATTGTTAGGGTTATGAAATGATTCTGAGACTTTCTTTCATTTCTATCTCAAATGAAGTGTTTAAGTTAGTAGACTGGGTGCATGCTCTTCACGTCTGTGATCTGAGTCTCTGTCACATCACCCAAATGTTTTTCACCTTGTTAAGCATATTGGGTGTAAGATTTTTTTGCCATAAGTCATGGACAGCAACAGGAGAAATGTACCTTGAGTGTTTTTTGTTGACTTGAGTGCTCTCTGTTGTGTCTCAGCAATTCAAGTTAAAGTACTGAAAAAATTTCAGTGCCAACACCATTTCATCTCCCTCTCCTACCTTAGAGGGAGCAATAAACCCATTTTGGTGAAATACTGTCAAACCATAAGTATCCTTATGTTCAAGAACAAGATTCCTTACTGAGCATTGTGAATTAAAAGCTGAATATTTTGATGTCTCTTGAATTCCTTTCCTTAAATCACTATGCTTCATGATAGGGCTTTAACTTTTGTTTGATTTCTGCTCTAAAGTCTAAAATTTGTTGGGCTGTCCCAAATCTATTTTAACATTCAATATTTTTATTAAATGCTTGCCAGTGTTGCTTTTTAAAATAATGCCTGCATCTTTAATATAACAATATGAAGTATGGCTATCCAAATTAAACTAAAGTGTTAAGTTGCCCTTAATTTTCTAGAGAGACATAGGCATCACTTTTCATTATTTTTCCTCCTCAGAATTATGTAGTAAGATGTTTGTTTCAAACATGTAGCTTGCTGTTGTCAAAGATATCAGCAGGTGCAAAAATGAAGTGCAGCACATGTTGCTGCAAAACCCCCAAGTATTTCTTTGACTTCAGCAGATGTAGAGTGGGAAGAGTCAAGGAAATGATAACTTGGTGCAATGAAATGGAATTTATGCCGTATTTCAAATTTGGCATCATTGGTTAAGGTCTGAAGTGAAAACAAATGAAAACAGCAATCATGAAGTGAAAACTACTGCCCTGAAGTGTGTGAGGGTTCTTGAGTAACCTTAGTAAAGTTTTGTGAGGCTCTTTTTTTGTTTGTTTAAAGGGAGAGATGTTTAAGTCTTCCTCAAGCTTTTCTTCCTCCAATTGCATTCTACACTTTGCCCACTTGTTTCCATGAATAATAAAAAGATGCCATTGCCACAGACCATTAACTCTTGCTCAATTTTTTCTTACATTTGTTTTCTTCTGCATGTTAATGGCATTGAAATGTGTGGCTTATGCAGTGCTGGATACAGCACATTTGATGTTGCCTCTGGTTGTCTGGAATACGCTCGATTGCTGATGTAAGAGAAGGGCCACGCACAGAGGTGGAGTAGCTGCTTGAGCACCAGCTTTACATTTCCATCTGCCTAGCTTCTAGAAAAAAAATCCCATTTTGGGTTAATTAGTGCAGGAAATAAGATATGTTAACATACAAGTTATATGTGAACAATCTAAGAAAAACAGAATAATGAAGCTTTGAGGTTGACTTTTTTCTTGGCCTTTCACAATTGTTCTGTGATACATAGCGAGTATTGTGGCTACATGATGCCTGAACTCAGTACAGAGTCTGAATTCACAGTATTTTATGATTTATTAAATCACCAGTTGTGATTATCTGCTGACCTAATGAGTAGACACTCTACACGTCAGAACTTGCCCAGGATAATCCTGCAGGCCTGTGAGAAAATCCTTGTGTCAAAGATACAGTGCTGAAGCTTAAAATAGATATTTGCTCCTCAAAAGGAATTTGCTACTCTTCCAAATTTGTTACTCACTGAGTCATGCTCTAATATACAAATGCAGTGACCTCATCTTTACTGGAGAGAGTGGAAGGTGTTAAATCATATGCATTAATTTCACCCCCATCAGATGCAAGAAATGTGAATACATACACCTGTATTCACGCACACAGTTGGTTTTTCCTTTTTCTCAAACCCAACAATCTTTTGCTCAGAACACAGTGTGTTTGACATAAAAATAGGTGAAACTACTGTTCAGAGTTGTGCCTAGCTGTGCTTTTAAATTAGTTTATAAATGTCAGGAATTAAGAAGTTCCATGTAAAGTGGCTCTAAACTCCAAGCAAATCCAAACTTTTAAAATGCTTAACAGATAAGCCTTTTATTTCAAACTTTTATTTGCTATAAGTCTGCTTGCATACACTTTACTTATTGTAAGTTGTCTTTTTTGTAATGACTAAAAATGTTTAAAAATAGCACTCAGGACTTTGGATTATCTAGGTTGTCAGCCAGATAATTTTGCTGTCTTTTAACTGTTGATTTTGTGCCTGGAAATAATTCATGATATAGAAACAGATCTTAATTTCTCAAAATTTAATACAGTTCATTTACTTAGTGATGTTTTAAACTTCTGGTCAGCCTGAAACAAATGTAAGATACAAATTTTATACTGGTATTCCACAGCTTGAACTGTCAGAAGAAAATCAGTCAATAAATAACACTTCTGTGGAGAATCTATTAAAGCTTTATCTGAGCTTTTCAGAATTGTTGATCAGGTTTTAGATCTGACTGAGGAAATTATGATCCTGTAATACCTTATTTTATATGTATAACTTTATGGTAGCAGTAGCTTTTTTTCAGCTTATCCCCAAATCCATCTGATTCTGTTAATCTCTGTGTGGAGGTCATTGTCGAGAGCTGTACATTAAAGACCTTTATGTTTGGTTTTCCTGTGTGCTTGTAGGTGAGTTGTGTAACCTCATAACTCTGGATGTAGCGCACAATCAGCTTGAGCATCTTCCAGAAGAGATTGGAAGCTGCACGCAGATCACCAACCTTGACTTGCAGCACAATGAACTCCTGGACCTGCCAGAAACCATAGGTATGTTAAGAGGCTGGAGAAGAGAAAATAAATCACTATTTCAAAATGTTCAGTAAGTGGAACAAATTTAAGGAGTATCTGTTGGTGGCTGTAGAATGACTGATGTTCAGCTCAAGGCAGCTTCATGCTTGAGATTAAAAGCAAGGTGTGCTTGTTACCTTAAATGTTACTTTAAATAATTTAAGAATGAGAGTTGCAGTGAAAAAAATCCAAATCCATTACTTCTAAATCTTAAGGTGTTCTGTGTTTATAAGCAAATGTGTACTGCTTGTTTGTTCATTCTGTAATGAAACTGACCATGTAAAGAAATGAAAGGCTAAAAGACTTGTAGTTGAAATGTAGTACTTTGGCAGATAGTTTTAACTAACATCTTTGACTAAAGAAAAATGGAACTAATGTAATATATGTTCTAAATTAATTATGTATATGTTATGTTCTTTGGTGCAACATCTAAAAAATCTCCCAAGTCCACAGGGTCATCATGCTTTTATGCAATAGAATACAGAGTTTGCAACTTACATTGGAAATAATGGACTAATATAAACACAGTCCTGGTTGGTTTCAGAATCTTGTATGGGATGAAGTAACAAAATTTTTCCTATCTCATTAAATCAGTTTTAAAGAGATGGCAGAAAAAAGATGGCTGCTGTAATTA
Source organism: Aphelocoma coerulescens (assembly GCF_041296385.1). NCBI lineage: Eukaryota > Metazoa > Chordata > Aves > Passeriformes > Corvidae > Aphelocoma > Aphelocoma coerulescens. The sequence goes on from NC_091020.1 coordinate 27,281,756, forward strand.
AAAAAGACTAAAAACAAGGCCATCTTGGTTTTAAGCTCTGTTTGTCACCAGAACATACTCAGAATAATGAATGTTGTAAGTTTAATGGTATTCATTGTTGACCATTTTATTAATGTACTGTAATGCATTGTAACATGAGGAACCATTTAGTGACACTCCAGCTTTTCTTCTAGCAGTAAACTGTTGAGTGTGGAGTTACTGTGGCTTTTGGTTGAGGAAGTTTGACCTGAGCAGAGTTTACATTGATGATGTATCTACTGGAACTTAAACTTCCTTCCTGGATTGATGATATTTTTAAACTCTGGAGATCCCATTCCATCTGGAGTTGCATCTAACTTACACCATTCATAAGTACAGCCTTTATTTTTGTAGCTATTTTGTAAATCTTACTGAATGTTGTTTTACATAACACTTATGTGTAGTGTATGTGTCACATTTAGGGAGTGAGTTCTCTGGATAAACTGTTAATTATGGGAAAAATTCTCTAAGCAAGTGTGAGATTTCCATATTCAAGGCTTATAGACTAATGCTGTTAATTCTTGTGCAGAGTAGTAGTATAATTTACAAAGTTGCTTAGTGCCTGGTAGTCACTGAACTTCTCAAAGAACCAGAAGAATCTCACTTGTAATATGCTGCATGACTGTACTTACAGGGAAAGGTCTTTGAGTAGGAGAGGCACAAATTTATTAGGCAGTTAAGTCACATGTGATAGATAGGAAATTGCTCACTCTGCAGTCAGGATAGTTTGGACTCACCTATTTCTTCTGAAAAGTTTCTGTAAGCTTAGGTGGTTTCTTTTGAGTCAGGTTCATACCTGGCTGGACTGGATTTCTCTCTGTTTACTTTGTTTTGTTTTTCCCTTGCATTGTCTTTATAGTGTTTAGAAGTTAGTCGCTTTTAAATGTAGGTAGCTGTCTCTTTATGTGGTTATCTGAGCCGAATATCAATGTTTTAGAGCTCAAGAAACCACCAAAGACAGCTGAATAATAGTAAGAGGGAGCAGTGAGCTGTCGTGTCGTTAACCTTACTGTAGTTCAGTTTTTGCTCCACTGGAAAATATATTTTGTAAACAGTAAGTTAAAAAAAAAAAAAGTATTTAAATAAGAACTTAAAATCAGAAATCCATGTTTGCACCTCGTGTAGTTTGCAAACAGAATTTAATAGTGAAGAGAAAAACTTTAGGTTCCATCTTAAATGATAATGATCAGCCTACATTTATGCATGTTGCAGAAAAGGCAGCCGTAGCCAGTTCAGCAACATTGGCTTTATTTCTTAGTCATCACAGTTTTGGTTGAACATATTAAAGCAAGTTATGGCATGATTTTTAGATTACAGCTTGCTTTGTGGTTGGGATTGTTCAGCAAGAAACTTTGAGTACTGAGAAAAGCCCGGCAAGTCAATGGCGCGTGGCCACCTGTGTGCGCGCTGGGGGCGGCCCTTCGGCCTCTCTGTCTCTCGCTGCAGTTTCTGCCTCTTCCCTGCTCCTGGCTATCTGCTGGTGTTTGCCACAACTAGCCTTTCTTGCAACATTTACATGCTTCCAGATATCAGGACACTCACTGTATGAGTGCTGTTAATGGTTCTCAGTTCACTCAAACTCTGTGGGTTACAGACCAGGGACAAAACAGACCAAGCACATTTGCTCGTTATAAATATTTGATGTTCTGTGTGCCTATGAGCCTCCTGTTATGGACCAGACTTTCCATTACTGCTGGGTCTGTCCCCTCCTCCCCCACTGACACCCTTTTGATGGAGGCCTCGTTTTTTCTTTAGAAGGATGTTTTTGTCATGCTGCTTTGAAAACCAAACAGCCCCCTTCCTTTTCTATTTCTCCCTCCCCTCAGAAAGGACCCCTTCCCTTCTCTCCATCAAAAAGCCCTCTTAAAGTAACTGCTGGACTATCTGAACAAGTTTGGGTTTTACCACAGAAAGATTTCTAAATCTGCCAATTTTTTAAAAAAAAGCTTGTTTGGTAACTAACAGCATGTACTGAAATGTTCTGGAGCTGTGGGGAAGGGACGTGAGGGTGACATGCAGGGGAGTGGCAGGGAAGGGATTATGCATCAGCAGTGATTACAGAGGTAGCAGAGCCAATATACCCACTCTGTAAAAATACCAAGTTCTTCTCTCAACTAATGCTGTAGAAGCATGCTTTTGTGCAGTAACAAATGTAGATTTTAGATATTAGTTGTCAGGAAGTGACCTAATGCCTTGCTTTATAGATATTGGCTTAATACATTCATATCTGTATTTCTGTTGATTGAAAATTATAGAGTACTTTTTATATTAGATCACTTCCTGTAAGAAAAATGAGCTTTGTGGAATGGCTTAGCACATTCCAAGAGTCTCAAGCCCAGAATCAAAATCATAGTGGGATCATAGCTGTTTAGTATTTTCATTGCAGATTACACCCCTCTACCATGTTAGTTTTGTTTTTTTCTTTTGGGGGGGTGGAATTCTTAGCTACTTTTATTTACACTGTGTCTTATCTCTGTATACTTAGCTGGCACGCTAATATATCCAAAAGTTATATAGAAGAAGGTGAAGAGCATAATATTTATATTAAAATTACTAATTGAACTGTTGAGACTGAAAACAAATTTTGGGTGGAGTAAATTGTTTTTTAGGATTACAAGATATCTTAGATAATTTTGTCCTGCAATTACCACATTGTGAGTGTTCCCTCTTTGAACTTTCTGTACAAATGTGTTCACAATTTCTTATGTAAAAGCATAGAAAAACTTATTTGAGAAAGAAATAGAAGCAGAGTTACAGCTTTTAAAAAAATCAAATTCTTCATCTGCTTTGTAATTTTCTAGTTTTGTGTGCTTATGTGTGCAGTTTGATTTTAGTCAAATGTGCCATATTTACAGACATCTAAGGCAACAGAAATTTTAATAAGAAAAAGAATAGTCAGTTGTAAATGTTCCAAAATTATACTTTGAAAGCACAAAAAATTCTTCAATGGACACACGTTCCAGTGTCTGATACAGCACTGTTCCTAAGAGATGGTTAGGAAAATGGGAGGCATGTTTACAGCTCTGCATTACACTCCTGCCCTTCCTTGTGGCACTATAGCTCAGAAGCTGAAATCACAGCTTTCATGAAATTAAATATTATTTATTTATTGGTTTTGCTGCTTGAAAGTGTGCTCCAAACCAGGCTTCTAACCTGTTTAACCCCAGTGTATGTCTGAGAACACTGTTGTGCCCTTAAAGCCTACAGTTGATAAAATATGAAGTGCTGACCAGAACCAGACATGTGGAATTGGTATGGCTCAGGTTATGCAAAATTGTGGTTGAGAGCTTAAAGTGCCTAGAAGTAAAGATATTTCTGAAGAAATGTGAAACTAACTTAAAATGGTATTTTAAATTTGGCTGGCTTAGCAAAAGCAGAAGTCTTGTTCTGAAATGTCCGAGCACCTGCAGCTCTCTCAGTGATCGGGGCCGATGGGTTTGATGTTATTCGTTACTCACCGTTCTGCTGGAGCAAAGTGTAGAGGCTTCTGCTCCAGCTTTCACAGCAATGTTCATACTCTCATCATTTAAGCATGACCTTGTGCTTTGGTCAGTGAGCATTCTGTGCTTGGTGGCATCAAGCATAGGCTCGCTTATGGGAGATCTGGTCAACATTTGGTGCTTTGTCTAAGGTTTTTTTCTTGGACTACTCTGTTAATGAAACTTCTTTAATTGGATTCTGCTACTGTTGGCCTATTGCAATAAGCTCAGCCTTTTCTTTATCTGATTGAAAGCAGTGGCTCCCACTCTTACATTCTGAATTTGTGTTACTATAAGCCTTGTGTAGTTCTCATGGTGGTCTCATAAAGGCAAAGAAACTTCTGGTTTTTGTTGGCTTCAATTCTAGACTTAGTAAATGTAAAGCAGCGAAATTGACAGGGAAGTGTCAGTGGGAAGTGACTTGCTCCTTTTGTCCTCCAAGTTCGGAAGGGCAGCGATGAGGCTGTGAGGTGTTGCCTCACACTAGTGAAAATCAGACAGTACTGCATGTGATGGGCAGGGGACATTTTGGTCTCAGTGTTTGCATGGTAGGTGTAGATGCTAAAAGCTCATGGGGTGACATGGCAGTTATGTAGAAGGAAAACAGAACAGTTGCTTCTACATTTGGGAAGTCACTGTTAAATCTTCCCTCACTCTTCAGGAAGTTTCAGGGTGTCCTTTCCCCTTTCCTTAGGTTCTTCTCCCAGTATCTGCTGTTGGGCATCATTTAACTGCAGGGAAGATACAAAGTGGAACCCAGACCAGAACTGGTCTGCATAAAATAATTCTTATATTTCTTAATTAGCTAAAATTATAAAGGTATATTCGTATGTTACACATTTTATATGTTTGCTTTGTATAGTAGGGCAGACTTAAAAAATTAAATGTATCTTTCACTTAGGAAAGGTTAATGTTTTTATTGCATTGCCAGTGAGGTATAAACTGCTCATACAATGTGATTTACATTTATATAAGTCTTTAATTTCACAGAAAGGCTTTAAATAGTAATTTGAAAAGGGAAAAAAAGACTACCAATGAAAAATTAAATTAAATAAATTTCAGTTGCTTTGTCTTACTGTATGCAGTGTGAATTGAGTAAAATGCAATGCTTTCATTGGTAGCTCAAAATAAGGTCTAGCTGTTGTTTGTCTCTGTTGCAATGTGAAATATTTTTGTATTTTTGTATCATTTTAGCTAATTATAATTTCGGTTTTATGTTTTAATTAATCCATTTCCAGTGCAAACCCAATATAGTTAAATACATACGTACTGCTTCCATTCAAGGTTAGGATAGCTTCTAGTGGCTAATTAATTCTGAGTTCATTGATTCAATGTATTTATGAAAATATTTTTTATTTTGTATTTTGGTTGGATATTCATCCTGGTAAGACTAGAGTGGGGACAGTTATTTTAGTGAGTGTATGTACCATCACACAGTAATTAGATGCGGAGACCAGTGTGTACGGATGTATTCTAACTGCAGCTCAGCATTTTCAGAATGATTAGTATACTGCAGAAAGAAAAAGGCTATAATATTTTCTTTATGTGAGAAGCAGGCACAAGCAAAGAGTGATTCAAAGGAACACATCAGAATTGAGACGAGCAGGTCTGTGAGTTACATGCATTTTGATGAATGCCTATGAAATGAATTTTAGGTTGAATTTTCATTGCTTAGTTTCAGAAATGTGTCACTAAGAGTTTGTGCTCTCTAGCCTTATGCGGGTGTTGGGTGTGGTGCATGATGGGTACCTGAGCCTCTGTCACTCAGGTTTTGCAAGTATCTTGTGTGCATCTTTCACACATACACAGTCAGCAGTGTTACAGTCTGGAATCGGAGCTGGAAAATAACTGACTGCTGATATGGTCACAATTTAGCCTTTTAATATTGAGATAATGAGGGAGAACCTGTCTTTGGATGATACCGTTAGACTGAAAGTAGAGAGAACTGTCTGCTCTATTCAGATGGCATTTAAACTCCTAGGGGTTATAGAGACTAATTTTAAAATCATGTTAAATAGTTTTCTAATAGGTAGCATCTTCATGAAAATTCCTAGACTCTGCGGGAGGAGGATAATGCACTTTGGTTTGAGCAGGGCAAAAAATGATGCACCCTGCTGACTTTGGTAATTTGTGAATTTGATTTTGTTTCCTACACTGGCCTGCCTGGTATATCAGGAGGTTTTGGTGTCTGAAAAGAAAAATTAAAATACACTAAAAGTCACTTTACTGTTAAACCAGTAAAATGAAGTCAGACTTTGTATTGTGTTTAATTATACTTTTGTATTTACAACAAAATAATTACATTTCATGCTTTGGCAGTTAGTAGCACTAAGCTGGAGGGGTTCTCTTCTTTTCTGCAGTTCTGCTAAGAGTGGTTGCCCTCCCACCCCCATCACCTTTCTGTGCCCGTTCCCTACTTTTCTCAGGCATCAGCTGTTAGCCAGAGCATATTATATATTAGGGATGTAGGGATTGTAGAAAGGATTTGATCTCTCTCAGATGGCAACTGGTGACAAAAGTTTAAATTCATACAAACCTACAGGCTTTGGTTTAGGAAGGAGTTGCCCCCAGACCAGAAGAATAATGATCTAGTTTCCTCTTTTGAGGTGTCTTTTTGGACCAGTCACTTTGTGCTGTTGCTCTCTGCTTGTGGAGTGCAACTGAAGGTTAAAACACTTTATCTGAAGCCTTTCGTTTTACTCTACAGCTATCAGGGGAACCGGTTTGCTTTCTGATAAGAGATTAGATTAAACATGCCAACAGCTCCTTTCACCTAAAAATCTGTTAAACAGTTAAAAAGTTGTCACAGAGTATGGCTGACATCTGGAAAACTAGTATATAGTAAGTACCAAGTGTGGTACAGGCATCTCTGACTCAGGGCTATTTTAAGAGCAGGAGCCACTGTTGAAATATCTGAATGCAGTGTTTAATCTCTATCCACAACTGCCCATCTCTAGCATGTCTACTATCTCCCATACAATTTGAAATTTATTTCATATTGTCACCTTTGTTATTCTCACTGCAAGATTAGTACCATGTGGTGTATTAAATTTAATTCATGTATGGTTTTTTAAAGTGACATCAAGTTTAATTTAAAAAAAAAAATAATTTTGGCTGTACCTCTTGCTTTCAATTTGTAAAAAATGATACCTGGTATCTTTTGTATGCAAAGCAGCAATTTTTCTTTGCTAGGAGAAGATCCCTCAGTGAATTAAGCACGTGGCACTCTATGAAGTAACATGTGGCCATGTAAAACATGTTCTTTAGTAGGTAACTGCTCATTGTGTGCCAAGTTGAGTCAAATCAAAATCTAAGAATATTTATACAAGTTAGACCATCTGAAATACTTAATAGTGCCATGTTGTTTGTAGCAAGTTCCTGCAATTTTTTATTGTATGCTGAAGTTCATGTATATTTTTGATTATGGTCTTACGGGGTTTTGATGTGCACAGCTCTTTATAAGTCCAGTTTGTGTTTTTAATGTTATCAGCAGGAGTTTTCTCTAGTGAACAGATTTTTAAATTGATCTGGTGCTTTTGGTTTATTTAAAAGAAAACAACTGATCCTGATAGCAAATTAGCTCGATGAACTAAGTTTCACATTAATAATGACCCTTCATCTAAGGATAGGGAATTGGAAGGATTATTTTAACTAAGGGAGGGAAAGGAAGAGGTGTGGTAAATCTCAGAAGAAGAGAGCATTTGTCACTCCCTTTAAAAAGCACTGGTAGAATTTTGAATTAGGAATTTGTACTTCTTTATATTATTCAGCTTACCAGTTCTTTTTTCTCTTGATTTTGAAATACTTAAAAAAGAGATGTATTGTTGAACCACTTCAGGTGGTCTTACTAAAAAATACGTTTTTGTTAGCGTAGTTCCCTGCTTTATTTCCTGTCTTCTCTTTATTTTGGGATTGGCAAACACCTGTTTTTCCTTTGATTAATATTCTTGAAGTACTTTTAATAAAGAATTTAATTTAAACCATCTATTTCGCATCCCTTTTATCGTAACAGTTTAATATTTTTGGATTTGCATGCTTCCAAGTATTTTTAATTCACTTCTGTGTAAATGAAGCAGCTAATCCTGAGAGAGACATGCTGTCACTCCAGTGAAGGGATTATGAATTCTGTGCTTAAGTTGCTTCAGCCCTGAGAGCTGGAACCTCCTGATGGGTGTTCATACTCTGCTGGTGAGAAAATGGACCTGAGATAAGGTGTCTGTGAAACCTGATTCCCAAGAGTGACTGTTTCTGACAGAAGTTGAACTAAAGCAATTTTTCAGTTACTTGCTTAGGCCTGGTGTGTGTCTAGGGCTTGGTCTACGATGTTCTTTTTATGAGTACCAATGAATAAGGCAGTTGAGTTTACAAGGGTTTTCATAATTGGCTCTCGAAGAGAACAAGTTGGAAGGGGTTTTACTTGTTGCTTTTCCTGCTAGTATCTGCTTTTTGCTTGTGGTTATCAAACTGTCACGTACGTGAACATCTGAGTCATTACCTGCGAGGGGTTGTTTCAGAGGAGCTGCTGAGGTACAGCTTCAGTGACAAAAGTACATCTGCAAATGGTCCTGATGACAGTCTGACTGAGCTCATCATGATCAGTTGTTACCTTCCTTGCCTTATTTCTTAGACCTAACCTGACAGCCCATCAGCAGATACCTAGTGCTGTTCCATCTGGAAAGCAATAGCTGAGCTGGAAATGATGGAGATGAGTGCAGGTACTGTAAAGCAACTCCAAATATGAGTATCAGCTAGGTAACCCTGAGCTCAGGGAACTGTAAATGGGATTATTTGATGGTTCAGTGCACAAGGTGTGGTCTTTAGCAACTTGTAACAGTATCTGTTGTAAAACAGTTTGTCACTTGGTTTTCACATTAGCCTGCTGGCCCCTGCACCATGGAGGCAAATGTTAACATTGTACTGGTGCATTCCTGTTAAAAAAAAAAGTCAGCTTGAACACACTGAGCAGAGGAAGAGCTGCAAGGGTCATCCTGTTTTGTGAAGGTGAGACTAAGATCTGGCTTGTCCAGCATGTGAAGATAAAAGCTGATAAGGGTTTCACACTTCGATGCACTCACACTGGGGTGTGAGTATGAACTCTGAGGATGAAAAGATTGCTGAAGATTGAGTGGCAGTAAATTGGCTGTAAATAAATTCTGGCTTGAAATGAGAAGGTGGCTCATGTTTCCTGCATCAGCTGGGCTCAGGACAGTCCTTCCAGGAGCAATGGGAGAGGTGCTACTGATGCAGCTCTAGCAGAAATCTTACTGGTTTTGTCCTCAGGAATAATGTATTTAGTGCTGTGGCGTGCAAAACAGTTATAAGGAATGTGGTACACACAGGATGTGTCTTCTGTTATGCCTTTGCATACCTTTTCCATGGAGGAGAAAGATAACTGTAAAGAAACAGTGATAAAGTTCTATTAAGAAATGCTACTTATGATAAGGAAATATTACTGGGAGCTCTATTTATGCCTTCTTTCTGATAATGTCATGCGGATAACCAACGTGTGTCATTCTCTTCTGGAAACGTAGGGTACATTTTGACTCTCTAGTGGCTGCCTTGTTTCATTTTTCTGAAATGCCACATTGCTGGTAGGAAGAGAGCCATATACATACAGCCTGTGCTCACAATCTGGGAACTGGCACAGCAATGTTGTATTGCTAAGCAACAGTTGGCATCATGCTGTCTACCTCCCTGTTTGTCCTTTTCGCCTGGAAAATCCAGATCAGCATCTAGCGCAAGGTTTAGGTAGTGAAAAGAATAGTAGGCTGATGCCTTGTTTTGTGTAAAGTTTGTTGTTCATCCTTTAGTAAAATATTAAATAACAATTTAGAGAAATACAGTCAGGATATGCTCTGTTCGTCCCTAGGATGGCACATCCTAACGATCTTAGAGCCTTGCAGTAGGGTGTTTTTTGTGTGAAGCAAGGCCAGTTTTTTATTCAGCCAGCAATGCCTGATCTCACAAATACAGCATGAAATAGCTAAATTACATACATATGTGTGTCTTTATGCTAGTGGACTCTAGGATCAGAATAGGTCTTAATTATTCTCTTTAGTGTGTAAATGCACTGCAGGATTTAACAGGAAAAGATGAAGATTTGTGCACTGGAGTGCAATATTGATAGGCCTGGATTTTAAATTCCTTTTCCTGATCGAGTGAAGACTTTCTTTGCTGCTTCTACAAAAATTAATTTTATACTTGCTTAGAATCAAGCACTTTAAAAAACAAACTAAAAATCCCAATTGAAGGTACTACTAGTGATACTACTAGTTAAGCAATGGTGTGTAGCTACCTGTTTTGACTTTTGTTTAGTTCTTGATGGTACTAAGTAAAACTTGTTGCCAAGCTTGTTAGATAAATATCAGATACGCACTGAAAACTCATCCTCTTTTTTTCTCGACTTGTAAGATGTAGATAATTTTTGTTCTGTATTAAGGGGTTTGTGGGTTTTGGGTTTTCTTTCAGTTGCAGTTTTATGGGGGAGCTAAGGTTTTTTGTTTTCTGCTTTTTTTTGTTTTGTTTTACTGCTCTGGTGACTTCTCCATTTTAGAAACTAGAGCAAATCATACAACATTGTTGTTCCCAGTTTCAAGTTTTTATTATCTACATTCCCAACTGTTTGGGAATGTAGGGGCATTTTTACAGTATATTTTGACCAGGTTCAGGAAAGAGGTATTTTGCTGCTTGCTTTGTTGAAAGTTTTTCTCTGTCTAGCAGATAAGACTCTACATTTACTTCTTCCTTTGCTGTGCTCCAGTAACCTTTGTATAAGTGCATATGCATTAATACAGCCTTTACTTAATAAGCAGTTAGACTGTCCATATTAAGGCCTCTTCATCTTTTAAAATTACTGCTGGTTATTCATTCTGCAGTTTGTTAAATCCTGTGTTTCTTTTCTAATGTGTCTGTCTGGTACTTCAGTTTGCAGAACAAAGGTGTTGTGCCATGGGTGGTTGTAAAAGTGATTGTAAAACAGCAGTGTTTTGCAAGGAACTGATTGTGTGAACCTGTTCACAAGCTCCCCTGGTGCAACGTCCACACCTGCACAGACACCTCTTCTGACTGTAGGGATGAGCCAGAAGACAAGTTTCTTTGCCAGTTGACCTTTCAGTGAAGTTTAAGGCCTTGGTACCTGCGGAGAGGCTGAATGCCCCTGCACCCTATAGTTCAACAGCATCCTTGAGCTGTTGATTTTGGTCTTTAGTACTTGTTAGATGGTAAAGGTTGGAGCTAAAGGGAGCTTCAGATTGGAAATTTTCAAGTTGTAAGTTTCTCAAAATTTTTATTCCCTGACAGAAAGATATATCAGGTGGGACCATCAGGCTAGCAATATTCAGAAATAATTTTACATGGCTATTATCCAGATTTTTGTAGACTTCCTCCAGACTTTTTCTTCAGTGTCACTCAGAAAATGTGGTAATTTTGGGTTTTTCCTATCACCTGTTAAAGACATTCTTACTGTTGGAGGATGGTAAAGCTTTGGGGTTTTTTCCCTGCAGAGGAAATTGTTTTGCCAGGACGTGAGTTGTATGATGCATGCCCAAGTTCTGGTAATATGAGTCATGGCATTGAATGATACTGTCCGTAATTTTAAAAAGTCATTTTGGGGACTTCTGGAAAATGATAGTATGTTTTGTTGTCAGAAAGATCAGGATAGAAGGACTTTTACAATAGGACATGAGCCTTTTGCTTGCTTATCATATTATGCAGAACTTCAGAATAGTATTTAATATGCACAATCTACTTCTGCATGGTTGACTTCAGCATTGGAAAGCACTGGAATCTGTGTATCTCCCATTTTGGGATGACAGCTCCATTTCACCATTTGAAATTTTGAAGTGTAGAGTGTGAGACAACAGAAGAATCAGAAATCACACCTTGTTCTGTGTGTATGTGTGATTCTCACAGTATATTAACACCTGTTTTCTACCTGTAGGAAATCTGTCCAGTCTAAGTCGTCTTGGCCTGAGGTACAATAGGCTGTCAGCAATTCCCAAGTCTTTAGCAAAATGCAGTGAACTTGATGAGCTGAACTTGGAGAACAACAACATTTCTACTTTACCAGAGGTGAGGAGTAGAGGGAGTGGACTGGGGAGGGAATGCTGCTGGAGGACATCGATGTTTTGTAAAGGAAGTGCAACACGAGAAATGTTTTCATCTTCCATCTTAACTCTGAGGAATAACCTTTATTTTAACCTAAATGTAATGTGAATTATGTCGATTGTGTAAATATTAGGCATATTTAATCAGTGTTGAAGGACTAAATATCATACAACTTGAGTCAAAACTGGGAGCAATACATGTGGTTGTATATGCTGTCCTGTATCTTTAGAAAACCTAAAATAAGGAGTCCAGATTCCCACCCTTCAAGCTAGATAAGTGTTTCTCAATGTTTCTGCTTCATGAAACATTAGTGCCTGGAAATAATTGCTGAGATGTCAGAAAAAAAATCTGATGTGATTGTTTCTTATTTTGGATATTTATTCCATTTCTTTAGAATGTTTTAAGGTGAAGACTTCATGACGCAACATAAATTTTATAGCCTCTTCTGTTTTAATGATGCTCAAACTGCTTTCCTAAGCTGTCATCCCCATGACCCCAAGTTGTCTAAATTACTAGTGTAAAACGAGTTAAAAGGTTATCTAAAGATGTATATTGCAAACTATAAATAGAGGGGGAAAAAATGCACTTGGAATTCAGCAAAGTATTTACAGTAACAAAGGGCAGTAAGTAACTAATTTTCTTCAGATAAATTTCTGAACTCAGCAGTGATAGACTGAAACAGAGAATTTAATAAATGTTTGGGTAAGACTATAATTTAAGAAAATGCTACTGAGTGAAAGCCACCAGGCTGCTTTTAGGATGAGAGCTAAGCTAGCCCACCTCACCCAGACGTGTTACAAAAGCAACTATGGTGTAATTGCAAAAAGCTAATGTGAGGGGTGATTAGTTGCTTTAAAAGATGTTCACCGTAATACAAACTTCTTTGTGACTGTGCTGCCTTCTTCAGGTGTATTTGCCAACAATATGTTAACATTCAAGCTTGCAGAAATGTATAGTTTATACTGTAATCTGTTTAAAATAAAGCATGCTGTGCTATAAGACAAAGAACTGTATTTGTAGAAGAAATTTCAGAATTTCAAAACATAGCTGAAGCTGCTGACACAATGCCTAATAAATATTTTATCTTAAAAGGATGGGCTGGAAGAAGGCAGTACTGCCACAGCTCTCACAGATGTAAGAGCATTGTTCTCTTTGTACTGCCAAAGCTCTCTTTCTTCCCTTCAAATGCATTTAATTACTCCAGGCTATTAGAGTGAATTACCTAACATATTTTAGATATTTTTTTGGTATACAAGCAGACTTCAAAACCAGCTTTTTGAAATGCCAAGATCCATCTGAAGCAATAAAGTGTGTTAGAGCTCAGGGACTGCCTAACCCTAGGACTAATATCTGTTAATTAAAGTATAGGTAGAAGCCATATTTCCTAATCAAAGATTATACTAATTAATTATTAGCTTAGATTAATACTGATTTGAAGGTCCATTATTTTATCTGTAGGGGGAAAAACGCTTCACTGATATTTGCTGAGATATGCCCCCAGTGTCTAAAGTTTTAGCCAGGGCATGAAGATAAGTCCTTGTTTGATCCTGTTTTATTTACAATAATGTTAATAAACTATTTATAAAAGTAGCCAAAGCTCTCCTGGTGAAACAGCAAAGCCATATTCTTAGAGCTTTTACAGTGACTGTAGAGCTCAAATCGCAATCCAGAAATACTGACATTAGGAATATGGTTGGAATCATTATGTTGTTATTGCTCATTCCTGATTGCAGATGTTGCATTATTTATGGTATGTAATGCCATGCATAAATCTCCAATTTCTGTAATACTTAAGCAAATAGGGCTGGATTCAGGTTGGTGTAGTAATAAGCAAAGGTGACACTTCAGCAGTAATTTAGATCTCATTATTCATCTCCACACTTCTAGCAGCGTGCTTGGCACGTAACTAACAGATAAACTGAGATATGGGCTGCTGGGATTTCGGAATCTAATTAGATTGTCAAGAGAAATGAAACTCTGGATTCAATGGACAGCAGCTGCTATCCAGTTTAACTACAGGCTTCTTGTTTCATTTCTTAAGGGGAAAAAATATAGAGCAGTAATAACTTAGGAATATTTTAGAAAAAGGAAAAAACAATGGAATTTTCAAACCCTTCCTATTCTTTTTCTCTGTCTGATTATCTGAAACTATTACAGTATAATTACAAGACACTAACAAGAAACTTCTACCAGTTGTGATCACAATATGGATTTTTATGAAGTTACCAAAGATTTGTACGGGAGTTATCAAATGCCTCTTTTGGGAGCCAGTGTGTGGGGTTGATATTTCACTGGGCCCCATTTGGATGTGGGTGAGATGCTGGAGCCAAAACAGCTACTGGGGATGGACACGCTGCCCCTGCGCTCCTGGAGCAACGTGTCATTAGAAAAATTACTTTCAGAGGAGAAAAGAGTTACCAAACCTCCCAAACCTGTGCTTTTAAATGTGGCATGTTTGCTTTTTTTTTCTCTGTCAGCATGCAGGGAGGAAGGGGGAAATAAGGTAGTGGCTGATGACTGTGAGCAGAGGTTGTTGCTGGTGGAAGTTTTATCAAATATAACACTGGTTTGTGTGTTGCAACACTTCCTCAGGGGATGGACTTGAGGGGGGAAAAACATTTCTAATTAGACCCATAAGGGAAAAGAGATGCATTGAAATAAATCTGTCCTAAGTTCTTGTGTGGTTTTCTTCTTTCTAACAGGGTCTTTTATCCAGCCTTGTCAAACTGACTAGTTTAACATTGGCCAGGAACTGCTTCCAGTCCTATCCTGTGGGTGGCCCGTCCCAATTCTCCACAATCTACTCTCTCAATATGGAGCACAACCGCATCAATAAAATCCCCTTTGGAATTTTCTCTAGGGCGAAAGTATTAAGTAAGCTGAACATGAAGGTGAGGCACAGAAACATGCTACTGTGTAAAATCAATGAGGAGCACTGTTTGCTGCTCCATGAATTCTGGCAGACTTAATAATGTAAGGAATGAATTTATCACGCTGAAGTGGATGCTGCTGCTGTCATATATATAAACAATCCTGTATTAGTCTAAAATTGTGCTATCAAGATGTTACTAATTTATCAAGACGTTACTAGTTAAGGTTTTGTCACATTTGCTTGAGTTTGAACAATGAAAACAAGAAAGCTGCCTGCAAAGTTCTTGAATATTCACATGGGACACAAGCATGTAGATTAGCTTATTTCTCCCTCAGACACTGTTACAGTTTACATTATAAACAAAGTTATGTAACATAATTTTTTTTAATATAGTCTTTCAAAACCTAAGTCTGGAGACTTTTGGCAATAGTTGAAGAGCGCAGCAAAAGAACTTTTTAGTGTGCTAAGGTGGTTTAAGAGAAGTAGGGAAAAGAGATGATATTTTTCTATTAATAGATCTATTTCAAGAAATGCTTGAGGAGTAGCTAAGCTCAGCTACTGTTCTAGAATAGTTTGACACAAATGAATCCTCAATTTACATTAAGTCCGGTTTTTATCACGTACCATTTGTAGCTTTGCTTGTTTACCTGAACTTTGTATGACCATTTTTTAAAAGATTTTGAAGTGTCTGGTATAGATCAAATATTTTAGAAACATTTTGAGCAGTAGCATGTTCAGAGTAATTTCAGATGCTTTTACTCTGAGCCATTAAAGCTTATGTGGGTTTTTTGGTTCTTTTTTTCTTTTTGGTTGTGGGTTTGTTGGTTTTTTTTTTTTTTCCTTAGGGGGTTTGGTGTGTGGGTTCTGGTGGGTTTTTTAGCAGTGGTGTTTATTCTCTTGATTGGTTTGTTTGGACTTTTTTTTTAACTCCATATATTTTTAGGATTCCAATGTTTGTTGATAGCACCTTTGTAAGTTATGGTGAACTTTCTGTTCTTTTTTTTTAACCCACCATCCACTGTATTCAGCAAAAATAGGACAAAAAGTGTTTTAACCACTGTGAGATCTTGAGAATTATGGACTTCTAATTTTTCCATGTCAGTTTGTATTAGTAACAGAGAGTCAATTCTGTAACTCTAGGTTGGTACCAGTAATGTTTGGTGGAATTTGAAAAAAATTGGCCAACATTTTATTCTTCTGATTTCACTGTCGACTATGTTATTATGAAGTTTTTCTGTTAGTTTGTTTAATATGACAGATGCCTTGCCAACTTCTTGCCAGGGCAGACCCTAAATGTTCAATATGTTAAATCATAGGACAATCAGCTGACGTCTCTCCCCTTGGACTTTGGGACTTGGACAAGTATGGTAGAACTGAACTTAGCGACTAACCAGCTAACCAAAATCCCTGAGGATGTATCTGGGCTTGTTTCTCTTGAGGTGAGAAGAGTATAAATTAACAGCTAAGTGAATGCCTGCAACACAGGCATTCTCTACTTCAGGTTTAATATTGCTTTCGGGTCAAATAAAGCTAAATAAGTACGTGTATCTTTGCTGTTTAATGTGATGTTGCATCTGTTTGTGGTTGTTGTCAACAGCTTTTGAATGTTGTTCTTTAGGCCCTTGATGAGTGTGCACAAATGTCTATGTACAGATTAGTGGTGTAGAAAGAAGATTTTTCTCAACAGAGAATTAGTGTTGTAAATGCAATGTTGCTGAACTTGGTTCAATCCTGGAGACCAGCATGGAAGCAGCAGGGATCAGAAAAACATAATGAAACATTCTACAGCCAGGGGTGGCTTGAGTGTAGCTCTGTGAATCTTGTAGGGAGCCAGGTGCGAATTCTGAGCCTTTGAGGGGGAAGAGCTTGTAGGTTAAAAGCACGAACTAAACCTGCTCTGTCCCCTCATCCTGTTTCTCAGAGTACCATCAGCAGAAACAAATTAATGCCTTGGAGGGACAGAAGGATAGAGGTACTTGTTTGGGCAGTTGAGGGAACTTTGTAGGCTCTGTGAGCTGCTGGGAAAAATCTGCTAAAGAAGTGTAACAAAGGGTGTATTTGAAATTGCAAATTTCTAATGTGACTTCTGTGAATATTTAATTATTCCTGCAGTGTGGGCCAAAAATTGTATGACAGAGTAATAGCTATTTAATAGCCCAGTTCCCTTTTAAGTTAAGGCTGTGGTTGATGTGATTGGGAAATTAGTAACCTCTAACAACTGGGTTTGCTGGTGGTCTGTCGGCTGCTGAAGCTCGAGAGCTGCTTGGTCTGCAGACCTGTTACCACTGCGTTTCTCTGTAATTAAAAAATCAAATACAAAGGGCTGTTGGGGCGATGTTTACACAAAAGTGAAGGTTCCCACATCAGTGCTAAGTCAGCTGCATTGCATGTAGGTAATATTGTCTGTTCCTGCCTTTGTTTCTTGATATGTGATTAAAACATTACTGTTCTCACTGCTCTGTGCATGTCGTAGTGCATAAAGGAAGGTCACTGAAATGCTGCTTGTGCTAATCCTCAGGCTTTGGCTTTTTTTTCACTTCAATTTTCACTTTGATTCTCACCATATTTTTATTTTGTTCCTGCCTGGGGTGTTTTCACATTACGTGAAGCCAGTGAGAGCTGGGATTATTGGTAGAAGACAGGCACTTGCAGCCTTGGCTGGTTGTGTGTGGCTGGCACGAGGGTCCACACTGGCTGCTCTTTCACATCCTCATGTTTCAATGTGCCTTCTTAAATAACTAGATCATAGCATTGTTTAATCAGTAATTCTTTACCTTACTACTCACAATGCTGTTATGAGGCTTGGTTACTTCCAAGAACTGCAGGGCTTCTCTGGAGGAAAAATGGTGTATTAGTGTAACCCCTGTTAACTTGCCTGTGGAATAATGAGTAACTCTGTTAACTGACCCTGCAAATAAGGATAGACTTCTTGAACCTGGGGTATTTATAATTCAACTCAGAAAGGAGGAGAAAAACAAGAGGACAGCACTGTAGTAGGCATGGGTGTGCGTGATGGCAGCCCATTTTGGAAAACCAATGTTCTGCTTAGGTGCTCCCATCTGTGTGTTTGTTTGCTCCTAACCAAAGGGACATAGGGAGAAGAGGAAGTACTAAGCTTTTTAAGGAGAACTTGGCAAGCACAGCAAATAATGTAAAACATGATTATGAGATGGCTATAAGGAAGCATAACAAAATGATAGGCAAATTCAGGAAGAAATTGTTTTTCTTTGGTCATTTGAAGAAAGAAGGTTTCTATTGTTTTTGCTTTGCCTTTATTACTACATATAATAATATTTGAAAGAAGTATATCCTAAATGTATATATTTATATCATTAAAGACTTGAAACAAATTATGTTAAATCACTCACTTTTTAAAAAAATTTCCAATTACTTCCTTAATGTAAATGTAGGCTAATACTGGACTTCATTACTTGAAAATATATAAAAAAATTGTATCTTAATCTGTTATTTACTTATTATGTTGCTGAAATTCTGTGTTTGGTTGTTATTTCTTTTTTGAGGTTCTTATCTTGTCAAACAATCTCCTAAAGAAACTTCCCCATGGAATTGGAAATCTACGGAAACTCCGAGAGTTAGATCTAGAGGAAAACAAACTGGAATCCTTGCCAAATGAAATAGCTTACCTCAAGGATCTGCAGGTGAAACAATAATTGGTCGAGATAAACATCTTTACGTCTTTTATTTACACCACGCTGATTTAATTGCAGCTTGTTGGATGAGTGGAAACTATTTGAGCATGGACACAGAGCCAAAAATTCAGAATCTTGTGCCACTTCACCCATAATTAGTCCCCACTAGTTGTTCCCCAGCTTTATTATTCAATACTGAACAAACAAAATTTTGAAGTTTGAATAACTGTTGTACCATGAGTGCAATACCACCCCAGGAATTATTTCAGTCGTGCTCATTCAATCTTCTGTGTTTAGGCTTGTGTTTTATTATGCACTTTTTTATTTTCACATTTAGTGATGCTTAGTAGAGGTTTGAAATGTTGAATCGTTGAAATTTTTCTTGTTCAAATTCAGGAGAGTAGAACCCCTCCATTTGTCAGCTACATATCTTGTTACTTGCTGTCATTCCAAGCAAAAATCATTAAGTTAATTTTTAAAAATGTGTTTTTCCCTTAGAAATTGGTTCTGACTAACAATCAGCTGACCACCCTTCCCAGAGGAATCGGTCACCTTACCAATCTGACGCACCTTGGGCTCGGAGAGAACCTTCTCACACACCTTCCTGAGGAAATTGGTAAGATCCCGTTGTCTGGTTTGATGCAGTGTGGCTGGGCAAAGCACATATCATAGGCATCTATTCTGCTCATCAGTAAAAGCCACAAAATTCATTTGAAACTTCTAAATACGTACAGCCTGATGTGAAGCATGTGCCACAGGAACAGTGCTAGAGTGTACGATCTTTATCTTACTGGAAAGGATGCACTATCTTCTTTCAGTTCTGCTGCAGAAAGCTGCTGAACAGACACCACCTTGTAATGGTGACATTCCTTCTTTCCAGATTGTCCCACAATTTTTGTGTTATCCATGACTCAACTTTATAAATCTGTTCTTGGAGA
Organism: Aphelocoma coerulescens; assembly: GCF_041296385.1. Lineage (NCBI taxonomy): Eukaryota > Metazoa > Chordata > Aves > Passeriformes > Corvidae > Aphelocoma > Aphelocoma coerulescens. The sequence continues at coordinate 27,300,819 of NC_091020.1, forward strand.
GAGAAAGGAAGTGCACTGATCCTACTCTAATGCCATGGTGTAGACAAAACCCTTGTGTAAGGTGTAGGCTGCTGAAGCAAATGTTTCTCCTGGTAGTCCTTCTACAGTTTTGTCTATAGGCCCCCATATTGTTTTTCACCTTGATGAGGTTAGAATAGGAAGTGGAAGAGATTTACAGAAAGAAGGAATAGGATTTTTTTTTTTTTTGTCTACCTGAGATGTTCAGACTAGGTGGGTTTCAGAGCATCTGGAACTGAGACCCAATGTTTCTTTTGTAATTGGTCTCCATTATATTAGTCCAGTGCATGATTCTGACCGCTTAAGTTAAAATCTTATAGTTTGAGCTTATTATGGAGGAAAAAATGATGGGACAAGCTACACCAAGCAAAATGTGGTCAGAAACAGTGATGTGCAGTTGAGGAAGATGTGGTCTGTCTCTCGCAGCATCTTTGGTGAGGAGCCATTACAGCTGCTCATCTTGTATGTGCCTCAATCTGAGAAAAGCCTAAAATAATCTAAACCTGGAGTTTTTAAATTTAGTTCATAAGCTAGTGAAGAGTGTTTGGATGCTGTGGAAACAAACTCTGGAATTAAAATCAGTAATAAAATTTAAAATATTATTGTAGGAGTACAGTTTGGTTATTAAAGCTGGTTGTCTTCACAGATGAGAGAATAGTGAATTATGGTCCGTTGTGACTGTTTCATGTATCATGGTATCAACTGTTTCTCATTATTTCTTCTATAGTTTCTTCTTTTGATTGGTTTTCCATGCCATGAGTCCTGCCTACTGCTGTCTCTTGTGAAAGAGTAAATAGTCTCTTAGGTTATAGATGTTTATGGTATAGAAGACTGGAAAATGGGGAATATTTTGGGGAGGACTTCCATGTTTTTGAAAAGAGGAATGGAAGTCTTAAGAAGAATTTACTCTGTTTTCTATCTTCTGGTTAAACCTGTATTGCAGTATCTGTAGGAGAGGAAGTTGTAAAATTTGAATTCAGGAAAAAATTTTCACACTGGTTAGTTCCATTTAATAAATTCATTGCTGTGCAGAGAAGCCACACTCTTCTGCTTTTTTCCTGTGACACATGACAGTTACAGCTTCAGGTGTTTAATGTATGGATTCTAATTACATTAAAGGTATAATATAGATATTTTTAAAGAGATAATAGATGCTCTGTGGTATAAGTATTTTCTAGGTCCTTTTGACTAGATAGCTGTTCAATGTTGCCTGCACTTGCATAGCTCCTGAATGGCTACCGTGAAATCCCTCTCAGTTCTCTTATTCTCTTTATTTGCTGTTCATTTATTACCTAAAGGAGATGTAGTAATGGATGTTTTTAAAACTAAAGAAAATTCGTTCTTTCTTCGGTACTGGTGAACAGAACTTGGCTGTTCTTGGAAATAGGAGTCTGGTCACTGACTCAAGGTTCTGTATAGGAAAGAATCTTCAAGTGGACTCAGAGCCTTTGTCTAAAAGTTATAAACTGCATGAATCAAAAAGATACTACTACTACTTATTATTTTATTTTTACCAGGTACACTGGAGAATCTGGAAGAACTGTATTTGAATGACAACCCCAATCTGCACAGCCTTCCCTTTGAGCTGGCTCTTTGCAGCAAACTGTCAATAATGAGTATTGAGAACTGCCCACTCAGCCACCTTCCACCTCAGATTGTTGCAGGAGGACCCTCCTTCATCATTCAGTTCCTAAAAATGCAGGGACCATATCGTGCCATGGTCTGATGCTCATTGAATTGTCCAATACACTGTACAAAATACAAACTGCATTAATGTTGTAATTGTCTGTATATGTATATATAATATAATATATGTGGTTTATATTATATTATATATATATATAAATATATAAATAATATAAAAAGGCAAATTTAAGACTGCATTATGTGTTTCTGCTAATAGAGGAATCATAGCCATTTAGATTTTTTTTTATTCTGTAAAAATGCTTGTCTGAGTTTTCTTTGCTGAACTTGATGGAAGTTGTCTGAATAATCTGAAAATGCCAGTTCATTTAAAGCAATTGCCAATGAACTCAAAGTTTAAATTTAAGGGACAAAACCAGTTTTGTTTAGATTTACTTTCAGTTAAGAGAAATGTATAACCTTTATATAATGAACTTTTCTGTTTTCCTCCCCCCTCCCTTTTTTTTTTTTTTTTGTGTCAAAACCTGAAAGGGTCTATGTGCCCTGAGGTTGGGATTTTCTTTTAACTTATTTTGAGATTTGAAGCAAATGGTGTTTTTATATTGTTTACAGTCAGAGTAAATCACTGGATTTTGTTTTATTCTGATTTGCTCTGTTTTAATCAATCATATCTATAGTTTATATGCCTCTGCTGATGAATTTTTATCCACCGGTTTGTATACTAAAAACATACTCATCAGAACAACTGGCAGGTGAAAAGGATGCAGTCGAAACAAAAAGAAAAGAAAAAAAAAGCTTGAATTCCTTTAAGTATTGCTTCCCTGAGTTACCAGTTGCAGGCATAACATATCTGAACTGAGCCTTTTGCGGTTGGTCTTTTCTAGCACAAGTAAACCTTTTCAGATTGGTCAAAATGTGGAGTATCCTCAGTGAAGAGCGGTTTTCGTTGTGTGAAGTAACAAGTCCATGAGGTCTAACAGTACAGTTAAGTGACAAGGAAATAATATATATGTACATTTTTATTACGATGTTGAGTCATAAACTACAACAGGCAATTTTAAGGATTCCTTATAGACCTTGTACAATAAATGAATGTGTCTTACTTTTAAACACTGCAATATATGTAAGTTTTAAGGTTGGTTAACAATGTACTATGGTTTTATATCTTGACTTGCCTTGTACCTCCTTCCATTACGGAACTTCTGTGTCCAAGCACAATATCTTCACACTGTGCTGTTTTGCTGCTGAACTAAATGCACTTTTCCCCCACAGCTGGGGCACTTGCTTCAAAATATTCAGTTCAGTATCTTGATTATTCTTTTTTAATTTCATCCTATCTGTTTCAGTATTAAACCGATCTATTAAAAAAGAGGCACCTTTTTCATTTGTGCAGAGATGCTGGTAGCTCAAGAGAAACACTGTAGGTAGTGGACATCAGTTTTATCATGAATTTCTTGGCTGTTTCAAAGGCAGAAGATGCTTCAGGGAGATTTACACTATTGATGCACTTGCAGGGCCAGTTGTCTTTTTTCAGGAGGGTGAGAACTTGAGGCAGTCACATTCCATGGTTACCCAAAAACTGTTCAGTTTATACTCATTGGAATTGCTGCTGGGGTAGCGTGACTTAGAGGACTGTACCTTTTGCACAAAATCAAATCAGTGGATGCCATGGGAAATCTGTTTCACAGGCAGAAGTTTGGGAATATTATTTCTGGCTTTCAGGCATGCTTATTTAGATGTATTTCCTTGGTCTATTTGCATTTTGTTTTGTTGTATGTCTTTTCGTTAACAAGGAGTAAGTTTTAAATGGAAGGCAGGTGGAGATATAAAACCTTAGAGGGCTTAAACATGCTGTAAAACTATTGTAGATGTCACTGGATTTTACTAAGTAATGTTCTATTCTTTCTCACACACTCTCTCTGTCGTTCCTTCCCCTTCCCCCTTTTTTTTTTTACATCTACTGTAGCTTTTCAGTTTAGACTTTAGTTTATAAAAGGCTAGTTCCTTACAGTTCTGCCTGAGTTAATCTTTCTCAGCACTAAGGTGTTAAAATATGAAGATGCTGAAATGCTTATTATCAAGACTGTAATCTAAGTTCTGAATATACTGCAGAGTCCGTGTTTGTGCCCTCAGGTCACTAGGGGGGAAACTGGTTTGATTAATATGGTTCCTTAAAGCAAAAGTGGCGACCCCTTGTGTTTCCAAAAGTCTTGGTCTCATTCCCTGTCTGCTCCTCAATCCCATTTTTATAAGAGTTCAAGGGATTGAATTTGTTTAGTTTGTAAATATGTTGATTATTCACCTTGTTAAGGTACATGGTTAATGACTGTATGATTGGAGCTGAGCCTCTCTCACATAAATTCCTGTGGAGAAGTTGGCTACCAAAATAGTGCTCGTTACACTCACTTAAAAACAAGCTATTCTTTTCAGTACACTTATAGGAATAAATAAAGCTATGTTTTAATTCATTACTATACTAAAACAGGATATTTTTTTCAAACTATCTTTGTACTAGTATGGTTGTTGCAATGTCAGATAATCCTGAGCCCTGTTTTAGGAGTTTAATTTTATACACTTTGAGGTGAATGCTTATTTTTTCTGTGTCTCAAGGGAGATTTGAATAAGAGCAGTGGGAGAGAGGTTTTGGTACAGGAGAAATCCAGTCAGAAGAATTTGAAAAGTTCTCTAAAATGGTCTGAAAGTTTAAGTATTAAATATCTGGCACAGATTGGGAATACATGCATATAAATCCATCTAAGTACATACATGGATTTATATCCAGATCTATACATAGGTCATATAAATCCAGCCATTTTGATCATTCAAAACAGTCTTACCTCCTGAAATAACAGACTTTTGCATTTCCCAGGACGTTGGATTGTTAACTGGTGTAGTTTCTAAATCGTGTTATTGCCTGGTGACATTCAGTTGAACACACATACTGGCTTACACATGTGTAAGAATTTTATTTGCCCTAATCAGTTAAAGTATGAATGGAAAGAACTTTATTTTGACAACTGTATGTATACATAAATACAAAAAAGGTATTTGTGTATCTATACATGTATGAAAGCATAGACAAGGTGGAGAAATTAATTATTTACAGCATTTTTGAAAATAAGATGGAGAAACAAGTGATTGCCAAATACTTGTATTAAATACTTAGCCTCCTTGCTATACTGAGGAAAATAATTTAGAATGATTATTGAAAAATGTGACAGTCTTTACTTTGGGTGAAAATTATGACCTTGATTGCTTGTCCATAGCCAAAATACCAGTTTTGCATGTGTCTGTGCCTATGTACATACATAGTCATGCCCCATAAAGACACTGTCCTGAATCATGCCTTGATTTAACAAGCTAAATTACTATAGACAATGTAGTATTATGGAAGTCTGGTAAGGTATAAAGCAGTTCAGAGATTTGCTGAACAACAAAAAGAAGGAGCAGTTGCTGTTGTGACTCATGTTGGTCACATATTGCATTTTAATTTACTACATAGGAAGTTGTTGGATAATTCTTTGCAAAAATTCTTTAGCATAAACCCATTAAAGCTGTGTCTCTTGCTGTCCCATATTTGTCACCCAAAATTGCCTGCTATAAATGCAGTGGAAATGCTGCTTGTAAAGTTGGGTCACACAGCTGTATAATTGAGACTTTTTCAGTTTGGCAGATGCCAGTGGAAATGTTGACCTTCCTGCACCCCTTCTAGAAGGAGATTTGGATTGTAGAATATTTGCTTCAGTGCCTCTCTTTGATTTAGTATTTCTAGGAGCGTGCATGTTTAGACTTCTTGAAGGTCGTGATTGCTCATGTACATGATTTAGACAATTAGTACTTAGATTGTCTCTCTGGTTAGTGCTTAAACTTATTGTGTCACCTGGAATTCAAGTGTCATCTGCAATCCTCAGAGTCTGAGAAATATCTTTTATTTAACTATTAGAAAACTTTGAGAGGTTATTTTTATCTCTTTTTTTTTTTTTTTTTTTACCCCAAAATAAATTAAACTTCTGAATCAGCACAAATCCATATCAGGAGACTTTTCATATCTGGATGCAACTAAGAATTTTCCTGTCAGTGTCCCACCTCAGTTGTATCAGGTAGACATGCCAGAGTAGCTTCTAGTTAGAAATGTGCAGTTGGCAGTAATTTGCGCAACACAAACTTCAAGGCACAGTAAGGACAATTGCAAACAAATGATAGGATCTATGAATGGGTTTTGTTTTCACATCAGCAAATATAAAAGAAATATTTTTATTATTATTCTGATTTAGATCTTAACCAGGACTGCACAGGACCTTTGCTGTGGAAAAATATCAGACCACACTAATTTTGTGGTTAAAAGCTAAGTGAGAGTGTAAACAGTCTACAAAAATGTACTTTTAATCTGAATTATTGTAATGTTGATTGTTATGTCTATATAAAAGATTGCCTTGCTTTTTTATAAGAGTCATTCTGTATCAATGCATTCATTATAAATAGTATGTTTGTAAATAAGCTGCCACCGAGTCTTTTGAAAGTTTTCTAGTATTTCTAGTCTGACATTAACCTGGATATAAGTCTACTTTTGCAGGACCTCAAATCAATAAGAACTGCTTTCTCATTATATACTTACCACTCTTCAAAAGATCTCAAAATATAGATTTTCATGTAGAGCAATTACAAGAAACTTCAAAAGTTGGATGAAAGTAACTGCTTTACTCAGAGTCATGTAGACTGGAGACCTTCTATAAAGCAAATGTTGGTAAAAATGTTTATTTTGTTATGGTTTAGTAGGGCATGTAGTAAAAAAATCCCACAGCTTTCTCTCTGATGGGGAAAAGAAATCTTGGATTTTAGTGCAAATTGCATTTCAGCAGCAACAAAATTAAAGTAGGTATAGAATTGTGATGTCTAAAAGACAGACACCAGCATTTAATCTTCAGGTTCAATAAAAGACAGTATTGCCAAGCTGCCGTGGCACTGATTAAACTGATGTCTCAGCTCTGTGAAGCTCATTGCACAGACTGCTTCAAGAAAGTCATGCTTACATCATGCCCTACAAACAAACAAACAAAAAGCCAATATCCTTGGGAAGTCAGAACAGAAAGACCTCAGGAATTTGGACATGAGGAAGAGGAGCGTAGCTGGTCGCTTTAAAAAGCTGGAACTGGCTCTTATAGTGTTGCAGCAGTCACTTGTGCAATAAATGAGTGCTTCTGTCATTTCATCGGATCTCTGCTGATTAAAATCATTTGAGGCCCTGATCAAAATACCTAAATCTCCATCTTTGAGTTGAGTCCGTCCCTGTAACCATATGTGATCCGACAATCTGAAAACAAGCCAGTCTCCTCACAAGCGTGGCTGTCCCGTGCTGTGATGTTGGACCACCTGCTATCCACCCCTGTCTGACAGGGCTGTGGCAGATGTGCAGAACCGGGATGTGCAGTTCCTCTGCTGTACTGCTCCAGACCTCACCAACCAGAGTCTGAAGGGCTTGCAAAAAGGAAACAGCATCTGCATCACTGCATTTAGTAGCCTTGATAGATTAAACAAATTCACAGAAGAAACTTTATTTTTCCTTTCTCTTTTTCTTTTCTTTTTTTTTTTTTTAATTTTACATTTCTATGTATTTCTGGCCTCTGTGACATCCTGTGTCTAATAACGCTACAATATAATTACGTGCCAGGTGAAAAAGTACTTCCTTTTGTTTGTTTCAAACCACGCCACCTTATTTCATTTGGTAACTCCTAGTTCTTGTAGAACTAGAAATTTATGAACAGTTTTTTTCCTGTTCATCTGCTTTTTACCACTCTTGAAGGTTTTGGGTTTATTTCCATAAATGGCAGCATTTTTTCCTCCAAGTCATGGAGTTCTAGTTTTTTAGTTTCTCTTCAAACTAAACATCTTCCATTCTCTGATAATTCTTGCTGCCTTTCTCTGTGGTTTTCTAGTCCCAGCTCTTTTTCCTAGTTCATGGCCTTTAGTAACCTCTTTTGTTCTTTGTGTACTACTACTTTGTGAAATAAAAGTACAGTACTGTTACAAAAATTAAAGTTGAGTGGGTGATAAAGTTTAGTACTAAGGTCTAGTGGGGAATAATCCCACTAGGCAAGGATCAGACTGGGATTTGTACTTCAGATACAGGCCACCCTCTGCAATAATTGTTTCCTCTGATTAGCTGTAACTGTCGACCATCATCTCCTGCAACTAGGTTTAAAAAACAGAATTGATATGAAATTTTCCATAGTGTGCTGATTTAAATAATTCCAGGATTTAAAGTACTCTCTTCATGCTAGTAAGAGTTCATTGTTTTGGAAGATGTGACTTTTAAATATTTCAGATGACCTTTTTAAACTGTCTAAGCCAAACTTTTTCTGAAAATACTGGCAAATTTCTGGTATTACTGTTTTTTTTGGAAGAGAAGTTAAGAGACTGCCCTGGTTGGGTTTTATTTTCCTGCTTGAAGTCTTTGTAGAAAGCTACCTAAGAAATTCCCATAGTTAAAAAAGAGAGAAGAAAAGGAATCTTCCCTGACCTTGGGAGCATCCTGCCAGCAATTGGTGTCAGCCAGAGCTTAGCAGCCACCTGGACTGGGGGGAATTTGCTGGTCGTGACCACTTTTTGTTCACATGGTTGAAGTGAGCATCCCCCACATGAGCCTGGCCTCAAAAACCACCACATGATTTGGCTCTAATTGAGTGAAAAGTGAAAAATATGTCTTGTTTCTGCCACCCCATGTCCTTAAGGCTGTACAAAAGGCCTCAGAAATATGCAGATGGTGTCTTGCGTGTCCTGGCAAGACAAACACATGACATGTTTGTGTGGTTAATCCAGCCCGAGTGCTTCAGGATACCCAGTGTCCCAGTGCTGCTCTCCAGTGACAGGTCCTGCTCTCCACTGGTGGGAGTTGAGCATTTTAGATACCCACTGTATGTTGTTTAGTGTACAAATACTGCATAAAATCTGAACACTGGGCAGCTCTATAGCGCACACCTGGTGCTGTGAGCTGTTTGTGATGGCCATGGTGGAAAAAAAGGTGTTAAAGGGCTGGAGATGGTTAGCTTTGATACTGGAAGAGTCTGAGTGCCTTGAAAGCTAATTTGTTTCATTTTTGCAATCCATCTCAGTCAAATAAAATACATCATCTCTTCGTTCAGTCCGTGCCTCACTTTGGATTGTAAGAGTGGGAGATAATTTGATTACAAAGATCAAATGATGATGTTTTAGAGGAGGAGCCATCTGGAGTTTCTGAGTGAGCAGCTGGCAGCCTGGGCTGCGCAGTTAATGATCTGACTGTGTGCCTTGCAACTGTTTTTTTCCACTGCAAAACCTTTTAAGAGTCTTTAGAGATCAATCTACCCCACTGCCTCCAAGTAAGATGCTATCTGCAAAATTGCGCACAAGTGTTCCTTTTTAAAAGTTCTTTCCTCTTTTTCCTTTCTATTACTAAAGTATTTCTTTGTTAAGACTCATAATGAATCCTTAATTTGCTGTAGTTTGGTTCTTGGCTTTGCTTGACCTAGTAGTAGCTGGTTTGCATTCTGTCCTGCATTTTTACAGCTGTGATGCCTAAAGGGATTTACAAACTTCATGTGGTCAGTTTTAATGGAAATACATTTTTTCCTTGAAAATCTTAAGATGATGGTTGAAAACAGCTGTGGTAAGGACAGTGCAGTAAAACTCTTCTCTCCATATGACCCAAGGTTTTTGGATGCCTCTCATCGTTTTTAGTCCTTGCCAAGTAATGTTAACTGAGTGGGAAGTTACAGCTAACTTAGAATTATCTGTCCTTGCCAGAGCAGCAGTGGGCAAGAACTAGGTATGGAGCTCCTGGTCAGCGAGGCAGCTCTGATTTCAGGCTTTTTAATCATCTCTAAGTCAAGCATTTCTTTTTAGGCCTGCCAGGCATTTCCAGCTGCCCAAAAAGCCGCATCAGACAGTGCCATGTGGTTCTGATGTGGGGGACCAGGAGAGAGTCCCAGCAGCACCAGGGAGTCAGAGGTTTGCCTGGAAAGACTGAAAGGCACTGGAGGAAATTCCCTAAAAGCAAATTGCACCAAGTGGAGAGTGGGTGGTACCCTGGGGCCAGCATCTCCTGATTGATGCTGTTGGTAGCCCAGGCTGCCGCTCCAGGCACAGCCCGGCAGTCAGGAGAGCACAGCCACGATTCTTGGGTCTGTGGCTCCACCAGATGGATGGTCCTGAGGCCAGGCTGCTGCTTTTTCTCAAGAAGCGTTCTGAAAGTTGGGGAGGGCTGAAGTCAGTTTAAAATAGAACCATATCTGGAAGTAGCAGAATCCCCCATGCGAGGGGGGCTTTTCTAGCATTGCCTCTTTTTCCCCTGTGAGTTCTTCAACTCCCATCTGATCTCAGCCTCTTCACTTGTGCTCTTACTGTCAGCTCTCTTAATTCAGATTTCCCTCTTTTGCCAGCAGCCAGGTATCTCACCCCTGTGCCTCACAAACTGTGCTGAGCTGAAGTTAGTGGAGGAAGGCAGGGAGAGCAAAAAGATGGTGTAGGACCGGTGACTTCTGCCCCATGTACCTGTTGGTGCAGCCAAGTCTCCTGAACTTGCTTTGTATTGGTTATGAGCCCCTTTCCTCCAGTTCTACTGCAGAATGGAAACACCAAGAGAAAAACAGGATTTGGGAACAGATGGCTGGGAGAGAAAAATAAAAAAGATGGATCAGCTGCACATGGCACAGCTGTGCCTTGCTGTACGGCTTCTCTGTTGGCTCCTTGGACACAGCCAGGTTTTTACATCGTGTCTCAGAGTCCCTGTAAAGGGATTGATGTCTGAGTACTTGCCAGATAAAAGATTTGGCTTGGGGTACATGTCAAGACTCAGAAAGGAATGAAGTTTGATTAAATGACAATTCTGTGGCCAATCTGTGCTCCAAACCATTTAGGAATAAGGATGAATGGTTTAATTCTTAAAGTGACACAAAATGCTTAACAGTCTGATAAAGAGTTCTGAAATATGTGTAATGCTTAATAATATTCATCACTTCTGCTTTAGGAAAACCCACATGCTCCCACAGTTAAATTGTTAGTGAAGTATTAATAAGAAAATGACATTCTCATTTCATACAGACATGTAATTCCCCAGAAACATTTAAAAATTTACATTTTAAAAAGATATTTGTTTAAATTGCCACAATTGCTTTTTACCATTCTTGTCTTTTGCTCTGCTTAAGGAAAACTGACATTGGATTGTAGTGAGGAATCAATGATGATCTTCAGTGACTTCAACTCCAGAGGACTTTGCTGGCCTGGCAAAGTGTCCCAGTGCTTAGGGACACTGGAAACCCTCCTAAGGAAGCACGTGAGCCTGGTGGCTGGGTGGGTGGTGGATCAGAAGGGCTTCTCAGCAAAACAGTTTTGAGGTGCTGCCAGTTAAAGCCAGTTGCAGTAGCAGTGAGCTGCCTTTCTGAAGATTTGGGGGATATTTATAGCCTAGCTAGAATGAAAGGGTGCCGAGATTTCAGTTGTTCTATTTTTCTGTGCGTGTCTGAGTGCACTGGGACTACGCCTCTGGAAGTGCTTGGATACTGTACGGCAATTTCCACTTTGTGGTCATTGCCCAGCAAATGGCTTGGCCTCAACAAGTGGAAAGAAAGAGTTCAGGATGGGTTCAGTGCTCCCTGTTTGTAGGGGAGCTCCAGTGTTTCTCAGAGATTGCTTTCCCTCTCGCTCTCCTGCCCTTGCGTTTCACTGGCTCTGACAAGCTGAACAGCAGAATGTACATGAAATAGCAGAGATTCCTCCTTTCCCTTCCCTCAGCCATGGCTCCCATCAGTTGTTCTTGGAGCGGCAGAGGGTGTTAAAGACATCAAGCTTTGTGAAAACGGGGATGGCGTCCTATGTTGATGGGAGCACTGACCTGTATCCTTCATCAGAGTGCAAAGACAAAGTTGTGGCAGAAGAATTTTCTGCTGTTGTTCTGCTCAGGGTTGAAAATGACTTCTCAGGGAAAAAAAAAGAGTTTGTAGCAGCAGAGATTAATGCTTGTTGACGTGCTCGGTTTTCTGTTATGCTTCAGGGAATGACATGGATTATTTTGCTCTTGAATTTTGTATGGCAGGAATTTCCCTTGGTACCTAGGATGCTTCCAGGGAAAAGGAAAATCTGAGTTGAAAAAGTGCAAGTGGAGATACAGTGCTTCACTCAGCCTGCCTTCTCTAAGTGCTTTGTCCTCATTACACATTACCATCCTTGATTCTCAGATAGGATAAATGTTTCCTGGGGAGAGAGCCAGTTTGTATTGCTGAAAAGCAACTGGCAGTGCTGAATAAGCAAATACATCAAAAGCTGGTATTTAAACTTAATTTGAGCCTCTCAGGGAAAAAACAAGTTGTACCTTGCTATCTGTAATATCCCTGTGCAATATTCCTGTGACTGTGCCTTGCAATCTGCAATGTCCCTGTGCAATCTGTGTAGGGATAATTGTCTTGTAGGCAGTGTGGGAATGAGCGCAGTAACGATGATGGATGCAGAATCTGCAAACCACTGTGAAGGTGGAAACTCTGGCCCTGGAGAGAAGAACCTTTCATCCTGCACCCACCACATGAAGATAGTTTTGCTCTGGTTTTGGCTTGCCTGGCTATCAGCTAGGAAGGTGTTGGACCATGGACCAGCTGGAGTTCAAACATGGGGCAGCACTTGACCCAGCTGTGGGGGCTGAACCCACTGTGACCTCCCCATTCTGGGTAGTCCCCTTGCAGAGACAGGTGCCTTCTCCTTCCCTCACATGGAGCAGATCCGTCTGCAAGCATTCCTGCCATGTCCAAGGGGGTGGATTGTGGCTGGGATGTGGGAAGGAGGCCTGGCCTTGGTGGAACTCTCCCCTTTGCCACGGCCTCATGGCAAAGGGGGAGCAAAGGGAGAAAGCAGCTCTGGAAAGCTGATGAAGGCAAACTCTCCCCAGCACCTCAGGCACTCGTAACACCCGACTGAGGCCACAGTGAAGGTTTTTCCTTGGAGATATGTGTCCCTTTCCAGCATCCTTTTTCCTCTACTCACTATAGCCCTGGTTAACAGTTCACCTGAGGTGGGGAAAGAAAAGTCTCAACTTGGAAGGGTTCTGCTCACCATGACATCTCTTTCTGGGGGCTTGGCTCAGCCTGTGCTGGGTTTGATTGCCAGGAGACCTGGGTTTGCCCCACTTACTGTCCCCTTGGGACCTGGAGCCATTCTGAGGATAGGCTGGGGGAGGAGGAACTGCTGCCTGGGGGAGAAGTTACAGGAGCCTGGGGGCTACAGCTGGGCTGGGGACAGCAGGGACATAGTGGCATGGGGTGGGCAGAGTAATCTCTCTGGGACGGGAGTCAGCCTGTGCAGAGGAGTGTTTATACAGGGCCAGGATTTAGGACTGGGGGACTTGCAGGGCTCTGGATGCTGCCTGCGTCCTCCTCTATGTCCCCAGCTGAGGCAGCTGATCTAAGCAGGAGGAGCTGGTGCAAAGTGCGATCTCCTTCCAGAGCCGCTGCCGTTCCTGGATGGCTCCTCAGTGTTATTTGCTTTTGCCACTAGATGGTGAAGTAAGGAATAAGGGAAAACACAGGAAGTCTCGCTGTGTTCCCCGGCGGCCTCCCTCCCTGTGAAACCACGCTGATGTGCTCTGCTTTCTGGGAACCTGGCAATTTCAGGCAATTATTCCCTGGACATTTTATACAGCTCAGCCTTCATGACCTGCTGCTGCCACCCTGACTCTTTGATCTTTTTAACTCCAGAGCTTGACACCCTGCATTGATGTAGGCATGGCAAGCTGTGCTAGACACAGATGGCAAACCTGTGTGATCCAGGGATGTACAGAAAGCTGTCTCCTGCTGTAGCAGCTTGCTTTGGTCTAGTTTTTGAAGAGGATGTATGATCTGCTTCCCCTTTCCCATGAGGACCTGAACCTGCTGTGAGACCCCCACCTTGGCAGGTGGGAATTGCAATCACTGCATGACTGCTCTCTGTTGTGCCCCGTCTTTCCAGAGCTGTTTGCTTCACTGGAAGCTTTGCTCTGGCTGTGCCGGAGGAGTTTGCTGGGGATGGGTGATGGACCAGAGAATTAGAGCTCGCCTGGGGCTCTCCTGCCTTCGCAAGAGGGATTGAATGAATGCTGCTGATGGCAGCCCCTGGCCCAGAGGTAGCAATGTAGATGGTGAAGAATGGGGAGGGAAAGGGCAGGTGCACATGTTTGGACACCGGGGAGTAGAACTTGAAGGAATGAGTTACTCCTCGGCTGAGTAACTGAATGCCAGCGTCTCCCAGCTGGGAAATTAAATGCTTTAAAGGGATGCAGTCTCAATTTTGTCTTAAGCAGTAGGCTGACTCTGCTTATGAAGGGTAACTTGTTGAGCTGCAGAAACTTGATTGGTTTCATTTAGGGAAGGTTATAAGGTGCCCAACCTTTCTGCTCTCTGAGTACTAGCCTGGGTGCCACTCTGCATGCCCAGGATGACCTACTTTTCATAGAATCATAAAATGGTTTGGGTTGGAAGGCATTTTTAAAGGTCACCTAGTCCAATCCAACTCCTCTGTAATGAGCAGGGACATCTTCAACTAGATCAGGCTGCTCAGTGCCCCATCCAACCTGGCCATGAACACTTTTAGGAACAGGGCATCTACCACCTCTTGGGGCAAGCTGTTGCAGTGCAGGCTTAGAGAGCCATTCCCTTTGTGACTGGCTGGAATACTGACCTGCTTGCCCTTGTTCTAGGAGTGTGGCAGTGCTTCTGGCTTGGTTATTTCTAGCTGGGCATTGCTGCTGAGGGGAGCCTTTGCACAGGAGCAGATAAGGGAGTGCCCACAGGAGCAAGGCTGTGTGTGGGCAACCTCCAGGCAGGAGCGGTGCTGCAGATTGGGAGTATCACCTACCCTAGGTCTGGCCAGGGCTGGAAGGATTTGGCTGTGTTTTCACTGTGTTTTGGCTATGTGGTCCTATAGGTATGGAAAAGCCCACTGTAGTCTGGTACAGGGTTTTATGAGAGGCAATGAGCAAGGAACTGATAGTGAGTGGTATAGAAGGTCCTTGTAGTATTTTAGGAATGGTCCGTAGACGGTTTGGTTTATTTTTTACTATGTTTCCACTGTTATTGGCTAATTTTAGTGGGATCTATCGTGCGAGCTGGCATGCTGGGAAGCCTGGGAAGGGGAATGGAGCTGCTCCGCAGCACTGAGGGATGGCCCCCTGGTGTTTAGTTCTGGCCATGTTGCAGGATGCAGCGAGGGAGAATTCCCAGACAGGGAACTGAATAAAGAAAACAACACTGCATAAAAACACACTCGCCTTGTGCTTGGCACAGAGGTACGTGTGTGTGTGTGTGTGTGTGTGTGTGTATCTGTGGGTGCTGCAGAGAGAAAATGCACATTTCACTCTCCCTTCTCCCATAGGCATTGAAGTGCCTGAGGGGCACAATGCCAGTAACATGCAGACAGCCAGGGAGGTTTCTCTTGCATTGCTCCTCCTGCAGTGCTGAAACGAGCTTTTTATGTTCCAGAGGCCACCGTGACACCAGGCAGAAGCAAGAGGGAGAATACTGAATAAATAAACTGGAGGCTTGCAGGAGCACCGTCCCCATGTCAGCCTCACCCGACTCTGCCATGCTATAATCTGTAACATGGAAATGTTTCTCTTGGCTGTTGGTTTCAGGCTGTGCAATTAAATCTGGTAGTTAAAATCCTGCCAAACAGGGCAGGCAACCCTAAAGGCAGAGGAAAGGCCAGCAGAGTTTTCAAGTTGTTTGCAAAAAAACCACCTGGGGAGCAGGTGGTCACACAGCATCCATCTTGTGCTGTTTTGAGCCAGCTGTCTGCAGATGGGGGGAGTGAAGAACTGCCACTGTAGGTAATATTCAGTGTGTCTCCTTTCCTTCCCTCTGAACATCTGATACCGTGGCAGCATCCCTGCTCGCAAGGGGATTAGGTGTTAGCACAGACCACTGCTGCAGCTATCCATTTCCTACTGATTTATTCAAATAACTTGGAAAAGTACATCCAGCAGCTGAGTTGAGAAAAACTCTGTTGAAAAACATGCTTGGCTCTGCAGGAGCTATTGCTGTGAGATCTGTGAAGAGAGCAAACCCCAAACTCTCACGTGCGGCAGGGGTGGGGAATGGAAGGGCTGTGGGTCTGAATGTGTGTAGGGGGAAAAGTGCCTGGGGTCCCAAAGCAGCTGGAGTGGCCACACGAGACAGTTTTTGAATTTAATTTAGGAATAGAAGGAAAATAGGAATCATAACATTTGAAACATCTCCCTGGAAATGGATGGTGTGCTTGCTGCATTACTTTGCAGTGGCAACATCATATACCCAGCAAAGCCAGGTTTGCCTGCAGACTGTCTGTGCCTCTTCCCTGATAGCTCCTATGGTGTTTCTGGCCCTGGGGTTAACACAGTAAAAGTGAAAAGCACTTTTTTGTGTGACTTGGGTGCATCTCTGCCAGCTTGTCCTGCAGGAAAACTGACCAACTCGAAGCTGCTGTGAAGGGCTACTCAGTCATTAGTCCACAGGGTGTTACAAGCCATGGGATTTCAGTGCCTTACTCCAAAGGGTAACTTGAAGAGTTAGTAAGGCAAATCCTCCTGAAAGACACCCTGCTTTGATACATTCGGATACACCCAGCGGCATGATCAAAATACACAGCTACAACAAGGGCTTCCTGCCATTGATATGCAAATATTGAGATCCGTGCAAATCACAGACCTCACGCAAAACAAACTGTGACTGCTGTTTACTCCGGGTGGGCAGAACCACAGCTCCAAGGCTTCCCTCTTCTATGCGTGTGTCAAGTTGCTCTTGAGAGCTTCTGCTGAGCAATAATTTGTGCACCTTGTTCCCGTGGTTGTCCCTTTCATGTGGTCCCCCCAGGAGTCTGTGCTGCCATATCTTGACATAGTCCTAGGTTTGTCTGGTTTCTTTGGGCCTGAATCAGACTGTCTAAAAAGCAAGCCTTGGTCCCTCACCAGTATTTTTTAAATTTTCCCCTGCCAGAATCTCACTGCTCTTCTGGAAATAAACAATTCCTGGGGCTGCTTGCTCAAAACACACATTTTGCAGCCTTATTACCATAGCGATTCTTTCCAGAGATTATCTCTCCATATGTGATTTGCTTCGTGCTGTGAGCAACTCTGAGACTGCATGAACATTTCTCAGCTCCTTGTCCCCAAGAGGGAACAGGGGAGGATGGTCCCGGTTCCCTCCGGTGGAGAAGATGCTGGAAGCGATGCTGGAGTCGAGGAGTGGAAGAGATGTATAAACATGGAAGCAGCATGCCTAATTAATGACCTGAAACCAGCTGTAAAGGTCAGTTTGTTTGCGGGGGCCGCGCTCGAGGCACACGTGCTGAATGTGAACTTCGCCGCAGTGCCTCGGAAAGGGCACTGCTGCCCTCCTGGGATGGCAGCTGGCAGAGGGGGAGCCATCACAGGAGGCTTGACAGCCTTCAGCCTCACTCATTAGTGTGCACCCAGGCTATCCCCCCTTGTCTGGTGAGCCCGATTCCTTGTGGGGTTCTGCTGAGAAACCAGGCTGCTTGCTGGGGAAAGGGCAGGCTCCTGCAGGTCTTCGATGGGGGATGCTGCAGAGAACAGGCTGTTTTCTGGGCTGTCTTGTCAGGCACTTGTCAACTGAGTTTGATCTGCAGAGTCTTAAAACTCATATTAACTCTGTCAGCAGCACGCATGCAAAAATTGAGTGTCTGGATGCAAATGCCAGGGAATTGATATAAAAATGTTCTTTGGTAGCTGTTTTTTGTCCCTGTGAAACTTTTCTCTACAGTCTTCCAGAGGCTAAAACTTCAAGTTTCTTGCCTAATCCCAGGACTCTGGGAGTTGAGGCTTTATGAATATTACAAATTATCATCAAGCATGGTACAGACTTGTAAAGACAGCTGTCCTGTAGGACAAGGTGTGCCACGGGTTGTCATGTGAGATCTTCAGGGTGCTTGCCAGCCCTTGCAGTTTCTGACCAGCATTCATCTCAAAACTGGGCAGAGCCATGAGATAACCTGCAGAGAAAATCAAGGGGAGAGTTAGCATTACTGAGTCGCTGGTGTCAATAAAATCACAGAGATGTCACATGCACAACAATGGTGGCAATGAAAGTGCCTTTGATGAGGCAGGTGTTCTCCCCCTCTCAGATGAACACAATGCCATCCCAGCTGTTCCCCACTTGCAGAGAACTCTCTTTCTAGAGGTGTTTCTGGGACGAACCCTTTCCTTCAAGCCTTTGGCCTTGTGTTCTCCTCAAGCTCTTTGTCCCAGCAAACTGAACTGATCAAAGCTGCTTTTGTCATGCGGTGGCTCAGGAGCAATGTTGTTGGCTGTGTTTAGCTTCAGGCAGACCGAGGGTGTCTAGCTACAAAAAGAGACAGAAAATCAAGGCAGCTGGTCATGCTTTGTTATTTAAATCTTTAAAGGCATTCTGTCTGTGTTGGGGAATGCAGGGAGCATGGGGGGAAGGCAGGGTGTTTCCAGAAAGGCACCATCCCAGGTCTGAGCAAAGCGTCTCAGACAGTCCCTGGTGGCCTTAGCGAAGGTGAACTGTTCGAACTGAGACCAAACTCCTCCCAGAAGGGGTTGATCATGCAGACAGGGCATGGCCTGCATGACCCTGTCTGGGTCCTTTGACCCAAGCAGTGACCAAGGACGCTTCTGCCAAGAGTGATGAAGATTCCTTACCCGAGGAAGACTCTCTGCCAAGCAGAGCAACACATCCTGCAGAGCACAGCAGTCCCCTGCAAACAGCAGAAGGCAGGAGTTGTTCACAGAGTCCACCACATCCCTGACCTCTCACCTGTCCTTGCCATAGACTTAGGTGACTTAGTCCTCTCATCCTTGCAGTGAAGCCTGTGGTTGTACATCACATTTACTCTCAGGTAGAGATCTTTTCTGTGGGAATGCCAGTCATCTTGGCTTCGATTTACAGGTTTTAAGTTACCCTCTGCATATTGCCCTTTTCCCAGACACACCAGTGCAGTGGGCCCTGCACTCACTTGCTCAGGCAGTGGGATTTCCCCTCATTTTCCCTCACTCAGCCCTATGCTAGTCCCAGAGACTGCGCTCTCTGGCTCCCAGACCCCGTCTCTCCCATTCCTGTTCCCTCTCTTGGGCGTCACCACTCCTGGGCCTGGCTTATAACACGGTGTGTGGCACAGGGACAAAGATGACAGGCCTCCCTCCCTGAAGGCTTTCCTCTTGCAGAGGAAATCGGTTCATTGGCCCGAGCATTCTGCACGGCGATTGAGAGCAGCCTGAATCTGGAGCACCAAGTGAGCATCACTAGAACCATCTGAAAACGAGGGAGAAGAGGCCGTGAGTGAGAGGATCGGGGCTGGAGGCCGTGTGCTCTGCGGGTGAATGATCTGTACGTACTGAGAGCTGGCAGCGTTGGGGCTGGGTGGGATGCCTGGAGCGTCACTATCATTCCTTTGCTGTTACAAAGCTCCCCATGCAGCCATGGAGGTGGGTGATGCCAGCCCCTGTGATGTCGGGGAGCGCCTGGGGAGGCTTTCCAGGCGTGGGGCATCCTGCGGGGCAGCTGCCTGCCCAGGCCTGCTTCCCCTGGGGGGCTGCCAGGAGCGAGTGTGCTGAGCCTGTGCTGCGGCGTGGGGCCGCCGTGGGTGCCCGTGGAGCGGGGCTGAGCCGGGCTGGGGTCGGAGCGGCAGTGCGGGGCTGCCCCATCTCCGGCTGCTCTGCCGCCCCGTCCTCCCCTCCGCCGTCGGGGGCTGCTGCATCGGGGGGCTGCTGCATCGGGGGTTGCTGCATCGGGGGGCTGCTGCATGGGGGGGATGCTGCTCGGCCCGGCGGGTGCAGTGAGGCGCCGCAGCCACCAGGTGCCACTGCCCCCCCGCGCTGCCCAGGGCCGCCGCCCGCCCCGCCGGCAGCGCCCGCTCCGCGGGGACCCTCCGTGCGCGGGGTCCCTCCATCCCCGCGGGGTCCCTCTGTCCGCGGGGTCCCCCGCCCTCGGGGCCGGCAGCTCAGCCCTCCCTCAGACACGCGAGGCCGTGGGGAAAGCGCTGCCCTCGGGGTTTCCAGCAAGCACAGCCGCACACCGGCAGCCGGAGCGGAGCCCGTCCGTGCCCCGGCGCACACGCGGAACGGGGCGGCAGCTTTCACCCCCTCGCGGCCGGACTTTGCGCACTCCCGGCCGGCCCGCGGAGGCTGCGCAGCGGCCGCACGGTGGTCGCCTCCAGCCGCCCCTCGCACGCCCATCCCCTGGGACAGTGGGACCCGCTCCGCGGGGCCGCTCCTCTCTCCGGGCGGGGCGGAGAGCCGGGCTGGGCGAGACCGTGGGATGGGAACAGCGTGACAGTGGATGCCCGTGTGTGCGCGGAGGTGCCGGGGAGCGAGCGGGTGTGCAAATACAGGCAGTGCCGAGCGGGTGCGGTGTGTGCGCGGAGCGGGCGGGCGTGAGAGCTGAGCGAGGTGCGTGTGCGGGGGACGCGCGTGTCCGCGTCGGTGCGGGGGTGCGCGGTGTGCGAGTCCGGCTGTGTGTGTCCGTGTGTGTCTGTCTGTCCATGTGTGTCTCTGCCCGTGTCTGTGTGTGCGTGTGCGCGCACCGGGGGCAGTTCCCCACGTGGGGCTGACGCGGCAGCCCCGGCCCGATCCGGGGCTATAAAGCTGCTCGGCGGCGAGCGAAGCAGAGCAGCCGCGGCCGGCTGCAGCTCCAGCCTCGGCCGCGCTCCGCCCGCCCCGCCGCGCTCGGGGGTCCCGGCGGCAGCGCCCAGCATGCGCCGTGCCCGCCCGCAGCCCCCCAGCCCCTGGCGCGCCGCTCCGCCCCGGCCGGCGGCACAGTAGGACGCGGAGGAGCCGCGCGCGGAGCCGGGCGCGGCGCGGGTGGAGCCGGGGCGAAGGGCGGGGGTGTCCGCGCAGCCGGGGTTGATGTTTAACCTGGAGCGCCCGTTCACGGAGAGGGGCCACTTCTTCTCCTCCATGGAGTACCAGCGGCAGCTGGAGGAGGAGGAGGGCTACCCCCCTCCGGGCACCAATGGGACGTTCAACGACAGCGGGGCCGGGCCGGGCTGGGGCACGCCGTACCCTCTGCACACAACCATCACTCTCATCAGCCTGGCCGGCTTGCTCATGCTCTTCACCGTCTTTGGCAACGTCCTGGTCATCATCGCTGTCTTCACCAGCCGGGCGCTCAAAGCCCCCCAGAACCTCTTCCTGGTCTCCTTAGCCTCAGCTGACATCCTGGTGGCCACGCTGGTCATCCCTTTCTCACTGGCAAATGAGGTGATGGGGTACTGGTACTTCGGTAAAGTCTGGTGTGAGATCTACCTGGCCTTGGATGTGCTCTTCTGCACCTCCTCTATCGTGCACCTCTGTGCCATCAGCCTGGACCGGTACTGGTCCATCACACAAGCCATCGAGTACAACCTCAAGCGTACCCCACGCCGCATCAAGTGCATCATCTTCATCGTCTGGGTCATCTCGGCTGTCATCTCCTTCCCACCACTCATCTCCATCGAGAAAAAGAGTGGGCAGCAGGCTGACCAGGGGGTGGCAGGGTGCAAGATCAATGATGAGAAGTGGTACATCATCTCTTCTAGCATCGGCTCCTTCTTTGCCCCCTGCCTCATCATGATCCTGGTCTACATGCGCATCTACCAGATAGCCAAGAGGAGGACAAGGGTCCCGCCGAACAAGCGTGCAGAGCGCCCCGAGAAGAAGCAGAATGGCTTGACTGACAAGGAGGACCTGCCAGCCACAGCGCAGCTCAACGGGGAGAAGGCAGCAGGAGGCAGTGGTGGGCAGGAGGGAGAGGTCAATGGCATAGACATGGAGGAGACCTCTTCCTCTGAGCACCAGGAGAACAACCAGAGTAAGAAGTCAGAGAGACCATCGAGAGGAAAGACCAAGACTAAACTGAGCCAAATTAAGCCTGGGGACAGTTTGCCCAGGAAGACAGAGGAGGAGAAGAACACCAAAGGGTCCCGGTGGAGAGGCAGGCAGAACCGGGAGAAGCGCTTCACCTTTGTGCTTGCAGTGGTGATCGGAGTCTTTGTCATCTGCTGGTTCCCCTTCTTCTTTACCTACACGCTGATGGCCGTCTGCGAGAGCTGCTCCGTGCCCGACACCCTCTTCAAGTTCTTCTTCTGGTTCGGTTACTGCAATAGCTCCTTGAACCCCGTCATCTATACCATTTTCAACCATGACTTCAGACGGGCCTTCAAAAGGATCCTCTGCAGGATAGAGAGGAAAAGGATTGTTTGAAGGACCCTTTGCTACCAGCAGGACTAATCAAGACTTTTTACGAGTGTAAAGTGTGTCTCTCTCGGGCTGTGCTTGCATGGGATGGTTTCCTTCAGCTCATGAGCAGGAAGCCTTTAAAACCTGAGATGAGGCTGTGGGAGCACTGGGCAGCAGCAGTGAGGAGCAGCAGGCAAGTGGAGGTCTGAGCCGTGGCATTTGGCTTTCCAGGGGTGGATGGCCTTTGACTTGCTTGGTTTATTTTGTTAGGGTTTGTGGTTTTTTTTCTTTTGCCAGAATCTCTCAGTGGATATTCTCATGACTGCTCAGTTTGACTCTTTAAAGACAAACATCATGCAGCTCTGTGAGATGAACAACAGAAAGGGAGTATGCCACACCAGAGGTGTTGGCTTTTTTATTTTGTTGTATTCCCCCCCCCCCCCGCGTAAAACACAATATTGCATTCTTGAATTTGAATGTCTTAATTTTTGTAAGGCAAGCAGCTTTGAAACTGTGAATGCTTTAATTATCCTTGATACCTTAAAAGTCTTTCTCTTCCTACCCCCTGCAAAGCCCCTCACTCATAACCACTGAATAACTAGAGCCATCCCCCTACCTGACAGTTTGATAATATTACCAACATTTCCAAATTCATGTCTTTTTATATTTTTTAATTCTGGCTGTAAATCTTAGGATTATAGACCTCATCAGACTGGCTAATTTTGTTGGTTTTTTTAATGTCATACCTATTCCTGTTTAATTTCTGTGTTGCCAGCGACACAATACAGCTGAGATGGCAACTGCTGTCTCGTTACTCATTAGAGCAGACCCTGATGGAGTGGTGGCTTTGCTGTGCAGGCAGGGATGTCCCAGGCAACAGAAACTGTCTCCCTTGCAACGTGAGCCTTGGGACCCAGCCAAGCTCCCCACGAGTTAATCTCGTTTGATATTATACCACTCTGCAGCACTGAAATGTGTTCGATGCTCACTTGCTTCCTCCACCTCAACTGTAAATAGGTAATGTTTCAAAGCAAACAGCAGGGCTCTGCATATCATGTTATCTCATCTGATTTGTGATGGTTTAACTCCTGCAGGATTTCCTGCAGAGAGGAGGGGGTTCTTGCACAGTGGCTGTTCATCTTTCTCAATTAAGAGAGAAGAGTTCAGTTTTTAACCTGCCAGTCTCATCTTTCCTAGGAAATAGGGAAGCATCCCTCTTTCAGTCTTATACAAGGCAAAACTCTGAAATGGGAAACTTAACTGCCAGTTTCTCCATTCTTTTATAGTGTAATTAATCTTTTTCTTTTTTTTTTTTTTTTTTTAAGTGTAAATATTATGAGATTGGAGCAGGAGAGAGAGTTAATACTGCTTTTACACTCTTTCCTGAAATGGCTTTCAGCTCTTTGTGCTAAAAAAAAAAAAAAAAAAAAAAAAAAGGAAAAAAAACCCAAAACAAAAATGGACAGAACAAATTTAACATCTTTATGCCATGAATAATTTTCTGGAGAACATTTATAAGAAAAACTTTTGATTTATCACAATAAATGAGTCTGCAAGTCTTTTAATGTTAGGAAAACAGCTTTATCAAATGCTAACAAGTCACAGAAACGGTTGGGAGAAAGCAAAGTTTGTATAAGTTGAATGTATAAGATGAATTTGCCTTCTCTGGATTTGTATGGTGCACAGGAAGAGACTTTAAAAATACCTTTTTACTTTTGGGGAGTGTTTTGTTGATTTTGCTCTCTCTTTTGACTTTCTAATTGACTCCAAGCGTCCCCGGATGCATCTTGGGACCTAGAGAGCAGTGTTTACATTCACTTGCATTTTCAGAACTGAATCCTCAAGAGGTGAGGACAGCAAATAAACTGTGCTTTAATGTAAAAAAAAACCCAACAAAAACAAAACCAAACCACAAGCAGAAGTTGCTATAATGGATGATTATTTTTATTAAATAAAAGAGCGTTTACAGATCAAGTGTGAAAATCCTCTGAATAATGTTAGCTGTTATATTTTATTTTGTTGTATTTTATTTTCTGAACTGTTCACCAATCCTCTGCTAGCTTTGGTCTTGCCATTTTTTGAAGAACACACTGGGAAAAGCATTTGCATTGTCTGAAAGGCATTGTTAGCCCAGGTAGAAACAATGGTTCTGTTCATTGTGCAGTGGCATAATAACAAATGAGTCCTTGATATTTCTTGGGTATTTCTACCCCCCCTCTTTGTGCCACAGTAAGGGCATTCATGTGTTTGTTAAAGAAAAGAGCATAGGGTTTGAGGGTGTGATTTGCACCCTGGGAGTGCAGCCTGGCACTGCTGCTGGGGACGCCTGCCTGGCGCGGCATCTGCAGCTATTGTGAGGGATTTTAATAATTAGTTTGCAGATGGGATTAGAAACAATTAGGCTGGAAGGCAACATTTTGTGATATATGCAGGAGTGTCCACCTCAGTGGGGCTTTGTTTCCAGTCCCCAGGAGCCAGAGCTTGCTTGCCCTTCCACCAGTGCTGCCAAGACCCTCCCTGAAGGAGGTGATGGGGGATCGTTCTCCCACGGAATGTGGAACTGCTGCTGGTGAGAAAATAAATGATCAGAGCCCCATGTGGGAGCTGCTGGTCCGGTGGCCCCACTCTGCCAGTGCCCTGGGGGTGCAGTTGGAGGTGCTTGGCGAGGTGGGCGGGGGCCAGGGTGGGAAGGCAGTGTCACTGCTGGGTGTAGGGCACCTGATGGTGGCCCAGGGATGAACATCTTGCTTACCTCGTGGTGGCCTTTGCAGGCCAGGGTGTCCTGCTCCCACTCTGGTCTTGGCTGACCCTGATGGCCTTGGAGGGTTTCACAAAGCAGATCCTGTGGGAGACTCTGGGTCAGTGCCTGGGACACGAGGTGATCCAGCAGCCATTGATTGCACTTGCTCCACCCATCTGGCTGTCAGCTGTCCTTGCTGCCAAATCTCTAGTGTGGGGAGTAGAGTATTTTAGTGGGTTTGGGGCTGGGAGACTGAGGCTCTTCCCCTTCCCCCTCCTGACTCCCTCCCTGTCATTGCTTCCAGGTCATTCCCTTGCAAATGACGCATTAAGGGATGTAATGAACTTTGATTGTTTTTTATAACCTTTTATTTTGGGGCTGAAAGGTTAATGGTGTGAGGGGAGGGAGGGAGACCTGTCTCCCCAGCTGTGTGGGAGCCATCCAGGCTGGCATGGCAAACAGCAGGCAGAGATGCCACTGCCCGCTTTGCCCTGGGGAATGTTTCTCCACCACTTTCCTGTGTGGAGTGACCCTACACACCACCCCCTGTGTGGGCACCCGTGAGGAGACCACAAATGTGCCAGACAAGGGATGTGCAGGAGGGGCTCAGGTGATTTGGTCTGGTGGAGCAAATGTCCTAAAATGCTTCCGGGGGGAGCTGGACAAGCAGCAGCGTTGCCTGCCCGGGGCTTGTCCCTGATCCTCTCAGTCTACTGATGTACTCGTTTGTTTCTGTGAGGTTTTGTCCCTGTTCTCAGCGGGCCAAGGAGCTGGTCACATAGAGGAGCCTCTTTCCAGTGAGGGAGGGACTTGGCCTGAGTCACTCTCTCTCTCAAAATGAGTTTCCCAGACCTAGAGGAGCCTCAGCAGGTTTCAGACACTGTCCATCAGCCTTCCTGTGCTGTAAATACCCCCAGTCCCACCCCGCATCCCCTTGCCCAGGGGAAGGTCCCCCCTGGGTTGGGTGGCTGGCAGCCCCCCTGCCTGTGCAGCTTTCACCAGTTGGAGCTCTTTGTCTTATTTCTTAACTTTTGCTGTTCTTTGGAAAAGTTCAAAGTCTGTCGAGATTGCTCCTTTATTACAGCCAGTGCCCTGGCCAACAGGTCCACTTGGAGCTCTCCCCATCTCTGGTACAAACTGCTCTTTGCAGCTGGTTTATAGGAACATCTCCATGATTTGTGAAATGTTTGTAGTAGCTGTGATTGCTGTGCCTTATCTCAAGCTGTAGAAAAGGAGTGAAGAGAGAACAGGATTAGTGTCAGCCCAACCCTTGCAGTAGCCACTGGTACTCATTCAGCTCACAAATGCTGCAGGACCAGATCTCAATCCCTCTGGGAACAGAAAGGGTTGTAGTCTGAGCCCTAGGAAGTCCAGGTGAAATTCCAATCTGGGGGTCACAGTGCAGTAATGCTGCACAAGGCCACGGCACACTCCCAAATGTCCTCAAGGCTGAGCAGAAGGGGTGGTGAACAGGACTGTGGAGAGGAGAAAAACCCATGCCCTTTTTGTGTCAGACCATGGCTGGTCCCAGGAGGGAGGTGTCATGCAAGCAGAGGAAGAGGAGACCTGCTGTTGTGGAGCAGGGGATGCTGACAGGGGTTGAATGGAGATACTGATGCTTGAGCTGCTCATTCAGCATTCTTCCTTCTTGGGGAACCTTCTTGGCCATTTGAGTTATCCCCTAGGAGAACTCATTTCCCAAGGAGGACCACAAACGTTTGAGGACAACATCTCACATCCAGGAGTATGGGGGTGTGAGATGGGTCTCAGCACCCAAATCCAACAGGGAGACAGGAGGATAAACCATAAAAGGGAGCAGGAAGACGACTCCCTCACTTGTGCACAGGTGTCATCAGCAAAGGCATAAACTTGTTGGCTTAAACTAGCTTAAAACTGCTTAAGCAGGCTCTAGTTGAGTCTGTTAGCGTAATTGTCAATTCCATGTTGGCTAAGTTCGGAGAGAGCATCTCTGCTGGCTTGGATCTAAGGTCCTGCTTTCCTTCTGTGGCTCTGAGAGTGGCCTGTATCAGATTTTAGGGAACAGTGAAGATGAGGACCCTTCCCAGGAGGATCAGGGGTCATTAGGTGCTCTGGGATTTCCTGGGGCCAGCAGTGCCTTTTGCACTAGTGGAGAAATTCCACTGACATGTGTTTTCTGTCAGCAAGGCTCTGCAGTGGGAGGTCTGGATGGCTTTCAAAAGCATGTTTGAGTCAAAAGCCAGCAACTGGGTCTGTGTGAGAGTAATGGGGTGAATGGGTTTTATCAGGAGGTGAGAAAAGCTCACCTCAGCATCCTTGATTTCCTGTGTGCAATGCCTGCAGCCTTTGGACCAAATTGGTTTGGGCACAGCCCAGGATATTGCATTTGCAGGAGCAGCCTTGAGGTCCTCCAGAGCTCTGTGACCTGCTGCAGGGTTCACTTCCAGACATGAGAAACATTTGCTTTAAGTCAGCCGCTACATGGAGGAATAGATTGCTCTGTTGCTGATTGAAACAGTTGTGTTTTGCTGGACCGTGACTTTATGGCCTTTTTTCCTGTTTGTTTTCAATTGCTCCCCACAGAAAAGAAGAAAAGAACAAGCTTCTCACTGCTGGACATCTCTGATAAAATAATTTCTGCTGAAGGCTGCCTTTTCTTCATCTGTGCATGTGGTGTTGCTGCAAAGTATTCATCGTCAGTTTGAAACCTTAAGGTGTTACTGAAAGATTCCCTGAGTAAAAAAATGAAATAAATGAGTAGATAAATATTTAGGACACTTCACCCAAACTTCTTTTCTGAATTGACTGAACTTTTTTGAAGAGTGAAAGGTTGAATTCTGGTCTTTTACTACCAGGATAACTTTTGGCACTAGGAAAATTTGGAGAAACTATTCCTCTTGCAGACCAAACCATGCAGGGTTGGACCCTGAGTGTGGCAGACCTGGCAGCTTGTCTGCTGGGATGCTGGAGTCCCCCCTTTCCCAGCTTATTTCTGCAGTCACAATTCCTGGGTAATCTAGTGATAAATCCTTTCTGTGTAAGGCTGAGTTTGTTCTTGGTTCCTCGATGCAGATACTTGACCTGAAATGGCTCCTAGAGCAGAGTTTGCCAGAATGAGGTTCCTGTTAATTTAGGCAGCCTTTCCTTGGCACAAACAGCTCTCCATGCTCATCATCTCTGCTGTGCTGTTACCCAGACAGGGCACACCTCCACAGGGGACTCCAAATGCAGCCCTGAGCTCTTGTGTTCCCCAGGGAGTACCCAAAATACAGAGAAGTGGCATGACCCCAGTCAACCACATGGCCAACATGAAAAGGGAGTGGAGTTGCCCTGTTTCTCTTGGATATGGGTTTGACCTGTAACCTAAGCACAACCCAAAGATTTATACTTCAGAAGTGTTAGTTAAAAGTAATCCTGCATTAATTATTTTAAAACAAATATCTTGTGGCTTTAAAGCAGCCTCAAAATTTAGTGGGGACACAAGAGTTAAAATGTCCAGTTCAAATGAAATCACCTGATTTGCTTACTTTGAAAGATTTACCATCTAGGGCCTTTGGCATTGCTGTCTCAGGATAATGAAGATACATCTGATACCCCTTGAGCAGCAGTATAATTGCTTTCATCAACACCAGTCAGTGTCTGGGTGAGATGGCTTTTAAACAGTGCAGCAGGGAGGAAAAGAAAAGCTAAATGCTGCTCTGCTGAGTTGGGCACGCACTGAGGAGAGCAAGGTAAGCAGTGTTGGGTGCAGGGCAATCCTTCATCACTGTTGGCTCTGTGGGGGCTAATTAGAGAATGTGTTCTGGCTGGTGTGACTGGTATGGATGGGATTTGGTCCAAACAGGGCTTTCTGTAGTAAAATAAGATGGTTGTAGCAATAGATGCAATGGTGGCAACTGCCTTTAAAGCCCAGTGTTAATTGGCTTAAACCTTTGCACTGGAAATCATCCGCTCCTATTGTAGCTGTTGCTCATTGTTCCCAGAAATGCCTGTTCCTGGCCATGCTGCTGAGTGATGTGTGAGATGTGCAACCACGGCAGGAGGGTGGTCGAGGACTAGGAAATGATTCATACTGACCATGTCCACCTGTGAGGGGCCTGGGTTTTATTTGCCCTAAGTCCAACAGCTGTTTTCATCACCTTAGCTTCATGGATTCCTACTGTTGAGGATGCAGCAGTGACTGGGAGTGGGATGAGGGCACACTCTTGTGGGTGTACAAATAAAGTCCATGGAAAGTGAGACACAGTGAAGCTGAGTGTGGAAATGGTTGGTGTAAACCAGATGATGCTACTGTACACCCAGCCGCAAAAAGATTCAACCTGAAATTCTATGGGAGGCAAAAAATCCAACACAGCAATTCCAGCAACTGATAACATAAAGATAGGACCCTCCCCTCTTATTAATTGACATCTCACTTGGGAGTGCATAGACTGACATCTTCAAGTTATCAGATGTTTGGAGGAAGAGGTGAATTTTTAGCTGTTGTTTATTCAGACCAAGATTTAATTAATATTAAATAGATTAAATATTTGATGAAATAGACTTAAATTAAATATTTAGCTCCCTCTTCCCCCCAGACAGCAGCCCCAGTGGATGTTTATGTGGGCAGTAAAGTTAGAACATCTTCTGAATGTCAGAGTGTGTTCAAAGATCAGTTACATGGGAGTATCATCTGTGGATAGGAATTAAATTTCTCTTGGATGCCTGTCTTTGCCAGCCCATGTGGGAATGGGGTCTTCCTTCCTCTGGGCTTATTGAGCCACTGCCTGCTGGGACTTCAGGTACCACTTCCATGCAGGCTGTCACCCTGTTCTCCTGCCACATTCATCTTCACTGGGGAAAGAGGCCTCATGGGGAAGGGTTTTCTCCCATGCTGCTCATTTATCAGGGCATGGGCACAAACTGGGAAGCCAACAGCGTTGCTTCATACAGACTAATTACATTCCTGAAGAAGAAAATGTGGAAAAACGGCATCTTGCCTGAAGGTGGGCAGCTAATTCCTCACCAGTTGTGCAGGCGGCTACCCCTGTGTATCCCCCACCAGAGCTGGAGTGGGACCAAATCAGAAATCAGCTGCTTGGCCTTGGTGGTAGGTGCTTAACTAGAAATAGTCTTGCTGTCAAAATCCACCTGCCAGTGAGTGTAGACTGAAAAAATCACCCTTGGTTTGGTCCAACCCATGATGGCTTGGAGCTGCAGTCCCTGCCTGCCTGTCACGTATCCAGGGGTCAAGTGATGATGGACACTGGGGGGGAGCTGGGGATACATTCCCTTCAGGACCCAATTTCTAGTGCTGGTGTTTGGCCCCTGTGCTGGCACTGGCAGTATTGTAGCCAGAATTTGCTTGGTTTTTGGATACACTGAGCTTATTTCAAAAGTCTGTACAATATCCTAGCAGGAGTTTTCTAAACAAAAATATTGTCATAACCCAGCAATATGACCTGTGTGTTTAGATAAGACCTCCCATCAAGAGTTAGGGTAGATCCAACGCTCTTGGACCACTTTGGTCTACTGGAATATTTCAGAAGCAGTAGCAGAGTGATGGCTTGTCCCTCTCACCTCTGCCAGCAGCACTGCATGGGGATGAAGCCAGTGCAACCCATTCAGAGTGGTTAAGTGACTTGCTAGAGGTTGAGTGAAAAAAAAACTGTGGTAGATGAATAAAAGATGGTTTTAAATAATTCATCACGGGCCAGCTGATGAAGCTTAACAGAACCAGAAAGCTGATCTCATTCAGCTTGGTGTGAAGCAGTGCCTGGCCAGCTTTTTGGTAGGAGGTAAGGGATGTTGAGGACCTCTGGGCGGGGTCTCATGCTGTGTGGGCATGTCTGCCCACCCCATTGCTGATCTCACTGTGGTTCTCAGAGACTGGTTGGGGATGGTGGATTTGTGTTTGGTGTGGTGGCAATTGTTCTCTGTGTCCCTTGGTGTCTTTAGGGTCCCTTTTGATTTCCTGCCCTTGCCTCTGGTTCCTGTCAGGAAAACACAGCCCTGGTGCTGGGAAAGGGCATCCCTGGTCTGGGTGGGCTGGTGAGGCTGTGCTGTCCTTGATGCCCAGGAAAGGCAGCTCTACAGTTTGCTGGTGGTGGGCAAGAGAGCCTGGATTCGAAGGTCACAGAGGCCCATGATGATGGTCCTTGCGTGAGGTATGTGCATCCCCAATGCTCCCAGCATCACCTGAGGGGCACCTGCAGACCCCTGGGGAGAGAGCCAGACCATGGAGCTCCCTGCCTTACTCTGCTCTCCTGTTCCTGTGGCTCCAGGCTGACTGGCAGTCCCTTTGCAGACACCAGAACTCCATGCTTGCCTTGCCACTGGATGCTGCAGCAATACCTCATTAAATCTAGGTCCTTTTTCCAGGAATCTGCTGAAGAAAACCCAAACAAACCTGTCTTTGTTTTTATGGATCATCTCTGTGCTGCTGAATTGCCTTGAGTTTCATTGCCAGCAGGCAGCAGAACCCCCATACCCATCGGGGATGTCTTGTCACGTGTTCTGCTGGCTTTTCTCAGAGCTGTAGACATAGCCAAGCAGAGAAAACCATTTCCAGAGCAGATTTCTGAGGACCCCACAGGACCACAGCCAGGCAGGCAGGTCAGCACCTGGGAAAGCCAACCCTTGCTGGCAGCTCTCTTCTTCTTTTTGTGGATTGCACCAGGCTCTTGGTCTGCATTTTTAACTGCAAGGGACTGGTGAGGGAGGGCTCCCCACGGCTGGGGACAGGTCTTGGGAAGCTGCCCTCTTGATGCATGGATGTCAGTGGCACCATGCCAATGCTGAATGGACCTGCTGTCACTCATATATGGCCCTCAGATTGGGGCTTCCTCTGCTGGGGAAGAGAATCAGGTGATGGCTGAGCTGACTGTATTTTTGCCTTGTGACACAGAGAAAGGCACATGCAAGAGAAGCCCAAAGAGAGTCTGATTAATGTGCTTCTGGAATCGGATTGTTTAATGCAAACAGCTTTAGAGATATGACTAAAGTAGGAAAAGGAACTTGGAAAAGACCCCATTTGGGATAAAAGCAAAGAAGGCTATTTTTTGCAAATACCAGTATAGCTTCTTCTAAAAATACTATCTTGGATGTCTGTTCAAAAATGAGAACCAAATGTGATTCTGAACGGTCTAATGCAGCCTGTCATTTCAGAGGAGGAGGGATGGAGACCTCTCATTGGAGGCAGAGGATGTGCTTGCAGGCTCTCAGAGACATGGCAGAAACCAGACCACGTGGAATCCAAAGCTTTGGAAGGAAACGTGGATGGGAGCGAGCAGCATTTGCCCACAGGCTGCTGAATTGCAGGTTCACGCTGCGCCGTGTTGGCAACCATCTTCAGTCATGGCTCTGGGAAGAATTCTGAGAGTATGACAGAGTTTCTGAGGATCAGGAGAATGGCATGCGGCTGGCCATGCTTTCCCATCAGCAATTCACATAAGAAAAGGAGTCGCCCACTGTTAACTTCTGGTGTTTTTAATTTTCTGAGCAGAAGCAGGAGCAATATCAAAGGATGGGGTAGAAGAAGGAATGGTCCTTGCAAGAGAGGTGACATCAGAGATGTCTTTCTGTTCAACTATTTCAGGCCCTTTTTGGCTGTCCTTGCCTCTCTGGTGCACTGTTCCTGAGAATCTTCTTTTTGCATGTCTTTGCCTCAGCCTCTCAAGCAGATTTTTTTCATCAGCCAAAAGCTGAGAACACTGTGTTCAAAGTGAGTTCAGGTTGCAAACATTGATGCCAGTGCCAAAGCCTTGCAAATGATTGAAAACCTTCAGGGTACCCTTCAATACTACCTCAGACAGCATACAAGCAGTTTTGGAGTGTTTTCATAGACTTCTCACTAATCTAATATTAAGCTCTGCTCCAACTTTGCCCTTTCCAAGCAATGATCCAGCTGTCCTCTGGCCCTTCTGTGAAAACTTTACAAGAAGTTTGTATTCCTCTGGAGCTGATGAATGTGAGCGTGTTTCATTTGAAATGTACTGATCAGAGCACTCTGCCTCAGGCAGGGGTACAGTGACATGCACTCTACAGAGAGCACCATTCTCTAGCCCTGCCGGATGCTTCACCTGACCTTTGCAATGTGTGCTGGGGAAAGGCCTGCCTGTTTCCTTTATGACCAATGTCTGTGAAGAATACAGTGATAAGGCACTGAGGCCACCAGCCTGTGGAGCATTTGTATTGGGTAGCACTGGACCTTTCCTAAGTATGAATCAGAGTATGTCTCTGGAGGGAAAATTTTCTCTTGGATCTCCTTAATGGGATTTAATTTGTCTGCTTCTGTCTGTATGAAAATGTAGATGATGTCATGATGGGGCTGAGAAGCCAAGATCACACCAGGAGTCAGCAATAGGTGATCTAATGGAAAAGGTCGGTAGGTGTCAGCTGTACTTCCCCAGGGGGTTTGTAGTGGCCTCAGCTGCTCTCACCTTTGTTAGCCCATTACACAAATCCTTTGGCACAATGCCTAAGGCCAAGAGAATTGCCAGGTGGCACAGGAAGGGCCAGGTAGTGGTATAACCAGTCCCTTGGGCTGAGGGTAGTGAGCAAGCTCTCCACCTTGCAAGTTCAGAGCACCCTTTTTGCCCTTGCCTGGCAGCCTTGTCTCCAAGATGACTTGCCCAAAAACACACTAACCTTCATGGGGCTTAAATAGACCCTGCAAACTGGAACATCACATGCTCTGCAAGCTGGATGGCTTCAAGAGAAGTCCTCACTACTAAAGAGAAGAGCTACTTCAGCCCAAACTGTGCCTGGATTATCACAGGGACAAAGCTGCAATATTTCTTTGAGGTGTTTTAAGGTGATTGAATGACTGATGGCAGTGTTGAGAGCTTTTCAGTACCCAACTGGGATGCCCCCCTCAAAACCAAAACAACACCAGAAGGTGTTTTTCTTGTGACATGTTTTGGTTCTGTCACCGTGTGTAGTTTTTGTGATCACTTTGTTTTGCCCGACTGTGTTGCTCTGGGCATGATGGGGAGGAAAATCCATCTTTCAGTAAATACTCCTCAAGCTACCTGCTGTCACAGCAGATTGCTGCATGTCTTTCACTTCCCAGAGAACAAAACCATTGTAAATCTGAAATTTCAGGTCATGTTCCATGCCTTCTGCTATCTGATCCACCTCACCTCAAGGTGAGTGCAAAATTTTCAGCATATTTTGGATGCAACCCAAAACACTGTGATATAAGCATGAAACAGCTGTAATACAGAATGTGAATCTCATGTGCAAAGGCTTGAGGATTTGGCTTCCCAGGCCAGAGGAAGAAGAACATCCTGGAGCAAAAACCCTTCTGCAAGGCCTTGCTTTTGTCTCTCTGAGACACTGCAGCAGGAGGGGAGACTTTTGCACTGGCCTGGGAAGAACTCATGCACTGTGCACTAAGTGCTCTGACACACACCTGAATCCTTTTGCCATGGTGCAGGAAACCTGAGTGTGCTTCTCCATCCCCAGCTGCATCAATGTAATGTCTTTGGAGGCTTTATGTTTGAACTGTGGGTTTCCCCTATTCTGGGTCCCCACTGTCTAGCCTTGTTCTGCAAAGACAGGGACTAAACCTTCTCCTGAGCTTCTCAGTGACTTTATCTATGGATGAAGCAGTTGGCTTTGTAGGCAAACGTTTGCCCATCTTTATGCCTGTCATAGCTTATTAATGTGTGGCATGACCACAGTGCCTCTGGAAAGAGCCCAGCACTAACTGCTCGCTTCCTGGCCTTGTCATCCATTCCTTCTGCCAAATCATCTCCACTTCAGATCTGCTTTCTTTTGGATGCAATTTTTTTTTGTTTAAAGTGACAATGCCCTCAAGGATTTTGGCAAAAGAAAACCAAAATGGAAAAATCTTCCTGGCAGAACCCATTCTTCTGACACAGCAGCAGCTGCCGTGGAGGAGAGCCAGCAGCAGGGATCCTCTTTGGA
Organism: Aphelocoma coerulescens; assembly: GCF_041296385.1. Taxonomy (NCBI): domain Eukaryota; kingdom Metazoa; phylum Chordata; class Aves; order Passeriformes; family Corvidae; genus Aphelocoma; species Aphelocoma coerulescens. Next base: position 27,335,276 of record NC_091020.1, read on the forward strand.
GGATTTTACAGGCTGAGGATCAGAGCTTGTGCTTCTCTCCTTGCTTGGTAGCACAAGCTGCCTCCCTGCAGGGAGAGGTGATGGCCAAATCGAGCCTGAAATGTGACATTCACAGCTCTAATTAGCCATATGCAGTTTCACTTTGACTCCAGCCCATGCAGGTGACAGCCTTCCAAGGCTTGCCAAAGGGTAGTCTAGGAACTTCCTCAGTGCAGTGACAGCCAGTCCAGGACTTAATAGATTCAGCCTGTTTTAAATGTCTGCATTAAGGCACCTTGAATCATGCTGAGCACTCACTCTCTCTTGGTCCATGGTGAAGGGAACCTCCTGGCCAGCTCTAGGAAAATGCTTCCTCTATAGAGCTGCAATGCTGGGAGAGAGAAATCTGGTCAAGGAGGGAATAACGTGCTTTCCTTCTATCTTTTGTCCTGGTAGGCTCCATCCAACTCTACTGCAATAGGCTGACCATTTGCAGCTCTTCATAATTTATTAAACCTTTACTGAATATTTTAATAAGCACAGCCGCAGCAGAAAAAGAGAAAAGCTTGGCAGGCATTTCTCACGAGTCTAATGTTAGGATATGTAAGCTTGGAGTGGGGTTCTGGACAGGGACTGGAATGAGACCACAGAAGATGACAGCAGTCGATCATGTCTGGATTTCATGGGCTGAGGAAGCTCATGGCTGCATGTACATGATGCTCTCAAGGGTTTGCTGCTCTCATAAGCCAAAAGCAATGTCTAAGTTTTAGGGAAAGGTCTTTTTCCTTGATCTTCCCATCTCTTTCCCTTCTCCACACTGTTAATCACACTGGCAGGCTGCCCTCCAGGCCAAGACTGTTCTGAGAGGAGGATGCTGAGATGTACAGCAGGCTGTATATTTTTCTTCCCTAGCATGATTTAGCCATGATTAATGCACATGGAAAATAATCAATGCATTCAACCTAATTCTGTAGAATTAGTGAAGGGATGATAACAAGGGGAGAGGAGATATTTTGCTGCTTTGAACATATTTTTGGAAGGAGGGCAGGTGTTGTGTGAATCTGGTTAGGTGACATCAGCATCACGTATTAAGGCAGGGAGACAATTTGTCACTGTTTTTCTTCTTCTTTTTTTTTTTTTTCTGGAAAAGGCATTGCTAGCCTGAGCTTTGGAGATCTCCTGTTACTTCCCAAAACCAGGTCAAAAGAAGCTCATTCATCATTAAAACAACACAGTCTGTATTAAAGGGAAGAGGGATTGTAAATGGGGAATCTTTGGAAAATGGGATTATTATGCCTTGCTCTGAGCTGGCAATGACCTCAGCCTTTCACCCCTCCTTTCAACGTGCTGCCAGTGGGGTTGGGTACAGCAAATTGCTCCTGGTTCCTGGGGAAAATGCACCATGCAGGAGCTGGGTCAGGCAGACAGCTGGGGCCTGAGCATATCACTACAACGTGATGCTCATCTTCCTTACACACATCACCAAAGCTCTTGTGTTTCATGTTAGGTCAGATAGAGCTAGTTTGCTTACTGCCAGGATCTCTATTTATCCCATTAGGAAGGAAAATATCTTGTTTTATTAGCCAGAGGTCTTGTAAAACTTTCTTCCCCTCATGTGTTAAAACAAAATATTAAGACATTGGTTTACTGGAGAGATTTTAATATTTCTCCAGATTTTATAGTGCACTAAATAATACACAAAAATTACTGATATGGAAAATATTAGAAAAGCCTATTTTTGTGGTTTTAATTGCACTCCTTTCTGGCCCAGGTAAGCATGTCAACTACTTCTTTTAATTGTGTTTTTTTGTGACTTTGAATTTACATTTTATACATTTTCCATTTTCTTGTAATTCCCATTTACCAACACAAAATTAACACTTCTTGTCCCTGCTGAGCTTACTGCTATTAGTTTTCTAATTTTGCAAACTTTGATTAGGGCTTTTTTTTGTCTGTAGGTTTAAATAGGTGTCCGTGCCTGTTCAGAGAGATTATTGCGGATAAGTGCTGAATTTCAGAGTCCAAAGACATATCATTTAAGATAGAACTAGGGAGCCATGTGACCTCTGAGTCAAACTGCAAAGAACAATTGGATGCCATGGCATTTAACAGTCAGGCTCTTGGGTGTTGTCTCATCACAGATGAGAGTCAGGCTGAAGCTGCCTCCTGCTTTGTGTGGGCGTCTTGCTGCCTTCTGGGGCCATTGGAAGCAGTGGGTGCCGGAAGCTGCAGTGCATGGCAAAGCCTTGGGATTGGGATGTCCAGGGAATACCCTCACTGCCTTCCTGCCTGCCTTGGTGCTCATGGTACCTCTTGGGGAGCTGCAAGCCTGTAGCTGGGGACTGGAGGTGGCACTGGTGTTGATGTGAGGATGTGGCAGCCCCGAGGGGCTGGGGCACAGTGCAGAGCCTGCTGGGGTTTGGTTCCTGGGGGCAGCCTGATCTTGTTAGACCAACTTGTCACATCATGATTAGGTTTCTTCTTTCAGATGCTCTGCAATGATCCCTTTTTAGCAGAGGAAGGGGATTTGCCTTGGCTATTGACCCATCCTTGCAAATCAGGGTGTCCAGGCTTGGCTGGAAGGGTGCACAGAAAGTGGCACCCGCTGCAAGAGAGATGGGTGCAGGTGGGGCAGAGCAAGGGGACAGAGGTGTCCAGGTGAGTCTGAGTGAGGTGGTGCACACAGCCAGGTCCCAGGTGTGCAGCTCTGTGCCGTGTACCAAGCCATGAGAAACTCTGGAGAGGTACCAGGGTAGGAATCGTACTCCAGTGACAGTTCAGGCTGAATGTTTTTCTCCTCTCAGATGAGCTTCAGGAATATGCTGCAGGTTTGGAGATTGGAATGAAGATTATAGCTAATAATTTTAAGCTTTAGGATGTAAGAACTAAACCTATGCTGGCTAGACCTGAATAGTCTGGTGTAAGTAAAGAGGACAATCCCATGGGTTCTGCCATGTGATGAGACTTCCTTGGAAGGTTCAAAATGTGCAACAGCTCAGGGAAGAGCAGACAGATGTTGTCAGGGGCTCAACCCTTGGAGTTATTTTGCCCAGGTGAACAGCAGTGATCTACCAGATGGCTCAAATGGAGTGGCCCAGTGCTCCTTGCTGCTGAAGTGTCCAGCCAGCAGTGGGTGCATTTCTGTAAGACTGGGAAGACACTGGAGAGAGATGTGGCCTCCTGATGCAGGCTTTGGGCCTTGAATCACAAGAACAAGCATGAAGTTGTTCATGCAAATGCTTTTCAAATGAGTGAATGTCAATTGCCTGGGCACGTTAGTCTGATACCTGTCCAAGATATTAAAAGGGAAATTTGCTTTTGACTCTGTAACCTGCCCTTCCAGAGAAAACCTGCTGAGGATTTTTTTTCTCTCTTTCATGATAAGCACAAGAGTCTGTGGTGGTCACAAGATCACTTCAGCAACATCCTGACTCAAGCAGCTTGTTGCTTTGTTTCTGAAAGTCCAATTTTCTTTTTGAGGAAAATCAATACAGTTCATTACTTAGCCGAGAAAAGCTCCCTGTGTCAGTTCCGCTGGAAGGCAGCCCTTGAGCAGGCTCAGCCCCTGTTTGTAAGCCAGACAACAGGCCTATAGCCTTCGTCTTAAATTATCTCTTCCAAACTAAAACTGCCCCACTGAGAAGACTGATCAGCTTCCCACAGACCACCAAAGAGCTGCTCAACAAGTGAGTACCACCAGCCTCGGGCAAAATACGCACTGGGAAAAAAGCAACAACACAGAAGACACTTTTTTACACCTGCTATGATGGCTGTAAGTTCTCATGCTGCTTCTTCATTATATCCTTTCTTCTAGGCTCTGGCTACATCATCAAGTCTTTTCATTTCAGTGCTAAGATGCAAGATGTAGTGCTACAAGGCTGACAGATACCCAAATATTCTTTGTCTGGCCTATTTTCAGTGGTGAGACAAAAGTCGGGTGCTTGACCCAGACTTATGATGAGTTCAAGACATTTATGTAAGTGCACAAGATGTTTTAAAGCAGCTTTGGAATCTGGGAGGGGTTGAGGCAGTTGGGTAGACAGTGCCCTTGCCTACCATGTGTGTGTGCATGGCCTTGGGAACTGCACTGTTGGTCACCGTGTTTATTCAAGATCTGGACTGGGGGCATCCTCACCTGCATTCCCTAGTAAATACATGCTTTGACTACTCATCTGAATATATAGCCACTGACAACTGCTCCTTGCTGCAGCCCAGCTTCAGGATCCAGGACTATGATCTCTTCTCAGAAGTTTGCTAGTTTAGAAAGTTGGAGGAGGAATTGATCCTGGGTGAAATGGAGAACGCAGAGAAAAAGATGTACATTGTGGCTGCTGAGCAATAGTATTGGGGGCTAAATAGTTGTATTTTTATGGTTTTGGTTTGAGATCTGAATGAAGAAAATGAATGAAGAGAAATTTAGAAGAGACATTTCACTGCAGTAAATTCAGTGACAAGGTCAGTGAGATGAAAGGACCAATTGTGCATGGACAATTACTGACAAGGTAACCTAAGGGCTGGGGTACACACTCAGCTAACCAGGAAGAACTATAAATAAGGATGCAAAGTTGGTAAATTCTGTTAAACAAATTCCCTATCTTGGCTATTCACAGGCTGCTTTAAAACCAGAGTGGATAACAAAAGGAAGAGTGCGATTTATTTTAAGGGAGCAATCAGCCAAGAAATCCTTCTTCTCTCTCCAGATCATCTTTGTGGCAGTTGCTCTCCAGAGGAGATTTTGGATACATGGAATGCTGGTGAGCTTGGCCCTGCCCTGCCCATCTCTTCTCCATTAGGTGGTGAGGGGCAGCTTCCACCCTCACACCGTGGGGAGGAAGCTGCCGTGGGAATGAGCAGGATGCTCCTTCATCTCACACCGTGGGATGAGCAGGATGCTCGGGGCTGGGGGAATGTGTCCCAGCAGCAGGGAGTGGGGCAGTGCTTGCAACAGCATTTTGTAGTGCACTGGCCTCTTGACCAGCTCGTCTCTGCACATGTGTACCACCAGGTCAGGAAAACCAAAACTGAAAGGGGTTCACATCCTTGTCCCCACATGCTGTCCAAAAAACCTCTCTTGTTTTGGCATCCATCACTGGTCTGTTTCCAGTTTTCCTCTGTACCAAGATCTCATGAGCTGTCTTTAAGAATTTATTCCAGATTCTAGATAATTTCAGGTTGTAGAGGCTGTGAACAGATGACATTGCTTATATTACCAGGCTCCTCCAGTGTTTGATGATGGCTATGATTGCAGTACATATAACATTATTATTTGACTGCAATTACAATAGCATGGGTGGTGTTATGCCTGACTAGCTGATTAATCATCTGGAACAATGAGTAAATCTCCCCCTCTTTTGCAATAATTAATATGTACAGCTGGATTGCAGTTGGCTGAGCAAGTGTGGAAGTGATCTAGGCAAACAAAGAAGTGTTTGGCAGCTTTAGGCTGCTGGAAAGGATGAGCACATGGAACTCTTGGGGCAATTATTCCCTCTGTGATGTAAACTGTAGCTCGAGCCAGCTCTGCTCCACCTCAGGGAGCTGCACTGCTGTGGTAGGTGGCCTAAGTGCTACAGACAAGTTGGTTCAGTCAGAGTTAGAAGGTCTGGCTTTGAGGGTGGAGCCATTTGAGACTGTGGGATGCAAAGCTCTTTCCTCCCTGCAGTGGTTAACCAGAGAGCCCTTTGCCAGTGTGTTTGTAGCTGCTCAAGAGTGAAGGGGAGAGAGAAATTAATTACTGCAATTGGATTAAATACCTGCTGTGCTGGGGACCTGCCATGATGGCTTAGGGCCACTATTGTTGCCAAGCAGGTGCAGTGGCTTTGTGGTTCTCCCTGCAGCCTGGGTCACATACATTCAGTAACAGCAGTACAGATTGTCTGAAAGTACTGCATGGTTTTGCTTGTGGGCATTTACCATTCAAATCAAGAGACACTGCAGCCTCTCTCTTCCTCATATGTTGATTTTCTTTGCTCTCCTGATACAGCAAAGATCAAGTTGAAATATTAAATGTCCTCCACAATGAAATTACATATGGCTGGTTGCAATTAATTCCCTCTGCCTCATGTAGTTTGCTACTGTTTTCCTCTTTCCTTCCCTTCCTGTAAAAGACATGAGGCTTCAATTTGACAAAAGATAAAGACTTTGATTTCCACCTCTACCCAAGGAGAACTGAGCTCCCAAACCTCAGTTTTCACAGAATAATTAAAGGTGATGGAGGCAAGAAGACTGAATGGAAACACAACCGTGCAGCTTAGTGGACACTGCAGGACAGGGAAGAGAGGATGGATGCTGATGCCTGCCACAGTAATGTTAAACCACTTGGTAAAAGCAGTGAATCAGCAGCTCTGAACATCTTCCATGGTTTATCCCTGCAGGACACAGCTGTGTTCCCATCCCTGTCAACCTCTGGTTATATTAAGCTGAGTGTTTCATCACCATGGGCTAAACCTCTACGAGTGGAGAGTGTTCACACACCATCAGGCAGGAGTGGAAGAAACCCCAGAGCACAGCAGGAGTGAGGCCCCAAACAGCCCCCCATCCATGATTCCTCCTTCAGTGCCCTGCCCAGGAGCCCTTCTGCCACTCCTGGGGTACAGGTGTATTGAGACCACAACACAAGTCTTCAAAAACCCATCAGACCTTTCACCACACTTTAGTCTTTGCCTTACCTGTCTGAGCCTTACACATTGTTACGTTTGTGGCTGCTCTCAGTGCTGGTGTGGCTTTATGATACAGCCCCTTTTTATTTTCTGATTGCTAATATCTCCTGTTCTACATTCTTTCCACATCAATCTAGGAGAGCAGAGATAACTCAGATGAAAAGGAGTCAATTATGTGGTGCCTGGGATACTTGTAGTCTGGACTTTATGACCCAGGAAGTTTCGCTCTGCACCATGCTTCCAATTTGTTGGATTTATTTTTTTTTTTTCTTCATTAATATAAACAAATAACATATCCTGGATACTCTGCAGTCAACAGCACTCACTTTATTGGCAGTAACTGACTTGGAAGCTACTATATCTCTGTAAATTTTAATTTGTATATAGGGTTTTTTTCTTTTTGTCAGCTAGGAATATTTTTTTTTCATTTGGCTTTTTTTTTTTTTCACTTCATCATCAAATTGAAGGCTTGGTGACACTAGATTCTTGCACAACTTATACAATTAACCCAAGCCAGGAATTTTCCATTGTTTTCCATTTATTTGATGGCATTTTCCAAAATTTTCCTTCCCACTTCATCCTTGATTGGCATGCTACCCTGGATATAGGCAGGAGATGAGTTGGGTCAGTGCTGAGTCCCTGGGAACTCTCTGCAAGTGGCTGCTGGGCGTGTCAAACTAGTGATGTAATAGAAGATTAAATTTACCAGTGATGTATTGCTGTTGTCTCCAGGGAGGTCTTCACCATGGACAAATATCTCCTGTTAGTGTGACTGCAATGCTCAAGTCTTCCCTTCTGAACAGCTTTTTGTCTAAAAAGGCAAGCAGCCAAGCAATAATGCCTGTGCTTAGGTGACTTTCAAATTTTTATTATTTTGCAAAAAAAGGTGAGCAGAAGCTTATAAATTTCAGTTGGAGAATGCACTGAGAAGCAGAAGGTTTGAATGAAAGTCACCATATTTTTTGATCTAGTCTTTGGATTTTAAATGTGGGGACCTTGTAAAGGAAGAATGTGCCTCGTCATAAAGTACTGGAAAACAGTTCTTCTTTTGAAGTTTTGTTTCCAGACACTGAAACCCCATTGAAATAGCCCATATATCATGCAGTATAACACTATATATTATATCATTTCTGTGCCAGATGAGATTATAAACAAGCATTCTTCACTGTCTTTTATTTGAGAGCAGGCTGTTTCTTACTTGTCCTTTATAATTTTTTACCTGGTAGAGGGTTCCTTTTGAATTTCTCTCCCCGTGTTGAATTCCCTGTGTGTCTCTGCCCAAGCCTGGCAGGGGTGGGAGCCAGTCCTGAACCTGGAGAAAGCACCTTGCTTTCCTCCTGGAGGCTGCTCCTTTGGCAGTCGCCCTTCCCAGGGGACGCTCAGAGTACAAGTAAGGGAGAGCTGGTTGCAGATGTGAGCCTGCAGGCTCCAGGGCTGTTACCCAGCAGACTTCAGCAGAAGGAAAAATTACTGAAGAAAAAAAAAAAATAATACAAACACAGGACAGAACAGGAGGAGTAGCCTTAAGTACCTTAAATTAGGGGAACTGAAAGTCCTCTCCCTGCACCATGACATTTTAAGAGAAGTCATTATAATTAATCTTCTTTTAATATGGAATAATAGTCTAAGAAAATGCAACACAAGCCATACTTCTCCTGCTAACACGTATCCAGGAGACAGAGTGGATTTAAAGTAAGGTGATCTTTGTAATATGGTAGAAATAAATTCCTGAAAGCAGCAATTGATCAGTATGGAGAGTGGCAGGTAAAAGCGGTACAAATACCTTCTCTAAAAGCATTGGATACAGTAATTCCCACAGGCACCAGGAAGCTGTTAGCTAATCAGATACACCATAAGCTTCACTATCTCGTAAAAAAAAAAGCAGGAAAAAGAGAAAATCTCAGAGCATACGGTCAGCAAGCGACAAATGTGTGTGCTGGGACTCTCTGGAATAGGGGAAAGCCATGGCCAAGGCTGTGACTCATTCCTGAATGACCAGGGCTGAGTGGCACCAAGGATGCTGTTTGGTTTCACGGTGCACGTGGCTGTGTGGCCAGGGCACCTACCACAGCTAGCCTGAAGAGTGGCTTGGCAGTGTGAGAGTGTGAGCTGCTGTTGAAGAGCCAGCCTGTGAACCTTTGAGGCAGCTCTCTCCCACTCACAATAGGTACAGTAACTGGGGGAGGGTGTTTGCAGGGGACTCTGCCATTCCCCTTGGCAGGAAGGAGATCAGGATTAGCACAGTCCTGCTAAGCTGGTCCCAGAGAGGCCAGGTGTCCTCTGAGAAGGCTGGAGGAGATCTCTGTCCAGCATACTTGGCCGTAAGCAAAGGAGTAGAAAATAGCAATGGCTTGTACTTCAACTGGAGCCAACCCATCAGATGTTAAATGGACTTCTGGGAGAATCCATGCACAATTCACAACAAGTGTCACTGGTCCTGCAGGAACAGCAGTTCCTGTAACCTTGATCACCACTTTTCACACCCACCCACCGAATATATTGCAGAGATTATATTATACTCCTATGTAGAGGGGGTGTTGTGTTCATCATAGCTTTTACTTTATTCTGGTTGTATTGTAAATTCTGTCTTTCACAGAGGCAAGTACAGCTGAAGAAGTGCACAGAAGTGCTGAAGTACAATCCCTGTCTCAGCAATTTTACAGACTCACAGTACTCTCAGATGGGGTAAGATCGTCTCCTTGCTGACTACTCCTCACTAAGCTTCTTTCCTCTCCAGTCTGACATTTAAGATCCTGCCATTTATCCATGAAAGCTCTGGCACCTGTAGGACCCTCTCTGTGCTGATTCAGCTCACTAATCTCGCAGAAAAAATAGTACAGCAGAAAAGCAGTAGATGGTTTATGCTGAGTTAATGAGTTGAACTTACCCCTGGCTTTGTTTGCATAGGCAAGCTGGAAATCTCCTCCCCCAGTGGGATGGAACTAATTCTCATCTCCAATTTTAGCTCATTTCCCACATCATTCTCTTCTAGATTTTCTTTTGATGCAGGTAAATAACCTGAAAAGTGAAATGTATACCTTTTGCCCCACTCTGCCTGGAAACATTTTTTTTTTGTCACTGCAGGTGGGGCCTGGGCTGAACATTTTCTCTCCAGAACCATGTGGAGCTGGGCTTCAAGGGTGCAAACTGCTTGAAAAGTGGAAAAAATGCACAGCACACTAAGTATTGGGAAGGGCAAAAGAGTGGTTAAATAATGAAATCAATTTTTTGTGCATCTGATAGCCTGGCTGTCAGGCTGGGCACCAGAGTGTTGTTTGTTTTTCCTTAGATTTGTATCTTCCAGAGCTGGTTCATTAATTTTTTTGTTAAGCAGCTATCTGTCAATGCACTGTGCTTTAATTATGGCTCCTGCATGAATGCTGGTCTGATCTACTGATGCAGGGAAAACCCTTCCCTGTAGGACATATCCTCTACTCCAACCTCTGGCTGCCCCTGCCTTGTTGCAGGGCTTTGTTCTTGTGCAGGGATCAGGCCTTGGTGTGCTCAAGCAGGACCCAGGCAGGGAAACACCTCTGTCAGTGCACAGCTCCTGCTGCTTTTTTAGGAGTGTCTTGAGAGCACAGAAAAAGTGACTGGGGTTTGATGCTGACTGCTGGGCTGTGAAAATGTTCCTGAGATTGGTTGCTTTCTCTTTTTTCAGCCCTCAGCTGTACATCTTCTCTGCTACCAAACCTTTCTCTGCCTTCTGTCTGAAGCTCCTCTAAAGAACCTCCCACAATTATTTCCCTCTATTCTCATATTCAACCTCCATCTCTCTGCAGAGATGGCTGGAGCAAACTGGTTCTCCTGGGCTGCAGCTCATGAACTCACCTACAATCGGAGTCAAGTGGAGTCATTAAAGGGTAGTGATGCTACATTTTCTTGAGTTATATCTATATTGCATGACGTAGTGGAGATTTATCAAATTAACCATAATTAATTTAGTCAGCACAATAAGCAGTTTAGGCAGGCTGCCATGGGGCTTCTAAAGGGCTCATTTACCCCTCTAGAAGCTCAGCAGAGACAAATCTTAATCCTGTAGGTGCAATTAATATGTTAATCCAAAACTCAAGCTGAGCTACACTTTCCAGAAGAAACAAAAAACTGGCATGAATAAATCCATAATTCCATAGATTTATTAATATTTTACCAAACAACACCCATAGATTTATTAATATTTTACCAAACAACACCCATAGATTTATTCATATTTTATATCCATAGATTTTATTCATGGAGTAGGAAAAAAAGAAAAATGTGAAGGTTCTTGTTTCTTAATTCTGATTTCACTAATTCTAGTGCTAAAATGATACTTTGCATCTGTGTTTAATCTGCAGGGGCTGTTTATATATGAGGTGTAATATAAACATGTCCAGTCTGATGCTGGAAATAGGAATCTCACTTTTAAGTGTGGGGACACCTGAAGTAGCTTTTCCCAAGGAAAGGCACTATGTGAGAAGCACTGAGCTGGACAGGAGTCAGTGCATGACCAGTTTGTGGGAGGAACTGTGTGTGCCCATGACTGCAAGTAACTCCTGTTCAAACAACCAAGAGGTACCTGGGGTGAAGGATAACTCAGCAGTCAGGTGTTCCCTGCAGTGAAGGCTCTCTGTCCTATCCCACTTTATTCGTATTCTTCATGCCCATCTGTCATTGTCCACATTAGACATGAAGGGATGAAATCACCCTTATCATTTCCCCTCCCAGCCTAGGTGAGAACTGTTTGTGCTTTGTTGGATTGAAACCTGCTGTGGTTGTTTTCCGGACTTACTAATACCAGGATTAATCTGAAGCTACTGTACAAAGAGTGCATTTTGGCACCTCTGACAATAGATTTACTGTGCCACTGGTCTCAGCTGATACAGCATTCAGGCTTGAGTACTGTGTGGTAAAACTGCACCCCTGTGCATTATCCTCTCATCAGATAAAACAGTGGCTTTGTCCTTACTTAAATTGTCCCTGGAAGAAAGGAAAGCTGGAGCCCTGAGCCTCTTATGGGTCAGCTTGAAATGAGCATTCATGAATTTTAGAAAAGTCTTTCCTGAGACCAGAAGGGTTGGGAAGGAGAGAACCACAAAGCAGAAGACTGACTTGCTGCTGCCTAAAAAGCTGAAAGGAGAAGAGCAGAAATACCACAAATACAGCAAGTCTCCTTTGCCAGGCAGCAGGACATCATGAACAGCAGACAACACAACTTTGCTCCAAACACATAAAAATGAGCATGACGAAAGCAGGAGATAAAGGACCATAGGGTAATGCTGGTAGAGCCTACTCCACCCTTGGGCAATGGCAAAGACTATGTTTGGTCATGAAATGTGGAGACATTACTACATTCCAAGTGCTGAGTGCAATTAGGGATGCAGTAGATCTCTTGCTAGGATGTGTGCATGGGGAAATGTTTCCCAGAGACGGAGGGATGTCGACGTAAAAATTCCTTCTTGTGTCATGCATTGTGCCAAGGAAAACAGTGCTGGAACAAGGCAATCCCACAGCAGGAAGGAGTGAGTCCATGAAGGAGTCCACTGTAGCACCATAATGGGCATGAATACATGCTGGCCCTTTGCACGGCAGGGAACTGGAAAAGGCTTTGGGCATAGCCCTGCCCTGTGTCTGGTTGGTGTTGATCCCATCTCAAAATAGAAGAGGGAGAAAGCAGTAATGGCCTGCCAGGCTTGGCAGTACTGGAAGAGAGAAGGGAAAGGAAGACAGGGTGGAGGGACCAAAGAAGACGAGGAATCATGTAAGTAAAATACCTTTAAAGAAAGCCTTACATCAATCCCTGTGTTACTGAACCAAGACAGTCTCAAGTGAGAAAGTCATTAAGAGTTCATTACCCCTGGCAATCTATAGCCATTAATTCTGTCTGGCAGCAATACCTAGGGTTGGAGGAACATCCAGGCTATGGCTCTGAGTGCTGGAATGCAGAGACACGATAGGGCACAAATACTTTCCTCACAGACGTCAAGGAAGTTGAAGAAGACAAAACGGTGCCATGGGGAAAAGAACATTTGAGTGAGGTGGGGAAACACAAATCATTGAGAGATATTGCTCCTCCTGGCACCAAAGTTCAGTGATCCACAGGAGGAAACACCTTCACACCTTGTGAGGATGACAGACACTCTCCATCTGTTGTTTCACATCTCTTTACCTTTCCTATATTGTCACATGATTTCTCAGTCATAAAGCTCCTTATTAGCTTGGCCTTTAAATGGTCCAGTAAGGAAATCAACCTAACTCAACATTCCTCCCTATACTGAAATGGTCTGAGAACTGCTGAGTTTGGTTTAAACCAAAAACTCCCTAAGCTTTTCCTTACTACTGCAAAGCAGGGTGGTGGTTCTTACATAACAGTCCGGAAAGGGGATTTCTCACCAGGTTTTCTCTGTCTTTGCTTTCAGGACCATTCTGGCTGTCTTCCTGGGAAACATAAATATCCTGGCACCCACAGGTACCAAGCCCTGCCTTTTAGACACTTTTACCCCCTAGAAGTACTGCGTGCCTTGTAGTTTAGGGTTTTCAAGCCAAATCTGAGGTCATAATCTGGATTTCAACAACAAAGGATCTTCAAAGGGAATGCCTGATCTTTCCCTCTGATATTCATGGAAATACACTTAAGGTCCCCTGCTACTCTGGGCTCTGGTTATGGAGGCTGAGAGAGAGGAATGCTCTCTCACAGAGTGTACCCATCAGCCACTCTTGATCAAAGCCTGGATCAAAGCCTGGCAGCTGGTATCCATCCAGAGCAGAAAAATAAGTGCACAGGTGGAGAAATGAGGATCTGAAATTTGCCCTTGGGTAGCCAGCCTTCTGTATCAACACTGTGAGTATTCTCAGCTGTTAAATAAAAGCTGAGAAGATAAATCCCAAATATAAGAAATTAAAATCAATAAACTCACCGAGTCCTCCATGTCACAGTTCAGACTCATAAAGAGATACAGCCACTAAATCCCCACAGTGCTGCTCTTTCACAATTGCACACATTAAGAAAAGGGAGGAAAGAGTTATATGAAACATTTGTCTGGGTATAGGAATCAGTTATCTTAATGATGCAATATCAAAAGGAAATATTGTCTCATTTAGACATCTACCATCTACAGTCACTACAATGCTCCCAAAAGAATGGTAATTATTCTCACAGATGCCTAGAAATTAAGAATTATACTTTCACTATGTTTAATATCCTAGCTGTGCTTTCAAGGATCATTTGTCTTAGTAAAGCTTTGGGGATCTAATTCAATTGCTTTTTGCCTGCCACTGCTTATTTATAAAACACGTGTCTTTCTGGTGATACTGTGTTCCAGTGGATCTCCCAGAAGCTGGAAGAATGGCTGAACAAGACAGATGTGATCTGCTCACCCTGCCTCTAGGACTGCATCTTGTCCTCAGCTGTCTCGTTTTGCTAAACAAAGGACATACCTAAAAGATGCATCAGCCTCAAGATGATCACACCACACGGTAGGGCAGAGACATAGCCACCTTTTGATACTTTGTGCTGATTGTTCTGCTAAAACCAACAGCCAGCTGGTGATTTTTCACCTCAGCTAACAACATCTGCAGGGTGTGAGATATTTGCTTACCTGTGTGCAGACAAAGACTAATTTATGAAGGATTATTTACAAGGTCACACCATTATGGAACAGCTTTACTGGGAGCCCCAGAGTAACACCAAAATTGATAAGCTCTTCAGAGACAGCTGAAATGCAGCCATTCCTCAAGAGAGACACCGTAGTGCTTGGGGACGTCACATTCATGTGCTAATGATAAAGACAAAATATTAGTGTAATGTTAGAGGATGGAAAAAAAAAAATCTGTATAAAACCTTCCCAACCAAATCTCTGAGATATATTGGCCACTGTGTTTTATTGAGGGTTATCAGCAGCTCATCCAGTTTGTGAGGAATGAGACAACTCTTTGTAGAAATTAAAACAATTTATTAAAACAGAAAAATTGAAAAATTGCAAAAATTAACAAAATATAAAAATTTGGGATCCTAGTGGCTCAGGAGGTATGCCCCAGGAGCGCAGGGATTTAGGAGCTTCAGGCTTAGGCAGCTCTGAACCTCAGGTAGAGAAAAAAAACTTGCAGTGCTAGGCTGGTCAAAAAGAAATATATATATTTCTAAAGGCCCCTGAAAAGGAGTAGGTTTCTCCAGCACTGAACTTAGCAAGCTGGAGGGGAAGGGGAAATGAGGGTGGGCGTGTCTTTCTCTTGCACCTTTATAGCTTTTGCTCCGCCCACAGTCTGCCCACAGTTTAAGGTGATTGGTGTTTTCCCTTTGACAGATTACCTCTGTCAACCAATGGCTCCTCCTTGTCAGAGGGGTGGTATTAGTTGAGATAAGAGTCATGGAGCTTACGGGGGTATGGCTATGGGGGCTGGGCTGTTTGTTGCAACTGGGGTTTTTAAAATCTGCCTTGAAACCAAGGTACAAGTAAAACATAAAAAAATACATCCAACACATCTTGAAACACTTGTAAAAGTATACAGTAAACACAGGAAGACCATAAAAACTTGATCTGTGTACCTGGGCTGATGGGTTAATTTTAACATTCAATTTAAAAATATTAAGCTCAAATTAATTAAAGCACTTAATATGCAAAGACCAAGCACAAATAGGGATTTCATGTATGACACAGTTTGTGTTCCAGGTCATAAGTACTCAGCTTGAATTTTTTGCCACTCCTCATATGCTTAAAATTAACCATATGTTTAAGTGCTTTCAGGTTGGAAATGCTAACAAATAGGCAGCATCAAACTTCAGGCTAACAAACGCGTGTAGAGTCTTATCTTCTTATAGGAAATAACTGGCAGAGCCTTTCAGCCCTGAAAGTTACTTCTCTCAATAGACTAGAGTATGTTGTTCTGATTAACAAACCACAAGATGGATTTCTTCCCAAACATCTGATGCCATATGAATAATTTTCTTAATCAAAACAAATAAGCAGGAAGCACATATTTTACCATTGTTGCAATGATAACTATGAATTATTGCATATTTCACTCAACTGCTCTTGTGGTTTTGTACAGTTCTAGGAAATACATGAAGAAATCATTCTGGAGATAGCTTTAATGCAATACTATAGAAGTTTGGATTCAGCTGACTACCAGGTGCTGAGTCATAAAGAGGGACATGTTTCAGAGGTAATGGAGTTTGTAGGATTCAGTATTTATCCTTATTCAAAATCACTGATTTATATCACCAATGATTCTTGCTTGTCCAGGACCACTGTCAGTTCTAATTTCTGGTCAATGTGGAGGAGCATCTGACCCTGTCACAGCAACAGCACCAGCTGGTGCAGGTCTTAGGGCAGGAAAGAGAGTGAAAAACCAGCCAGTGCTCATCGGGGGAAAAGCTGTGCTGAGAGTCTGGAGAGTGAATAAGGGAAAAAACGGTCAGACTTCTAACATTCATTGATTAAATCCTGCCCAGTCTCTTCATGGAGCACAGCTGTCTGCTGTAAAAGTAAAAAGCCAGCACAGAGCAACAGCAGAACCGTGCAGGGGGAAGTGCAGCTGTACAGCTTCAACAAATCTGGTGGCAAATGTGCGTGTCAAGGCACGGAGCTCTGGGCTCCCCCAGGTGCTCCCGGGGCTCTGAGCTTGGTCTTTGTCACCGAGCTGCGGCTGCCAGGGAAGCAGCTGCTGGAAGGATGGATGGAGTGTTTGGCTCCACCTGCAGTTAGTGTAGGATTCAAACCGTGTCACTGGCTGGCTGGGTTCCTCTCACGCACTCTGTACGTGCACACAAACAAAACGACGACGATGGCAAAACACAAGATGGGAAGTGCAGCTGTCAGGCATTTCTTGGTTCACACAAGGGAAATGGAGAGTAGCCAAGAGAATTGAGAAAAGGAGGGCGAATCCCTGATAAAGAAAACCAAAGTAGACAGAAGTACTAAATACAGGAGGCCTTTTAAGGCTTGAGAAAGTGTAAGGAAAAGAAAATGGCGTGGAGGCAGGGGAAGAAAAAAGAGAGAGGAAAACCAGAGAGAAGCTGTGGAGTTATTGATGCTGCAGGATCACAGATCTAATGGCTGTGTGCTAACTGTGCTCGGTTTATAATAAGCACCGAAGCATCTGCATTCAGATGAGCTAAGAACACGTTCCATAGCAGTTGTTAGGGAATGTTGTTTTCCTAGTGAGATATTTAGTGACAGGAGATGAGCTAGTGGTCTCTGTCTCCACCTTCTAACAGAAATGAATTGCTGCAAAACCAGAAGTCGTGAAATTCCCAGCTGATCTGCTCAATCTTTTTTTAATTTCTGCTGGAGAGTTGTGAAACCAAGCTCTCAGAGTAAAGTGGGAGTGAGGCCAGTAGCTGTGGGCAACTGGAAGGACAGGAAGGAGAAAATCACTCTGGTGGCTAACTGTGGGCATGTGCAAAAGGAATAATTTACAACTACAAAGTGTTGTAGTGGCTTCTAAAATATGTATCTGACAAAAAGGCTATTTAAAATAAAAGGCATTTGCTAGTTCTGGAACAAAGCAGCAACATAAGTTCAGAGACAGCTGTGAGGACCACAGAAGGTTTACCTTGCTAGGCTTCCATGTGCAACACACAGACAAAGGGAAAAGAGGACTGGAGGACCTGCAGTTATCCTTTCTGTATGGGGCTGCTGAAGCTGCATTCCTGAAGGAGGAAAGGTGCAGAAGTCAAGAGTGAAAGAGAAGCAGTCTGTCTTGAGCAAGAAGATGAAGAGCTGACTTGCAGGGAGCCTCTTGGTGTAGAGCTGGACCCATCTGGTACTTGACTGCCACGTTGAACCTGAAGACTTGTCAGCTGGTGGAGGATGCTGAGTTCCTTTCGCAGCAGTGCATGTCTCTGATTCTCTTTTTTAAGTCTTCAACTTGGCAACTGAGAATGTAATTAAGCTTTCACTGTGCTAGAGTAGTTTTTGTCTCTAAGTTTGGCTAGGCACATGCCTGTGCACAGGTCAGTCCAAGGCTCCTCTGGAAGCAATGAATCCATGTAAGGTGGTGTGTGCAGACAGCAAACCAGCCCACCCTAGGAAGTGACCATGGCACAGTTACAGCCATCAGGGCTGATCCACCAGCCTGGGATTAGTATTGGCAATGACAGTTCACAGACAGGAATTCCTCAAATTTACCCACCTGTCCATCTTAGGTTATGGATAAGCTTTTGGGAGATTGCTCAGTATGCCTTTGTGACCCAAATTGTCTCACCTAATAGAGACAGCCTCACAGGCTAAAGTAGATGGCAGCATTATTAGGGAAAAAAACAGGGAGATTTTGAAATGGGACCTGATTCCTGGTACTCCAAGATCAGTTTTGAAGAGGAAAATGTGTACCAATCTGTCCTCTACAAGGTGAGCCACTTCTGTCCCTGCCATTTGCATGAGCATGAAAATTGGAACTCCTTATCATGTACTGAAATGCACCTATCTCCCTCCTGTCCTCCCATCCCTGGGTTCTCAGTTCTGAATGCTGAGTTCTTTCAGTCACTTATCTGGCAGGTACATGAAATGCAGCATTAGTTCAAGGACACATACTAATAAAATAAACATATCACAAAAGGCAACACCTGGTCAATATGCTTAACCTTTTCTGTAGCAGATAAGCTTGGAAGGAACTGATGAAGCAACAACTACTGTTACATTTACAGAGTAGTAGCACGTTACTGAGCGACTCAGATGAAAAGGATTCATCCCCAGTCAGTCCTCCTTTGCTGTTATTACGCTCCAGGGAAGTGCACTTTTATTCAACTGCCTGTGAAACCTGGGGTCTAAAGTGCCACAAATTGGCCACTGGCAGTCCCATTAAGAGGCATAAGTGCATATTACTCATTTTATAGTTTGTGTGTAATTTGAGCCTTTCAAATTTCCCTTGAAAGCCTTAGCTTAGTTGCATATCATCACCTGAAGTAAAGGGGATGAAGTTCAGGGGAGTTTTGCTGTTGGACTGGTTGCTGTAAGGTGTTGTTGGGTCTGGAAGTGTACATGCATTCAGGACAAAACTACCAGGGGCTGTGAAGGTGTGGTGGGGAAATATCATGGCTGTTGGTGACTATTGACATGGCTATTGTGTTAGATGGACTATTTCTCCAAACCAGTGTGGTTGTCAGCTCATGTGATGACAGCATATGGCAGCTTCAGGAAGGGAAAAGCAAGACCTTTTATGGGGACGTAAGTGCCTAAAATATATGTCCTTGCTCAGACTGTACATGCTACAACTCTCCTCATCTCTGACTATACAAATTCTGAAGGACCCTGATCACCCTGGCATGAATTATTGTGAGGAACAGAATGACTGCTTAAAAACAAGAAAATATGTCTGTGGCCCAAGATCCTTTTCAAGCAACTCACTGTTTCCTTGTTTCCTTCTTCACTGTGTTGCCTGCTGCCTCCCAAACACTGCAGATAGCGTCTAATTCCATTAGCTCTGCGTATGAGTGCTTAAACTGCCCACTAGCATCCTGTCACTAGGAACAAACTTCCCTAAGGTGAATTATTACACAATTATGGAAGTTTTGTAACCTTTTCTGAGACATTCAGTGCTGGTCACTTAGTGCAGACAGGGCTTTGATTGATAGAGACTAATGGCAGGGCAATGTGAAGGAGGATCTTGGAGCTGTCTTGAATAGGAAAGC
The DNA here is from genome assembly GCF_041296385.1 of Aphelocoma coerulescens. NCBI lineage: Eukaryota > Metazoa > Chordata > Aves > Passeriformes > Corvidae > Aphelocoma > Aphelocoma coerulescens. Next base: position 27,354,521 of record NC_091020.1, read on the forward strand.
AGGAGTACTAAGTAGCTAGCACAGAAATAAAGCCACAGGTTTCGCTTTTTGTCTTGAAGAAACTGCAATTTAATATCAGTTGGGATGTAGTTTATGAAGGCAATGAAGAAATCAGAGAGAGCAATAGGATCTGGACAAGGCTGGAGCAAAGAGGCACTGGGCAAATTCTCTTTCCTGTTTCCTGGTGGATGTGTATCATGTCAGTTACCGATACCATAATTACAGATATGAGGTGTGGAACCAACAGAAGGAAACAGGGTTTCCTGTAGTGTTAAGTATGTTACCAGACTGGAAAACTTAAGGAATCCAAGAAACATTTTGGGTCTTGCTACCTGTCTTTTTGATCACAATATATCTGGTATTAAAATAGGTCATGGCTCTGCTACACAAAATGCTGTGCAAACATACCACAGCAGACCTTCAGCTAAACTGTCATGGAAAATCAATTTAATACTTCTCTTCCAGCTTTGTGATACTTTTGACCTGGACAGATTTCTCAAACTGTGTAAAGGAATGGTATAGTGAGATGTGGGGAGAAGTGACATGCAACAGACAGCAACTCATGGGCATTTTTTACCTTGTCAGAAAAAAGTCATAGAGTTCACCTCCTTAGGAAGCATAATTTCTCTTTAGGTTTTGAGGGAATTGAGTGATTTGGGAATGTTGTGGAAAGATGGGTGGTTGCTGACAGTGGTTTTGCTATTGCGTGTATGTGAATGAGATTTCCAGTTCAGATTGTTCTAGGTTCATTGACCATCAGTGGTGTTAATATTGAACAATTTTACCAGTGGGAAAAAGGGAGGGAAGGCCTGTGTTTAAAAGAAACAAAAAAGAAAAATTGGAGATATAAACTAGCTACATGCAACTGAGCCCTTTGTGTGGTATCCCCTGTCATATAAAATATCACAAAACTCTTCTTTATGGATGTTGAGAGATTTATGAGAGGGAGTGAGTTGGAAACAGGGCAGGAAGTTACAGATTGTGAAGTCTTGCTGAATTATTGGGGAATACAGTTCACATCTCTTGCTTTCCCAAAGTCCTTCGTGGAGTGACAAATGGCATACTTCTGTTTCTTCTGTTGGAACCTGGTCTCTGTCAATTAAGTGTGTAAAGAAAATCGGCAGGGATCCTGGTAACACTGGGCAGTGTCCAGATTTGCAATTGAAGCAATGTACATGCAAAAGAGGAGGGATGAATATCAATCAAGAATTCCTCTTGCCTGATTTTAAATTACATTTCTGTGTATCAGATTCTCCTGGGTACAGCTAATCTAGAAAACAATGTAGCCTTCGTATCACTTGGACAACAGCAAAATAGCACAAAGGGAATCGAGAGCCTGATCTACAGAAGAAGTAAAGGACTAAAACATGTCCTTAAGTGCCACATCCACACATCTTCTAAATACCTCCACGTATTTAGACTCCACCACTTCCCTGGGCAGCCTGTTCTAATGCCTGACAACCCTTTTGGTAAAGAGGTTTTCTTAATATTCAGTCTAAACAGACAAGATATTCTATTCCATAGCCTTTCCTGGGACTGAGGTCAGACTGACAGGTCTGTAGTTCCCTGAATCCTCCTTGCAACCCTTCTTATAGATGGCCATCACATTTGCTAACTTCAGACTCACTCTGGACAGTAAAAGAGAAAGGCAAGAGAACACCATGGCCTTCAGTATTGCAATCTGGAAAACAAAATAATAATAAAAAAGGGATTAAAGTGATAATTTTTAGTTGACCGACTTTGTAAAGCTACGGTCATCTAATGGGGAACCTGAATTTCGTGGATAGAGTCTGTATGCTGCTCTGGGGTTGATGGATTGAATAACTGACAGAAAATGAAAATACAGTTGTGTGTGGGATGATAAAGTACATGGTCAGTCTCTGGCACCCCAATTTTTTTTGATATTGCTCCAATCCCACCAACACACTTCTGAGGGAAGCTTTGTCTTCATCCCTCGCTCCTGCAGGAGAGCAGGCTGGTACGTGTGAGTCAGACCAATTCTGGTAAGTCAGCTTGGATCAGATATGGGGCAGAAAAAAGCTGCTCCTCCTGGAGCACAGTGTTATCTGGTGGGTACAGCTACATTAAAGAGATATAGGCATTCTGGTCAGGAGATTTATTAACTCTTCTTCTCCCCAGGCTTCATCTCATGGGGTCTGTATGAAGGCTGTGCTGGCTTCCCAGGCAGCCTGCTCCTGAAAGGACTCAAGAAGCCAGGGCAGCTGTTTCCTCTCCCGAGGCAGAAAATGCCCTCTCTGACTCTTACAGCCCGGGTTAATCCAGGAGGTAGCAAATATTAAAAAGTTTTGTAGACCTCTTTAATGTGTAGATGTGGAAACTTGTAAATGATTGGTGTGGGCAAATGGGGTCATCAAGGTAGTACCCGTGAGATCTGGCTCAGAAGCTGCATCAGCATGGATACCACAGCCAAGGACAGAGCTTCCCTCTTGCTTGCCTTCCTATTTCTACCAGCCAGAGTGCTCTGAATCATGGGAGAAGCAGAAATTTTTGGAGATATCCTACAAGCCATACCAGAACAGAAATATATGAGATGTTTAATACAGAATAAGCTTCAGCACAGCTGCAGACTCATCAATGATTATGTTCTTGGCTCTCATTTTGTAGGCAGACCTTTAAAGTCAGCTTTGGTTTATTTGACATAATTACTGTAATAGTACCCATCAGCCTGTTAATGTAGAAAGCTCAGGTATCTGGCATTCAGGTCAATATGTCATACATAGCTATTCCCTATTTTTGCACACTGCTTGTTAGTATAACGCTCAGGAATGGACTAATGTCATGTAAATAATTTCATCAGGGCAAGATTATTAGATCTACTCACCCCCAAACTCACATTATTTTTAAAAGCCATATTTCAATTCATAGGAAGCAGAGAAGACTGCACACATAAAAGGCTGCCTCACTGCCAATCTGGAGTTTTTAAGAAAGTAACCCTTTGGGAGGGTCTAACCTCATTTGTAATTTCTTTGTCTCCAGTTCAGTGGAGCATGAAAAAGATACTTCCTCTCCCAACCAAGCACACAGGTGGAAGCTAACTCAGGGAAAAGCAGCCCACAATAGTCTCACAGGCCTGGGTGCTGAACGCTGTGGCCTTATCTTAGTGTCCACATTAACAATCCAGTCCCTACCAAGAATTTAATATGTTAGTCAATGCTCATCTCAGTTAGGTTTATAGAGCTATGGAGACTTTAAACTGGTCCATAAATTCTTTTCCCTAAGTCATTGTTAAGACTCTTAGTGGTAGGAAATTATTTGGCTTCTCTGTTTCAGACCTTTTCCACTAGGGTCCTGTAATTTTTGGTTGCCTTTTACTTACATTTTCTACAGAATATTTTCCATTTTACTACAGAAATATTTCCTTTTTTTGCATAAACAATTGAGTGGAAGTTTTCTCATTATTCTGGAAGAGGCATCAATACCATTGCCTTTTTTATGCAAAGGAAAAAATCAGTCAAGGGAGAGGTTAAATGACTTGTTTTGGTTTGTGTTACAGTGGTGATGAGTATGCTGGCAGATGTGACCTTGGAGACCAATGTTCTGGGCACCCTGGAGTCCCACAGGAGCAGAGGAAAAGGACCAAGCACGAGACGCTGTCTCTTGGGCTTTGGACTGTCTCATGTCATAGGCTGCCCTATGCCTGCAATGAGCTGTGCACACCAGAAGATGCTTAAATATCCACATATCTCATACTGCAGGGTAAGGTACCTTTGTAGTGCCTGATTTCTTCTGTATGAGTTATAATCCTGCTCAAAAAAAATGCCTTGAAATTGAATTCGCACTGGGAGGAGGCAAGAAGTTGGAGGAGTACAGACACCTGTGTGTATCCCAACTAAATGTGCCTACAGGATATTCTAAGGGAGTACAGAATATGTGCCCAGAGACAAGAAAAAGACATTTTGTTGCTATTATTATTTTTATTGTTATGGTTATTACCAGGTATTAGTTTATTTTACTTATGAATTCTTCCATCAGTCCTTTTGGACTACCTCTGTTCCTGTGTAGGTGTGTCCATCAGCTCAGGGCATGGTCAGAGGATTGCTGTCAGATGCTCCACATGTGGGAAGAGATCAGAAACTTGGAGAGTGGTGAACAAGCAATAAAAAGTCAAGGTAAACACTTCAGTGTCTTTTGAAGAGTCCTGGCTGAAAACTGGTGTGTAGGGTGAGGACTTTATCAAAGAGCAGATCATCATCATTATACTTCAGTTCAAAATATGGCAGGGCCCCAGTGTTTTCAGCTCCCATTAGCTGAACTTGTGATAAGATGATAGCTGACTATTTAGAGTGACTTGAAAGGCTTTTTTGAAGTATTTGGGACTGAAAACTTTGGCACAATTTCCTTCTCACATGGACATGGTTATGGGGCTTCATAGCCTGCCTTATTTCAAGATTTTTTAATACCCTCATAATTACATTAAATTGGCCAGGAAAAAGGCTGAAGTTGAGGATATGAAGACCTGCCAACTCTGCACAATCCTGGGTGCAAGCCTGATTTATTGTCATTCCAAGTTTGCCTTGGTTTCATTGCATTTTCAATATGGAACAAAGTTATTTCTGTACTTTAATGTGTTTTGTTTTTTTTTAAATAGAGCTAATTTGTGTTGTGTAAGAGGAAGTTTTATGATGCAGACGTGTTATATTGCCATCTCTATAACAGGAATCCAGACCTATTAATCAAAATTGTCCAAATGTAGTGAGCAAAGGGTAGAAAATGGGGAAAGGAACAGATAGAGCCACAGCTGCCTCTCTGCTTCAGAGAGCATGCAACTGTCCCAAATACAATGATCAAACAAAAATCTTCACATTCACTACGATTTGATATAGGCTAAATTCCCTCTAGGCTTAGATACCCATCAGATTGCATCAGTTTTTTAATCTCTGCTGCAACAGGAAACCTTGATTTGATTTCCAAGGGATTTGAGTTTGTGTTCCTTCTAAATTAAGTTGAGTGTTAGGGCCACTGAAAACTGCAACTGAACTCTTCCATCCTCCTCCATTCAATTTCATGCCTCCAATTTCTGTGTTTCTAATGAAAGGGATGTTTACTACCAGGCATCTCATTTGAACTGATTTGGAAAGTTGCTGAGAAATTTAAGTTGCAAAACATTTGATATGAATGATTTTTTTCTCCATCAAAGAGATTTTATGTCAGAATCGAAGACAAGTCTCTGCTTTTGGTCTTCCTAATTACTGGATGTTAGACATTAAACATTGAACTGGAAATCCAATTACATGATTATTAATCAGATGCATTTTTTTCAACTTGGGGAAAAAAAGGCCAAGTGAAACATGAGAGTCCACTGGGAACCACCAATTAAAGCAATTAAAAAAGGATGTGGAATTGTTAATTTTTACACTTGGCTAGAAAGTTGATTGACTGGGCTTGACTCTCCTGGGAGTGGGTGTGCTGGGCAGTTTTTTATTTGCTTCTTGATATCAAATGCTTCTCTTTCCTTATGAAAAAGAATTAATTTTCTTTGCAGGAAAATTTACCTATTGTGATATGGGTAGCTGATCAAGTTTAAAATGTTTGATCAGGTTAAGCGATGCCTGTCATTTAACATTTCCACTCACGGGGAGAAGCACATATTCCCTCCACTCTTATTCTGCAGACCGAATTTCTGACAGCTGAAGTGTAGCCAGTAAATTTCTTTTCCATTAGTTGCAAATTGTACAACAATATACTAAAGTAATTACACCATAAATCTTCTTGCCTTGAAGTTAGGCTCCGCAGTACACACTCATAAAATAGTGCAGTAGCAAATAAAATCACTGTATCTGAGTATATTTGTCTTGCAACAATTTTTCTGGAGGTGGTCTATAACTTTGACAAATGCAAATTAAGGAGGAACTGAAAAGAATTCAGTGTTTCTTAGTTTGTATAAGAGAGGGGCTATAGTTCTTCAATAGTTAGGGCTACTTTGGAGCTGCATATGGGTCAAAGCAAAGATTGTTGCCAACAGTCTCCTTAGATGTGCATTATGAACTGAATATAATATTCCCTGGATCATCCAGGGTATGGTGAGTCTTGTTGAATATCTGAGTTCAAGACAGACTGTGTTGAAGCACCTTAGGAGCGTACCCAGTGCAGACAGAATACCTCTAGGATAAATCTAACCATTGCATGGCTCTAAAATGCTTTGAATGTCAGGGAAATACAAATGAGAATATTTGCACAAAAAGAAGTAGATGCCAATACATCTATTTTTCTTAGATCCCTAGAAAAGGATAGACAGGTAATGTACCTAAAGCACTCCCTTGGTACCTGAATGTGAACAAGTGTCATTTAGCATTCACCACTGTGTTGCAAACTGTAGCAATAAAATTATGGTTTCTTGGCAGTTTTGTTCCCAAAGCCAAGGGCTGCCCTGGAGATAAAGCTGCTTGCAACCCTTCTGATACTCCTTGAATTGTGCAATAGGAAAGTCTCTTCCCTTTTTTGGGGAGAAGATGGCAGCAGTGGTCCTGTCCCATCCCATCCTCCTTCTCCAGGTGGGCTCCCAGATCCCCAGGTAGCCATATATTGCTGAAGAACTTTGGATCCACCTCTTCCACTGCCAGGCTGGATTTACAGGAGTGCATAGCAAGTTTAATTTGCTACAGTGTGTATGGATCAGCAGTCAGAACGTGTGAGCTTTGTCTCTCCCCAGAGCAATGTCAGTGCTGCCATTCACTCCTCCCAATTAAGGGGCAGCATTTATAGAGTTATTTCCAGGTTATTTGTGGGTCATTTCCAGGACCACCTATTTCTTGTGTTTTGGTGGCACAGAGGGAGAGGGGGATTCATGGTGGTGATCAGATTGCTGGAGAAAACAGTGCAGGCAAAACTTGCTCTGAAAAAGCCAACAGTGGGGCTTCTGATCCTGCATGACACTGCAACCATGGATCAGCCATGGCAGCAGGAGAGCAGCAGTGCCAGGTAAATGGGCTTTGCTGTTCTGTGAGTAACTACCCTCATATAGACAGCATCTCTGCCTGGGTCTTGAAAGCTTGAAACAGGCATTTGACTGATTCATCTGGGAACCAGGCATGTACAGGAGCACCAGAGAGATATTTTCTCTGCACAGGAAGTACATTTGATTATATTCACTATATTTGGTGTGATTTGCTGCACTCAGATATTCAGCTGCAATTAGGTGGTTAGAGACTCATCACTAATCTTCACTCTGTGCTGTCTGTCAATCTGTTCCCTTACATAGCTTATGGCATTATTCTGAATATTATGATGAGGAAATATCACTGCTTTGGAGTGGTTGCTGATGGCAGGATTTCTGTGTGCATCTCCTGTCAATATCTAAATCTCTTATGTTGAAGGCTCTTTAGAGATTTGTCTCTCAAATGAGAATTATTATGTCTCTTGTCTGATTCAGAGATCTCTCAAAACCCTGCTGAGCTGGTGTCCAGACATTAGGCACCCCCCCCAAATTACTTGTTCCTTGATACCTGAGTATATTCCTTGATGAAACCTCTGATTATTTTTTTCCACCTTAGGATTTCTTTGAATGTTCACACTCATTTAAGTTACCTCCTTCTGCTCTCCTCCTTCCTAAAAAGGCTCATATTCTTGTTGCCCTTGTTATAGTTAAAATGCTTTGAGGTTTATTATGCACTCACTGGCCTTCCTGCTTTTCAGTTCATTCTTTCATAAATAACTTTCTAGAGTCAACATATATTTTTTTGCTTGTAGTAGAGCTGTCTAATCAGTGGAGATCCTATGATCCTATTGTCACTTTTCTACTTCCAAAATTAGAGACCTTCCCCCCCCCCCCCAAAAAAAAAAAAGCTGATATTCAGTCAGAATATTGGATATACTGAATAATGTGAATGGAGAGATCACCTGAAAATCACAGTATTTCTGAAATTTGTGGATCTTCTTCATAAGTTATACCCTCCTGTGGATGAAAAAGCTTTGAATGAAGGTGTAAAGCTGGGCATTTCATGCAATTTAGCATAAGTGTGCTCTGAAGTTTTCTTTCCCTGAGAGTATCTCTAGGACATCTCTTAAGCTTCCTTGAAGCTCAAACATTTTTGAATCTCTGTTTAAACAAATGTGGGTTGTGCTTTATTATATTTATGTATAGATATAGGAGAGGTGGGAAACAGCGGTGTCTCTGCTGTGCTTTACTTTCCACTGCTGAATAGAGAAGCAAATCCAGATTATTCACTGCACATCTTGCCTTGCTTTTGCTTACATTTGGCATCAGGATCCAGCTGTTCTGACTCTTGCTGAGCAAGATAAGGCCATATTCATCACTGCATGTTTAAACAATCCTTGTGTTTTCAGTGTCTTGTAGTACACATCCTACTAGACCATTAAACTATCATCTCTGTTGGGTTTCTATGAAATTTTTCATTTTTCCTGCAGCTGATGAAATGAATGGTGATTATGTATTTCTAACCAAAAGCATCTGTCATTTAAACTCCCACACTTCCACGAGATTTCTGTACTGTTAAAAGTCAGCTTAGCGCCTTTTTTCCTTCAGTTCATGAAGACTGGCAACAGTGTTTCAGTGGAGTCCACAGGGTACCTCCAGGTATGTGTTATTCGGCCTAAAACCTGGATTGCCTGGTCAGAAATTCAGCTTCCTCTAGAGTTCAGACTTTATGGTAATCTAGGTCAATTCTGTGCAATTATGGAAGAGCAAACAAAAGTTTTTCTATTAGCTCCTATGAAAAATGCTTATTGGGCATGGAAGCTGGGAAGTTTGCCTTATGAAATTGTTTTCTCTTTGTCTTGCCCTCTTTTTGGCAACTGCAGAGATATTAAACACTAAACTCAATTTGTTTTCCAGTTCCATGGTGGAATTCAGCTAAATGAATGAGCATGAAACAAGCTTAGATTGCCCAATTCTTAAAAGAACCAAAAGAGTAAGGGGTCATCTGAACTAATGCTGGTCTTTATAATGCTTGTAATTATATTTTATAGTATCCAGGTGATTACCAAAACTGGGAAAAAACATGGGAAAAGACTGTCTGCCTGGGATAGGTGGAACTGACAGTTACTAGCAGAGGTTTATTTCAATGTGGATTCATGGCCCCCAAACAGTTTCTGGCCTCTCCAGAAGTTTTCAGAAGTTTGGATTTTTTTTTTTTTTGAGGATTCTTTTTATCCTCCTGATATCATCCTTTATGTCTTCTGGTAGTTCCTACAGGGATAATACAGGAGACTTCCAGTGGAAGGTGACACTTTGGCAAGGATTGAGAGAGATGAAGTTGATTTGTGCAAATAGACTCTAACAATGATAGCATTAAGAGCTGGATTAAGCACATTCATTCTGTATTCTGTCTTGATCCAAAGGACCTACTTACCCATTTCTGACATAAATCAGGGTGCCAGAACGTTTCACAGATGGGTGATGTTTGTGGCAAGCACTGAGCATCACTCAGGGAGAACAGATGGAGATGCTGATTTTATGGAAGAGACTTCCCTAGCATTTCTGAGCGACTCTTGAAAATGACAATCTTAGCCACTAAAAGGTACCCCAGGATGACAACAGCTGCTTGGTTCAGTATAGTTTGTACAGTTTCATTCTCTGTGTGTATGCATTTATGTCTTATACTTCTAAGTATACTAGCCAATTTCAGCTAATTTAGATGAAGGGGCACAGGACAGTAGGATTTGGGATAACCCAATTCCCATGAGGTTTTTGGAACATAGCATCTACAGATTGTGCCAAAGTGAAAATTAGGTACTCCGAGAAATTGTATTTATTCCTTGGTTGTACATCTCTTGCAGGATGGTTTCAAAAGAAATGAGGAGCCTACAGGACTTGCTTTTAAGCTGATATACTGGAGGCTTAGAGCTGTGTTAGCTCTCTGGTATGGGCCAAAGTCACTTTGGAGTGTTTCAATGGCATAGCAATGCCACTTGTGAGATGATTTGAATCACAGCTTTTCTACCTTGCCTACATTCTGCCTCATAACATATCACAGAAATGAAGAGGGAGTGTGGAGACATCTCTGTAACATCAGAAACTGAGTACAGATAAAGGAAACCCCACCATGCAACACTGAAGTGTAATGCAACACAGCCTAAACAGGGTCAACCATATCTTCAATCCTTAAATAGCAGTCAGGGAGATGTGTGGGTCAGGGAACACCTCCAGCCTTTGTGCAGTCACCATTATTTGTATAGACTGTGCATGTAGGAGCTCAGTGGTTGTTGATGATCCCACCAGTCTGCACTGTGAAGGTCTGAAAAAAACCAAACAGATTCCACCTCATGCAGATAATACATCCCACCGTATTTTTGTTTTCATTTTACATGTCAGTGTTCCCTCATCTTTACTGCCTCTGAGGAGAAAAGGAAAATATTAAATGCCTCATCTTGGGTGAGAGAGAATAATTCAGAGAGATTTTCACCTCAGTACAAGCCTTCTGAGTTGGTTCTTTGATGGTATCTCTGTCTTTGATGGCAGCAGATATCTCAAGGTTTGGAGAAAGATACAGAGATTTTAACTGCTGATTGAAAACTTAACTTTGAGAGCACCTTCTCCGGCATGGGTGGATTTCAGAGAAGGCATGGAGCGAAGCTTCAGGGCATTCATCTGGTCTCTCTATAGATATAGAGCAGGAATAGAGAAAATTTTGGGGCTGAGCTTTCCACTGACTCTCCCAGAGGCGTGAAACTGTGGTCTTTAGGAATCAGAAAGAAACCTGCAATAATTGGAGATATGGAGCAGGAGCTGAGGAAATCCTGGGGCTGAGCTTTCCGCTGATCCTCCCAGAGGCGTGAAACTCTGGTCTTTAGGAATCACAAAGCAAACCTGCAATAAATGGATACATGCTGGCAGCTTCCCATAGTGAATTATGGCTTTATTTTGCTGCAGAAAGTGTTTTAGCAAAGCTGTGGAGTGTGGCTGAGGGATACCATAGCCCTCTAATAGGACTGCCAGCTCGGGCTATTCAAGGGACACAAGGGGACCAGACCTGAGGGAGAAAAATTTGCTTCTTCCACCTTCCTCACATCACAAGAACCCCTGAGTGAGAAAAGCTGGGACATGCTGGGAGGAGCCTTTCTTTTTTTTTACCCTACACCTTTCTCATAATTAGCTCAGTTGTTGTCTGCCAAGACCTGGACTTCTGTCTGAAGTGCTGAAAATGTCTAGGCATTTCTTATGTTCCTCGGTATAAGAAACCACAAGCAGAAAATCCAGCCAGTCTTTCATCATTATGCAGCATTATGAAAATCATTTCTCCATTTCCATAGGCCAGTGGTGCCATTGACTGTAATATTCCCTGGCAGTCGGCGCCAGACTTATCCTCTCAACCACATCAAGATTACCTCGCTTTCCTCTCAGCTGTGTGATTTCTTTCTTGACACTCGCTGCAAGAACTCAATTTGGACTATCTGTTTTTCTCCCTTCAAGTGTTATATCAGGCTTGTGCTTTTGTAGGAACTCAAGACGTTCTTTTGTTGTGGCAGTGAACAACAGGGTTTCAAATGGCTAGGATGAAACATGAAAATCTCCTAAAAATGCAAAGTGTCACTTTTTTCTTCTCCGCTGTAATGCTGGACCCTGCTCTAGATGTAAAGAAGACAGTCCATTCCTCTTTGCTGGAGGTTTCAGGGATCTTGCAACAGTCCCTGGGGCTTTGTTGTGGTTAAGCAAAATGCATTTACTGCCAGAGGGCAATAAAATTAAGAAAAGAGTCAATAGTAAATAATGACAAGTATCTATCTTATTTGAGGCCTACAAAGCAACTAAAACTGAAATTATCTTCAAGCAGACACAAAATAGAGTTTGTGCAATAAAGCTCCCAAATTAACCTAACATCTCTTCCTATCTGGAAGAGCAAGAGTCTGGAATTCACTTGGTTATGTGGCATAATACACCAGATTTAGAACTGTGTAACCCAGTCCCAAAAATGGTCAAACTATGGAAAGCAGTTAGGAATATGGTCTAATACAAGGATTTAAAACCTATGCATGTGTTTAAGCATTGCAAAATTGTTAGAAATCAGGAGATTTCCCTGTTTTAGTTGTTGGGTGCTGAAAACTCTGGAGTATCTGCAATGGCAGATAGTGAATAAGACAATTTTCTTGAATTGGTGCCTGAAACTACTAAGTCTGTGAGCACTCCCAGGAAACTGATCCAAGGATTGATTTGAGAATCAGCACATCATGAGACCCTCTGGGAACCTTCCTTCAGTCCTTCATAGATTGTAAGGCTCCAGGCAGCTGAATGTAAGTCATTAAAGCTCCTAATTCTATCCATTAGTACACTCATTAGTATTTCTCAGTAACTTGGGATACAACATTTCTCATGACAAGCTTAGAAAGTTTTCTCTTCCATCTAATTTTAACCTAGGGACAGCTGTAAGGAAGAAAAGCTCACCACTGAGTGGAAGAAAAACTTTTTTGTAAAATTTATGTTTGCAGAATCTGTCCTTCTGGGCAAAGCATTTAGAGATGTTTTACTTTAGAGATTAAAATCTTCCATAAAGTTGTTGAATGTAGGGATACTTAACTTTTGTCATTGGGCTCAGTGTTCCAGCCTGGAGCTTATTGAACTGCTAAGAGTAAAACAATGAACTTTTCACAGCAGGTCCCAAAAGCAAAAACAAAGAAAACTTCTTCTGGGGCCTTAGGAACTGGATAAACATGCTGCTAAATTGTTCATATGCTCCAGAGATGGATGCCATTAGAAGACAGCCAACTTGAATAATTGCTTTTGGGTAGAAAAACAGAATTGCAGGATCACAGAATATCTGAAATTGGAAGAGACCTCCTGAGGTCTTCTTATCCAGCCCCCTACTCAAGCAGGTCCACCTAGAACCAGTTGCACAGGTTGATGTCCAGATGACTTTTTAGTATCTCCAACAGTAGGATCTGTTTTCTTCCATGGCATGAATATATTCAAACACACATAGACATATTTATATACTTTTAAAACTTATATAAATATAGATTCTATATGCACATTTATATATATATATGTATATACATAAACACTCATATATGTATATATGACCATGTATTTTAACAGCAACATCTGGATGATCATCAGGACTTTGATGATTTACATTTACAGAGATATGCTGTAAACTTGAGTGGAAAAGCCCTGAACTGTTTGATTCCACTGAAAAAACCCCCTTCAGCGCTAACCCAGCAAGAGTGATAACTGCTGGCTGGAAATGGTGACGTTGTTACTGTTCTAAAGCAAATAAATAGTAGCAACAGGTCCTCATCACTTACCCTGCTGTAATTTAGCCCTGAGTTCAGAGGTTAAACATTTGCTTTTTCATCTTGGCCATCATTAAGCAGATTTTTTTTTAAACAACAAAGTTCATTGATTCCTAAGAGGAATTTATGGGAGTAAAAAAGTAGGGGCAGTGGGGCTTAAGAGATTTGGAAGCCTGTATGTTGTACACTGTGCTGCCAAAGTCAATATTCCCCTTCTGTGCGCAAAACAAGGAGTCCTCAGGCTCCAAAAACAAGCCGAAGAACTCACTTTTTGCAGGTTTTTGCTTTAGCTTCTCATCTGGGATGTAGAATTTTGGTTCTTGTGTGCACAGCAACACTATGGTAATTTGACTTCCTCTTCAGTGTTCTCCACCAACTTGGATACTTATGGCACATCCCTGCTGATAGTAGGTTGGTTATTTCTCCTCTCTCTAATTCCCTACTTGTGCTGACAGTCATTGAAAGCTCAGTAGAACTTTCTGGATAAAGTCTGGCTGCGGCAAGACCAGAGCAGTGCTGGAGTGTATCTGCTGAGTAGAGACATCCAGTCAAAGACAGAGCAATATAGTCCCAGGGATGGGATAGAGATGGCCCATGGAAACAGTCCAGCCTGTAGAGAGTGCACTGAACACCACGTATTTTGAGCTTTCTTGCTTGGAGAACTCTCTTGGGGTACTTGTGGTGCCCTGTGTCTGTGGACGATTTCTCAGCCAATGAATTCTTGCCCAGAAAGAGCTGATGTGGAGATATCTGGCACCTTCATTGATAGTTCAGGGGTTTTGACTGCAGCAGCATTTCCTCCTGTGCACAGCAGCACTGGGGGTGTGAGCAGAGCCTCTTCTATTTGATCTCTCTTCTTGCTGCATTCACTTACAGCCTTCCAGCCGCGGCAAGTGTGTGCTCACCAAGTGCACTTGAGGCCAACAGAGCTGGCTGACAGAGAGGCTACACACAATGCTGACAGGCCAGGCCAGGAACTTTCCTGGCACTCCAAGACAAATTCCCCTTGTGGATTCAATGAGACTCTTGGCACAAGCAAAAATCAGAGGATTAAAAGAGACATCTTCTGTCTCTGCCTCCTTGCACTCGTGTTCCTCCAACACTGCAGGAGCCTTTCTGCCTCAGCTCAGAACACCTTGTTCTGCTGGGACTTCTGCATAGCCGAGGACTTCAAAGCCTTTGCTTAATTTGTGTTTGTACTTCCAAGTACTGAATGAGGTTGTAAGGCAGAGGTAGGTTCCTTCGAAGCATTTGTGTATATACATGAAAGTTACAACCTTCTGCTCCTTGCTCCTTTCATCTTTTCAGGCTCACAGATAAAATGCAGTAGTGTTTTTGAACTTTACAGGAAGTTTTAATAAAAGAGTGACTCAGACGTTCTTGTGTTGAGCTCCTTTTCTCTTTCACCATTCCTTTTGTCTTGGCTTTTCCTCCCCTTTCTTTTTCTTCTGGTTCCCTTCTTTCTTTCTCCCATCTAATGCTTTTCAATACAAGTTTCAGATGGTTTTGGTGGACATCTTTATGAATTGTTGTTTTGTAGGGCATGAGGGTTGTGCACCCGGGGACCTCATTTATTACAGCCTCCAAATCTGTCCACTACACAGTCCCTATCACCTCTGATGGGAGTGCAAATTTGTGGAAAAGGGATTATTTCAGTACTGTATTGCCAGTTTACCTCCAGGTCACCATGAGGAGAGGTACAAAGGAAGTGTCTTCAGTGACAACAGAGAGAGCACAGAAGATTAAAATCCCCAATTTTGAGATTCTCCCTACTCCCCCCTCCCATATTTGGGAGGGGATTCAAGCTCAAGAAATACTTCAACTAAAAGGTGAAAATTGGAACAGGATTGGCAATGATCTATCTCAAAGGGAGATTCCTCTGAATGCTGCAACACAGAAAAACTCAGATTCTCAGCAGCTTCCCAGCTGCCTTTTCTGTAACTTTTCAGGCAATTTGGTCTATTTACAACAAGTTTGATTTCTTATTTTGATACCAGCTAGAAAGCAGCTTTGGCATATAAAATAGCAGCAATAATTTCAACTGTTGGTACACACGTCTAGGTTACAGTGCCTGGTAATTGTAACAAAGATGTTAATATCAAGATCAGAGGCAGGATAAAGGAGTCCTGAGACATTTTATGTTTTACCCACTAGATCAAATATATAGAGCAGCTGCAAATGTTCAGGCCAGTGACATGTGATATTTATTTTGCTGAGCTTTATGTTAGTCTAAATTTTCTTTTAATCTTCTGACCAAAATCTGAGCAATGGATATCCTAGTTACAAATAAGTCCTTTTAGATTTTAGGCATCAGGACTTCTGTGAGTGAATCACTCCAGTGACTTTCAGGATGAGCCCCATAGGCACATAGCTCCTCTTGGAAGTTTTAATTATTTGCTTGACTTGACTTTTGTGCCAGCTGGAATCTGATAATTTAACTGATAATAACGTGTACTGGTGCAGCTGTTTATCTTCCAGTACTTACTCTATGAAGTATTGTCAGAGATTTGCTGCTTCAAAGGTTACAAAGAGCCTAGGTCCTTGAGGTATCCTTTCATATTTCTTTTTTGCTAATGTTGAGAGCAGTAGCTATAATTTAACCATTCTGTGCCTGAAACACATCTTGCAGAACTCCATTACAATGGCTTCAATGTCTTGTATGTGGGGACAAAAATAGCCTAATATCCTGCAAAGTGATTAGCTCTTCTCTGTGCTTGCCAGTGTGACATTCACTCACAGATATCTCAACAGTTTCCTGAGTTTCAGATACTGGCCACACTGACTAGACTGGGCCAAGAATACAGGATATTAGGTGGAATTTGCAGCTATTTTTTAAAGAGTATTTTAGTGAGGATTTTTGTTGTTCAGACTGTATCCACTGCCTTGGCATAAAAGTGCAATGCAAGGCTCCTTTTGAGGTCCACAAAGAAATAAAATTATGGTCAGACAGTTGCAAGCAATGAAATTATCATCTCTCAGGTGAGAGGATGCAATTTTCTGCATACCTTTGTGCCAACCATTTCCAGAAATGGTTGTTTAAGATAATCCATTTTATATTGCATTGCAGGTTGCTGGAAGCCCAGTAGCTTTCAGTTTCTGTGGTTCAGCTAAGGGTAGGTAAATTCTTTAAATATGTATTAGTATCAATGTACATTAATATTAAAAATCATTGTTGATTTCTGGGGACCTGTGACTGTACCTTTGCTAACGAGTGATAGAGAAACCCAAGTTTGTTGCTGAAAGCAATGCACTTCAGATGCTTTTTTCCCATTCTGTTTTTTTAATTTCTCTTTTTGCACTTTGCTGAAAATCTTCTCTGAGGTCTTTGAGGGATGGTGCAGGGAGGATCTGTAAGCCTGCAGGACAATGTGATGCTTACCTGAAGAACTCCCCCTTCTCATGAAGCTCACCTCCTCCCCAGCCTCACTTGGCCTCTGGACAGAAGCCACCCACATGTGGCACATTAAAGGATTAAGGCTTTATTGACAATTTTTAAATGCTGTTATTAAATGGGGACTTCCATCCTGTAGAACACTTGAAAAGTAACATTTGTAAAACTGCTTCCTGAGCAGTATATCCCCTTTTCCATTATCTCATCTATTTGCATGCCAATAACAATTCTTTTGCCTTTCTACTCTGTCTCTGCTTGAGCAGTTCCAGGCTGAATTCATGATTCTGTGTTTTGTGCTCTTAAGATTTTGCTTATATTTTTTTAAAAAAAGTATATCAATAATTAATTACAGATAAATTATCGAGAAAGCAGGAGCAGATGCAAAGGAAGAATGCCCTGTATCTAACAGAGACTTTTAAAACACATATCTTTGCAATATCACATATTTTATATATCTCTAGATAGATGTATATATACACACACACACACATATATATATAAAATTCTCATATTCTGTTATCAGAGTGCTTTCCTAGCATTTGATGCTTCATGTGATACCATAGACTACTGACAAAAAATGAGCATTTCCTCTCAAATTATATCCATAATGAATATCTGAAAAAAATGTCTCCCAAGAGAAAAATACACCAGCATATCTAGACTATACTTCTGGGAAGGAACTCCTGCATATTTAGGAAGAACAGCTCTGCTATCAGAGAAACTAAGTGAAGAGCAGACATATAATTTTGAAATTTTCTGCTTATTTGAAATGTTTATATAATCTCAGTGTTGAGATATATTAGTAACAGCCCCAGACTTACTGAAACTTCAATGCCTGCTGGAAGGATTTTTAACCAAAGTTTTCAGTATCTTTTCTGAAGTAGACAGGACTCCCACTGAGCTTAGTGTGTTCTTGTGCATATCTAAATCTCAGTAAGGGTTTGAATACCCTGTCTTACCCTGAGATAATTAAGTTATATTAAATCTCCTGTAAGTCACTGACTCAGGGAGTGGTTTGGGCTGGAACAGACCTCTGGAGGCTGTCCAGACAAATCTCCATCCCAAAACAAGGACAACTCCAAAGGCAGGTCAGGTTGCTCAGGGCTCTGGGCTGACCATGGAAAGTCCACAAACTCACTGGTCCTGTGTTTCAGTGGTTATTGTTTTCCACAGAGAAGATTTAGTTATTTGTGTCCTTGTGGTCTTTGTCCCTCATCCTGTCCTTGTGATTCTACAAGAGGAGCCTGGCTCCTTTGTTATAAAATCCTTTCAGGTAGTAGAAGACAGCAACAAGTTCCTCCTGAAGCTTCTCACTGCCAGCCTGAGCATCTCCTGTGCTGTCATCCTCTCCTCACACAGCCTGTGCTCCAGCCCCAGCCCGATGTCCTTCAGCTGGGCCCTTCCTAGGATGTCAGCAAACGTGGTACTTCTTGCATGTGCCACACACAGAGTGGCCAGTGGGGACTTTTATTGCAGCTCAAGTGACACACCAGTTATGTCTGAGCTCTGAGCAATATTTTCCACATCCAGACACCTACATACTTTTATTTCCTGATCTCCAAATAAATCTGCATTGGTAATATCTGTTGTCTGCTCCTTCTCATCTCTGCAGAGAACTGGCTTTGAAGGTCTAAGGGTGGCAGAGAGAGTCTTTCTCTTTAATGTGATGGTAAAATATTTAAGAGTTTAGACTATGGAAGTAATTTCCGGGCCTAGTTCATCATAGTTCATCGGAAAACCCATCTTCAAAGAGCTGCTCCAAGGCACAGGGATGCCAAAAAGAGTACTTCCATTGACGTTTGTCCTCCTTGCTTTCTATTCTAAAGAAAACCCAATTTTCAACTAAGCTTTCAACTGTGTTTATCATAAAACATGGGCCAATTTAACTTCTCATTTACTCCAAGGAGAGATGATGCCAAGGCTGAGCTTCTGTTTTCATGAAGAACAACATAAAAACCAGGCTCCTTGTTAGCAACACAAAATGCTCTGTATGGGGAAATGAGCCGTCCTTAGAATGGCACAACTGATATTTTAGCCTCAGGATCCTTTTCTAAAGGTCACAGCACAGTTTTAAAGCCAGAATATTGCAATGCATTTAAATATCTGAGATCAAGGTTAAACAAGAGCTACTAATGTAAAACAGAAATGAAGAAATCACATCTACCTTCTTAATGGCAGGATTGACTCCCGGGAATAAACAATTCCAAGGACTGGGAAAATAAAACCGGCTTTTCCATGCCATGACCTTGGATTTCAAACCTTCCTCCTCACTGCACAGAGGGGTGATGATAACCTCCCCAGTGAGGTGATTGGCTTAGTGGATGAGAGGAGAGAGGTGGATGTAGGTTATCTTAATTTTAGGGTGTGACTTTAAACACTGTTCTTCATTAGGTCCTCAGAAACAAGCTGAAGTAGGGGACCAATAAATGGAAATGGCATGGGGTGAAACTGGCTCTGCTTTGAGAGAAATTCAGAGCAAGGCTTCACTCTAGCTGGGAGTTTGTGTTTATAGCACAAAATGAGGATGGTCTCATCAGCATTTAATTGTTCATTATTCTACAGCAAAATGTATACTTTTGTGCAAACATTTTGATCCTAGGAAAAGCATCTTTGTTAAAGTATTTGAACCTTCAAAAAACATGCCAGTCGATTTATCTGTAAGATGGTAAACCCTGCAAAGCACTCTCATCCTTACTAAAGGATCAATGAAATTGAAACCATCTCAGTATGCAAGTATTGACTTTTATTCCTAACACTGATTCAAACTGTAAAGGCCTATTAAACTAGAGATCAAAACATCTATCAAGGAGTTCACTTAGCTCTTTAGGAAAAACATACAGTATTTAGAAGATAATATAAGGAAGTGATAGAAAATACAGGTCTACAATGTAATTAGTGATGGAAGCTTAATAGGTGTTCAGTGTACTTGCCAAAGAGAAAATGCCTTGGACTTTGCCTTGAGAGAGAATAGGATGAAAGACAAAGTTTTTTTCACTTTTGCATAATAGAAGATGGAAAACTGAGTTCCGTGAGAAGTTTGAATCAGTACTGAATGTGAAATCTGGGCGTGAGTCCTAATCTAGTATCTTCATCTTAAAGCAGTCCTTCCTTGTGTTATACAACGATGGGGATAAGGTATTCCAAATAATCCCCAGACTTTGCACTTGAATTAAGGAGCATAAGGGAGGGGACACCACCGTGCAAGCAGCCATAGAGTGGCATGAAGATAGATGGTGTCTGGGATGAGACAGGGCTAAAAGAACAGAACCAGCATTTTGGTTTTTTCCATTGCATTGAGTCACTTAAAGCAGAAATACACACATAAACTGAAGATTTTTTTGTTTTCGACTGCCACAAAGAAGTCATATCAGCAGCCACACAATTAAAGCAACCTGGCTTCTCTCATGCACAGGGAGCAATTGTTCCTTTGCTTGCAGAAGGAAACGTACTCACGTGTGCACACACACACTTTAAAATGTTTTTTGAAATGTTATATTTGACTTCCTGGCTCTTTTGAAAATTCTCTTCAAAAATAGCTCTTATGACTGCAGGCTGGCAGAGCTGTTCCTGCCTGGATTTAAATGGGAAAACTCAATTAGAGTTTGAATCTGTTGCACTGAAATGGAATTGTCTCTTGCAGGCAGAGCTCAGTCACAGACACAGCAGCATGAATGAGAGGAGAGGAAGATGTTGTGCCATTTTGGAGGGCAGGTTGTGGGGGGCTCTGAGCTGTAATTTTCCATGTCCTGTCACTCTGGAAAGGAAACTTCATTGCACTTCTCCAAACATGTTCAAGGAACAGCAGCTTTAATCAGGCTTTCTCCTGGAAGGGGCCCTGCTGGGTCTGGGGGTGGCAGGGACTGGGCACTGAGCAGCTCAGAGGAGGCACAGAGCAGGGACCTGTTCCATGTGGATGACTTCTCTTTACCTCTCTGGCTTTGAACAAATATCTGCCCCTCCCCAGGCTCTTTCCATCTGGTTTAAGGATGTTATTTGTATCTCTGTAGTCTAGAAATATTTGTGAGGGTCTTGGGAAGGCTGGAGTTTGGGCACAGGAAAAATGGCTTTTTGGTGGCAGGTTCATCACAGGGTTCCCCTCTCCCTCCCTTCTTGTCCTTGCCTGTGTCCCATTGCAGTCCCATGTCTCTCCTTGTGGTTTCCACAGCAGGCTTTCAAGCTGTGAGGGGAGACCCTTCAATATCGCCTCTGCTCCTGGGACCCCTGTGCTGGCCTCAACATTTTTCTCACCATTGAGCACTGAGATATATGTCTAGAAACTACCTGCTCCCCCTCGCCTCTCTTACCTGGGATCTCAGCCTGAGCCTTAGCTTCCACTTGCTCTCTAAGTCATCTGTGTTAAACTGCTCCTCATAAACAGCAGCTTCCAGCATGACTTCTTTTATCTGTGGCTTGTATTTGTGTGTGAGAGGGAGAAAACGGGTTTATTTGCATCAGAGCAGCTGACTCCTCTGATCTGCCGCTTGGAGACCTGGCTGACAGGGAATGTGTGTCTGCAGGCGGGGCAGACCTGTGCTTCTCCAGCTGTGCCATCTCTGCTGTCACCCTGCTGGCAAGGGCAAACTTTCTCCAATCCTTTGGGACCTGCTGGACATGGTTAGTGGATGTTATGGGTTGGGAAGAAGATGCACAACTCCTAGCAGTGTAGCAGGCTCCAGGGATCCTCTTGAAAAACCTGCAGTGAAGAGATTCAAGTGCATGCATTGAAGCAGACCAGGAAAAAGGCTTGTGCATGTGTGGGAGGGGATGGTGGGCAGGCAGGGCTCAGGCCAGCTCTGATTCCCTGCCCTCCCTTGACTCTGCCATTCAGTGCCACAGACACCCAGCTGCAGATGTCCATGCTGGCTCTACTGCCCTTTGTCCAGGGGAGAAGGACAACATTCATTAAATGTTTTGTTGTTGTCCTTGCAGAGAGAACCTGTTGCAGAACAGGTGTTTAGGTCTTACTTTGGGCATGTAGTGCAGGTGAGACCAGATGGATATGAAGGAGTTTTGTCAGTCACACACTCAGAGGAGCCCTGAGTATGGCAAAGTGCCCTGCACTGATGTGGTTACAGCTGTCTAGCCTTTGAAAAAATGCTGGTTAATGCTGTAAAACTCCTCACTGCAGGACCTTCATGGTCTGAACCGAGGTGGTGTTGAATGTTCTTGGGTTACTCTGTCTTTGACATGGTGCAGCCCAGGGATGTTTGACAAACTGTGACAGTTACTGTAATAGTTTGGTGATCTGTCTACCCACTGCTTTTCTGACCCTAAATCCCCCTCCCGCTTCCCTCTGCCCTAGCCTTGGCCACTTCCTCGGTTCCTCCCTATTTCTGTACCCCAACCCCGCCCAAACCCCGCCCCTGAGCCCTTGAGAAAAGCCCCCTGCGCCCGGATCACGGGATCTCTCTGCCTCTGAGGGTCGCCGGGACAAGATGTGGTTAAAAGTCTTCTTAAACCCTCATGGGAGACCCTTCTCTGCCTCCTTTGCCATCACTGGTTGTAGCTGCCGGAGCAAGAACCATGGGGCCATCCGAAATGGATTGCGGGAGGGCGACCATGGTCACACTGCCCTAAGCATCCCCGCTGAGCTCTCAGGAAAGCTGCAGCCTGCTCAACTAAATCAAGCAACTACAACATAATAGCACCATCCTCACTCTGAAGAGGTCATGGGCTTTTGGATTCTACCTGCTTAAGTTGTTTTTTTTTTTTTTTCCATCAGCAGGTTGGGATTTTCTTTGGTGTCAGTTTCAAAAGAGTAAAGGAGTGAGTTTGGAAAAAATGCCATCTATAACTTCTGATGGCTGGAAAAAGCAAGGTTAGCAAGGCAAGAGCCATGGCTTTGTGGTCCAGAGTAATTTTCTGAGGAGGGCATTCACAGATGTCTGTGGCACTTTTGCAGGAACAGAGAGGAACCAGTCTATGCCAAAGCTGTGATGGGGCCAGCAGCTACCTGATGTTCCTGGTGCTGAGTAGGGCCCTCAGCAAATGTCACAGCTTGTCAGTGAGAAGGGGAGATTTTTCTTCCTGTAACAAATCTCACAGATTTTTGAGACAAGCAGGGAAATTTTCGAGAAAGATCTCCTGAGAAAAACTAGCTGAGCTGTGGTGGCAAAATGGTGAAAATGAAAAACCAACTCATAGCTCAGACTGTGGCTCCTGCAGCAGGACTGGTGACTGCAGCTCCAGGGAGAAACCCCAGGATGGAGATGGGGATGAGATGGGAACAGGCACCAGGCCCAAGAGGTTCCTGGTCATGCACTGCAGACACCATCCACATGGCCAGCTCTGCCTGCAGAAGCTTTAATGATCTCAGAAGAGCTAAAACGAAACCAAGAGCTTTGCCTGCTCTGAGCTTCTCTAGGAAGAGACTCAAGAGGGGGGCAGGCACTCCGAGCAAGGGCTCTCAGCCGCGCCCATCACCTCCCGGGCAGGGCTGCTCCGTGCGCTGCTGCCGGGCCCCTTCCGAGCCAGCGCTGTGCAGGGACAGCCCCGTCCCCCAGCCAGGCTGGCCGGGGGCTGGAGCAGCTGCAGGCAGGAGAAGAGAAGGGAGGGCTCCTGCTCACCCCGGGCCGTGGGAAGGGGGTGCCAGCAGCCAGCGGTGAGCGGCTCGGAAGGACCAGGTGAGGAGAAATCCATCGCGGAGCGTCAGGTGGTGGGAGCGGCTCTGTGCAGCCACAGAGCCCTCTTGTGTTGTCTGCTGGGTTGCAGACCAGCCAGAAGAGCAGCCTGTTCCTTTCACAAGACCAAGCAAGGTAAAAAATGGGTGTCTAAGGTTTGTTTTTCCCTGTTTAGGAGTTTTCAGCTTGTGGGCGTTTTTGGAAGGCGAGAATGGGAGGAGTGAAATGATCCACGTCCCCGTTGTCTGTAGGAGAAGGAGATGTATTCTGTGCAACTTCTAAACAGCCATACACCAGGAGGAAGCATTTGCTCTGGAGCTGTTCCCATGTGGTAGCTATTATTAATGGATTGATTTTTCAGACAATAGTACGGCTTCTTGCAGAAACCCAAACTCCAAGAACTTACTGTTTCAGCCAAAAGAAATCTGTAAAAAAATGTTTTTCTTAAAAAAAAAAATTGTTTATTTTTTAAATGTGGAAAATAGATTTTTTTTTTTTTTTTCCTTTCAAAGTAAAGCCCAAAAAACACCCTTTGGCTGAACTGGCAAATCTCTGAAGACTGAAAGTTCAGGAAACCTTCCTTTGGACCCACATCCCTTCACTGCTTTCTGCCTTTAAGGGAAGCCACCTCAGGCACAAGGACTTTGTGCATGGAGGCTAATGAAGTACAGGAAGCCCTGCTCCCCTGGAGTCTTCAGGGACACAATACTGTCTTCCCCTGGCAGTCATACATCATTGGACAGCTTCCCAGAAATCACAAGCAGATAAAACATTACAGGATCTTTTCCCTTGCAATGGCACAGGTATGCTTGCCTCTCTAATGGTTTCAGAAAGTATAAAGCCAGAGATCATTTTAATTTGCTCACTGATAATTTTGTGTAATGTATTCTATTAACTAGACATTAATCACCAGCAGGCACCACCAGCAAGGAAAAAAGATGCCATCAAAGCTAAGAATGCTTTAAAACTACTGTGGGAGGAAAAAAAGAGTAGAAAATTATTGTGAAAACATTTTACCACGCTGCAGAAAAATGCAAAAGTTGTCCTTCCCTCTGTCTACACTAAATTACAATGAATCTGAACAGGGAGAAAATGATTTCCTGCAATCAGATTCAATGGTCTCCAAACCCCTGATAATACAAACAAGGACTGTGTGAGTCAATCAGCCAAATACAGAGCAAGGGAGGTCTTGTTTTCAATCATATCCACAAATGGCAAACAGAGCTGTGTGTCAGAATCTGCTCTTTTCCTATTTACAATCAGTCAAATAGACTCTTCTTGTATATGTCTAAAATGTTCATGAGTTTAGAAACAGGTGGTGTAGAGGTCAGGAAGCTCATGTGTGTTTTGGAGTTTCCTATTCACTGAAAATTATTAGTTTTTCAAATAATTCAAGATGTTGTCACATTAAATAAAATTATCCCAATGATGCTATATGTGTGTGTCAGCTTATGTTTCAATAATGTATCCTGCATTTTGGCTGCCTAGGATTAATTTTTGCATAACAAGTTATTTTTCTTTACATTGCTGCCAGCATGTTCCTATTTGAATTCAGTGTTGGCAACAGAAATGTAAGAACGAGGATCTGTTTTAGTGCTCCCTTTAGTTTACATTGATTAGTTTACATTAATTTTCACCTGAGCTGTTGCATTATCACCGTACCAAAATATTAGGATTGGGTTTTTTTCCAAGATTTTCCCTTCAAAGTTTAAGTAAGTTAATCTATGAAAATATTTTTCCTCATTGCAGATTTGGGAAATACTGCATTATTTCAGAACAAAGCTCCTGGGTCTCTTTCTTTCCCATCATCAGAAAAAAGTATTCATGAAAGATTGGGAAATACACAGATTTGAAAAACAATCGAAACATCTGAGAATTACAGCATGACTTATTGGTGTTGTGTTGTGTCAAGACAAATGAGGTGCTGCCCTGAGTGTTCTCTGCTACAGCTTTAGTAATGTTTTTTTTAGTGGGAGACAGATCCTTGCCCTGGCCCATGATAAAGTTATTATTTCATTCGTTTGCTGATTCTTTTTCTCATTGTCTTCTCACAAAGCCACCTCTTCTCCTGTCTACTCTAATTGAATTGGCTGCCTGTATTAGGTTCTTAGATTCATGGTATGGTCTCTGTATCATAATATTTATTTCAGATTAAGGGTAACAACACAAAGAGCAAGTGAATGCAAAGCCTATAGGAGAGGTCACAGAGCATCTTGTGCCAGATGGTGTTGTAGCTCTCCTGAAAGCTACCAGGTAGGTGTTGCAGAAACTTATATTCTTCACTTTTTGATTTTGAGGAAAATTTAAGGACCTGCTACGAGATGATTCCTAAAGCCTTCCAGTCTAGAGAAAGTGAGAAGTATAATTTGAACAGTCAGGGAAAGAAGCTGAAGTGCTGTGATTCTCAGCTCTAAGAAAGTCTGTAAAAATGGCACATTTTCCAGATTTATATCTGAAACATGAATTTTGCTTCTCTGATCCCACTCATCTCTTGGTACTGGGTATGTTTTCATGTATTACTTAAAAAAAAAAAGGGGTCTTATTTGCAGACTGTGTCGGTTTCATGTTACCCTTGCCAGAAGGTGTCTCACTTGCATGATCATTGCAAGAACCGGTAGGTTCATTTACACTCTATGAGCTATCTTTAAGTACACTGCATACTGCTAGCTTGGTTTAAGATGATGTATTGCAGCCAGCCAGCAAGATAATTAAGAGAATATATTAAGCTAACCTGGGTGTTGTGAGTGCAAGGCTTGAATAAGCACAGCACATCTCACAAATTCTATTTAGCAGCAAAAATATTTTTTCCAATGTAGATTGTGTTGAAAAGAGAGAAAACCAGTAAGGGAAAGGGGAAAAGAGAGAAGGAGGATGAAAGAAAAACTGATGAGTGAAGGGAGAGAAGGTATTCAGGTACTGCAGTGATTGGAAGAGCTGAAGGAGATGGGAGGAGATGGGAGTTTGTGTATAAGGGAGGAATAGATCAGTGGGGAAATGCAGTCTGGATGGGAGAGGAGATGGCAGTGGGAGGAGGGGATCTGGAGCAGATCTCTGATTAGAGGAGAGAGTGTAACCAGGAAAGGGGACCAAGTGTCCCTGGCCAGCAGCTCTGCCAGTTGTCACATCCCTGGGTTGCACTTGTCAGTTATCCAGCTGGATCCCATCCACGAGAGTTGTTCTCACTGGGCTGAGTCCTGCCCTGGCAGGAGGCTCTGTAGCTTCAATTACAAAGTAATTAGCTCACTTGAGAACAGGAGACATGATGGAATAACAGGGAGAGAGGAAAGCATAGCTAAGAGGTTGCTTTAATGAATTTGCCTTTCCTCTTTGAAAGTTTGAAGACATGACAGATGTTTTCAAGGAAGCAGGAAAGCTTGCTTAAGGAATGGATTATTCAGAGCTTAAAAAGTGCTGATTGCAAATTGCTCTGTGTATGCTTTAGGTTGTTAAGTGTAAAGAGCTCTTAATAACTAAGCTAATAAACTCCCCAGTGTTTCACCTTGATATTTTTATTTATGTCTTCAGAAATATGCTAACTTGCTGCATAAATAGCAAGGCATATTTCCTTTTGGAGCAAATGACAAACACACTCAAAAATTTCTTCAACATAGCAAGAAGTGAGTATTTTTTTTTCATTTATTTTATTGTCCCTTGGTATTTTTTGTGTTTCCTATTGTCCACAAGCGAACACAAACTTCACCTGTGTGATCTTTCTGTAATACCTAGCAGATTTCTGCATCCAAGTGACACATGCAATCTGACAACACTGATGGGTGAAGGGAGGCGCTTTAAAATGTGGATTAATTTAAAATGCTTTAAGATTTAGGACTTTTTAAGATAATCCCAGGCAGTTAGCTTGATTCCTTGATTCCAAATGAAAGCTCTTGACATCTTCTGTTTTAAAAACAATTCATAGGCTCACTTGCAAATAAGATCCTTTCCTGAGAAGGTGAGAGTTTACAGTCAGTTCCCTTTGGTGGGCAGAAAGATCTCTTGAAAAAGCTGTTATCCAGCTACTCTTAATTCCTTTCCCCTCAGGCAGGCAGGGCCTATTTGGGCTCTACTTACTGATCTGTGTTATGAAAACAATTACAGTAGCATTCATGAGCCTTGAAAGCCATAAGCAAAGATAATATGCATACTCCATTTAATTCAATAAGTTGGTGGGGGGGTGTAATACGCCTCTTGGAGCATAGCTTGAGGAAATCATCTTGGTTTACACTGCTTGAGGAGGCTCTGATAATGTATTTAATAACAACAACAATAAAAATAAGGCTACCTGGGTTATGTGGGTGTTGCAAAACCTCTGCTCTCTTCTGTCATTCTCACCAGCCTTGGCTGGCCCCAGTCCTCTGGCCCCACACCTGTGGGAAGAGAGGGAACAAGTGCACCCCTGACTTTCTCCTTTGTGTTGAGATGGCAAAAAACTTCAGGCAGAAACTGCCTCTGGCTGGCTCTGCACAGCACCTGCTAAAGTAAGGTCTCCTTTTAGCTGGGGCTCTCAAACATTACAGTAGTACAAATAATTTCATGTAATGATTTCATTTTGTTTCCAGTCCCAGGCTTTATCCAGAGACTCACAGTGGAACTATTAGGCATGTCTGGAGTTGTTATGAACCTCTTTTCCCAAAAGTGATTTATCTGACTGAAGGTAATACAGTGTAATTGTATGTCAGCCTCTGACTGTTCTTCTAGGAAAGCTCGGCCCCTGTCCTTCTGGAAACCATCTCAGGAATAAAAACAGGAGCTGCTCTTAACCCAGCCACTGTCCCTTCAGGCTGGGCTGGCACTGTACAAAGCAAAAGCCTGCTGCCTGGATGTATGTGTTGTGTGGGCTGCAAGGAGCCTCTCTAGCATGGAACAAGGTGGAGGAATGGGAGCCAGTGACTGTACAGGGAATGACAATGCTCTGAACTACTCTGTGAATGAAGCAACAGGGGGGGCCAGCTTTGCCTTCATGGAGGGTACATCTGGGCCTGCAGAAATAATTTGAAAGGGCTGGACTTTGAAAAATGCTCTGTAGCCAAGCTAAGAAAGCCAGCATTGGGCTGACCTTCTTCTTTAGGCTCTTGGCTGATGTGTTGAAATGTCTTTCATACCTCAGTTCTGAAAGCCTTCCTGTGCAAACATGAAACCTCTTTGTCACTCCTCTACCCTAAGCCACCATACACAGCCTATTTTTTGCCATTCATGGGGCCTGCCCACAGGAAAGGATGGAACCATTCCTGCTGGAGTTTAATCTCACCTGGAGCTATCACCACTGTTGCACTGCTCTGTGTCCAGTGCCCATGCTGGGAACAGCCACAGTGTCATACAGCTGATTGATATGGCAGAGTGGTGGATTTTGGGATGCACAGCTTTGTGAGCTGTCTCCCAGGCTTGCTTAATCTCAGAAGCATAAACAGAAACATCTTTGATGCTTTGTAGGTTCCATGTCCCAAATGCTGATAGCAAAACTGAGGTAATTTCAGGCACTGAGAATGAGTAATTGCAAATTATCATTCTCTGCATATGTACTGCAAACTGTTAACAGCTATTCAGGAGTACCTGGCTCTTTAACTAGTTGTCTTGAAATCCTGTAGCTTCCTTTTCAGCTTCTTGTAGTCCTTTTCAGGGCATCTTCAAAATATTGGCCTCTGGCAAGGAAGATCCTCATTTGCTGAAATAATCAGAGCTTGGCATATAACAGCCTCAGCACCATTTCTCCCTTTGCCCCAGCCCTACACTGAATGAATTTATTGCCCTGCAAAATACCCTGGTAGTTGTGGGGTCTTCCTTCATAAAGCAACTAACAGTGAGTTGGTCCAACAGTTGTGCTGGAAATACCACGTTCTCTCTTTACCCCTCTCCTCCTCTTTATCCTGCCAGTAATTTTCATTTGTTTGTTTGCCTTTGTTTTTCCTTCTTGGCATGGCAGATTTATCATGTTTGGGATATAGATTTCTGGGGCCATGAAAAGCTGTAGACAACTTTAAAAATGTGATTGGAGGCTCAAAATTCAAAATCTTAAGCTTGGTTAAGTAAGCAAATCTGGGCAAATAGTGAGTGCCAGTGATCTGCTCTTTTGAAATTGAGAGCTATCTTAGTGGAACAGACTCTGCTTTGAAGCAAAATGTATAAAGTGTACCACCTCAGACACACTTTACTCTGGCAGGAACGAGCTATGTGCAGATTGGTAAAATCTGCCTGTGTTTTCCCTTGTGTTTTTCTTGAGTACAAGCATTTGTTCTACTTTGACTTTAATTAGTCCCTCATAGGGCCCCTCTGACAGACTAAATTAGGTGTCAGTAATAATATACTTTGTAGATGCTATGTCTGCACAGAAATTCTCCATGCCAAGGCTGTGGTGTTTCTCCATGTCAATCCACTGCATGCAATTACACATTAATGTAGAGATAAATGAGAAACACTGGCTAGATCTTAAATGGTGCCATTTCTCAGGAGTTACTCCTGGGCTGTTACTGGTGGTTTGTCCACAGGACAGTAAGTCTGCTCCTCAGTCAAGTGAAAGAAATGTTTAATATGGAGATAAGGTGTAGCATTTAGCACTAGAGTCTATTCTGAGCTGATCTGTTTATTTAGTAGAGCTGATTATGAAATGCAGACACTGAGATGTTTTGGAAAAATTTTCCTGTCTGCTGTGTTTCTTAAGCTATGATCTTCAACATGATACCCAAATCCACTTTACTGTCTGTGTACCCCAGTTATGGGTCAAAATCAGTTCAAGCCAATTCCTTTCATCTGCTGCTGTGAGCTTTGGCTGAGGCACTGCTTCTGTTTCAGATCACAGCCACCACACGAGTTGAAGGTCTAAGGCTTGAGCATGAGTTCAAGTTGCAAGCTAACACATAGGCTGTCAAGTTAGATTTTAGGATCAAAATAGATCTTTGAGGTATTTATGACATTAAACACAGAATTTCTTCTGATTACTCCTGTTTGGAGTCCAGCAGGTCACGTCTTCATCAAAACAGAGCTTCTAGTGATGCTCCTGTCTTAACCAGAAGACACCAGGAGGCAGAGAGCCTGACATCTCCCTTTGCTGATTGTCCTTATCCCAGGTCATCCTTATTGTTGCACATTTGTGTAGAATGGAGAACCACAAGAAAACAGAACAATATTTGGTCCATATTTGTAGCCTGTAAAAAGCAATCCCCTCCTTTCCACCAAGGAAAAGATGCTGATTTCTACATCATCAGATGTTTTGTAGGAAAAGGAGGAGTATACCCCTATTCCTATTCAAAGTCTTCATTTTGGTTAGATTTTCTTGTAGGCAGCAATGCAAAAGGTGATCACTGTGTTTTAAGACTTCTCTGTGTCATTTCAGAAAGAGGTGCAATGTAAAAGAAGAATACTATGGGCTTTTCATCAAAGTTTAATAGGGCAGCTTTGTCTATTTTTATTTATACTTGATATGCTTTGAATTTATACAAAGAATTTAGAAAATTCTGGGTAAACAGCAAGTCAAATGACAAGTTTTTATCTGGTTTTTTTCATCCTTGTCAAAACAGAGCTGTGTCTTTTTCTGTGTTCACAGTTTCCTTTTATTTAAAACCAAATTCAATACTGCAGGGAAATTAGACTGGAGTCACTTTCTTTTTGGTCTCATATTTTGTAATGTCGTGTTCTAAAATTTGCTGCTTATGAGACCATTTCAAAATATTCCATTTGAATGGGAACTCTGCAGAAATAAGAGACTTCAATTTGTCTAGTGGGCTGTTGCCTGAAGAGAGAGAGTCTCATTGTGTCTTCTCAGTGGTGGCTGCTTTCTCAATAATGAAGCATGGAGAACAATTTTCTTACCTTGCATTTATACAAACCTCAACAGTAGAAAAATGAGAAACTTTAAAAAACTTCCCAAACAAGACTTTTAACCATTCTTCAAGCCTCCCAGGCATCAACGAGCTCTGCAGATCAATGCCATTATTATATGAATGAGAGGACTTCAGAAAGCCATCACATGTAGGCAGGAGTCTATGGTTTGTGGCAAATCCTATTGGAAACAAGCATCCCTTATCCCTATGTGACTTCCTATGCTTTTCAAAAGGGAGTAGTTTGAGAGGTGTTTGGGATTCAGCATTTATAATGGAATCTGTAACAAAACTCAGCATGTGAACTGCAAGAAAGTATTTAAGTAGTTTGAGTGAGACTGAGAAACTGGTTTAAAAAGCATTTCCTGAAGGTACAATCACTTCTGGCACCAGAGTAGAAACACTTATGCATATTTCTGCACCCCAGGGCAGTTTTCAAGAATGCAGCTAATGTTAAATCTGAACTCAAAGGGCTTTAATTTTTCTGTTTGATGGGAAACACTCATTATGCAAATAAGATAGCCTTTGGTCAGCTGCCTATATTCCAAATTTTTTTTTCCTATTTTGGAAGGATGCTAGTTTAAAATGGAAATTTCCACATTGAAGTTACGTGTTTAGTCACAGCTTTTTAGTGGGTCTAGAAAACGTGAAGTGGAACACAATCAGATACAAGCATGATTAGTAAAGCCCCATCCTGGCATAAAAGGAATCTTGTCTCAGTTTGGCACTGCCAGTTTTATAACTCCTCCCTGACAGGGAAATTGCAGCAACCTCCACTTGTCCTTGACTTCATGGCACAGGTAAAATATCTGTGTTTGTCTCCTTGTCTGGTGGCCAGCTACATCCCATATGTCCTCACCTTCCTTCACGCTGGGTTTCTGGGCAGGGACAATTTGGGCCAGGGTTATAATGGTAGCTAATCTCTCTGCTCTGCCTTACAGTATTCTTGCTTTCCTCCTGACCTTTTATCTTTAAGAGGGACCTCAGTCCAGTCTTCCTGGCCAGCATTTCCAGTATGACGGACCCATGGTGAGCAGTGGGAGATACGGCCATGGGAGAGGTAGGTGGATGTTTTGGCCCATGGTGTCCATTTTTCCCACCTGGTGGATTCCATGGCTTTCCTGAATGCTTTGTGTGGTGATTACATGAGGTAAGCAAGGGCCTTATGCACCACCAGCAAAGTCAAAGAAGGAGCCAGAAGAGACTCTGAGGACACATGCTTTGCTTGTATAGCTCACATGCCATGACGAAGCCAATAGAGTGAGGGGATTTTACATCTGCAGAGATTTCTTTTTTCTGCTGATACTTTCCTTCTTCCAGCACTGCAGTCTCAAAAATCTTACAGAGAATTCAGGGTTTTTCACCCCCATCAGCATTGTGAAGTCTAGGGGCTGTTAGGAACCAGGCTTTAACCTCTGGGGGAAAGTCCATAAGGAACATGAAAAATTGAAAAGCAAGAAAAACCTTTAAGTAACTTTTTAAAACTTATTCCCCATTGACTACTCTGCTTCAGAACATGGAGGCAGGAACCTGGACTTGCATCTCCAGGAGCTCAGTGAGGGTCTGGTGCAGCCCCTCCCTGGGAGCAGTGAAGGAAAAGAACCAGCCTCCCTTTTCTGGTGTGTCTTGTTAAGAGGAAACCATAAATTATCTGACCAGGTACCTGTGATACACTCAGCTATTTCATCTCCACGCTGAGTTTCCTTACCAACAACTCTCATTACTCATGCTGGGCTGCTGGTAAGACATCTGCTTTCTAACATCCAAAAGGGATTTGTTGTGCAGTGCTAAGGAAAGCTTCCTCTGCTGACTTTAGCTGGCTTAATTAACAGTTTGCGAAATGCTTTGAATCCATCTGGAGGAACGATCCTCCCGAAATGGAGCTCGTTATTCTAACAGTGCAAACTGACCTGGGTGAGCAGGGGCTGGGGGACCAAACCTTGTCTATAAGGAAGATGCATGACAGAGGATGGGTGGCTTGCTGAGGGGGAAGCAGGTGGCTCTTGTAAGTTGAGTGGGAGCTCTGCTCTCCTGGGGAGGTGAGAAACAGCAGCACAAGTGCTGAGACTGACAGGAAAAGTTAGTGGAAGTGCTTTCCTATGTTTCTGGGCACAGCTGCAGCCAAGTGCTTTGCTGTGCTTGAATACTTAGTGTTGCTGAGCTTGCAGCTGGAGGTGGAGAGCTGCAGAGCCAGGCAGGGAAAGTTGTACACAGTGAACTTCACTTTTCATCCAACTCTGTAAAGTGATCAGGGTGCATGATATCAGCACTCCAGGCTTTCAGGAGTTTGGGACGAAGTGAAACAACCTTGGGACTTTGTCAGATGAAGAATACAGAAGCAGCTGCTGAGCAGCCTGGCACATGGATGTGGCTCAGTCTCCCTCTTTCCCAAGCATTCTGTTTGTCACGTGCTGCGCGTGGTTTTGTCTAAGGGCGGTCAAAGCTATTAATTCCCACTCGCCTCTCTTTAATGGCTGTGCAGAGGAACATTGGGGCAGGGCCCTCAGAAGTGTGCCAGGCAGCTCCCAGGGTAATGGCCCTTGGCATTGGCTCCATGGTTACAACTGCTGCTGCTTGGGGTGCACCCTGCTCAGCTGTGCCACTTTCTCCTTAAAGGTTCCCACTCCCTCCTGTTTCGTTTTGCCAGGAACAACCTGAGTGCAGTGGTCAGAGTGTCTTCCTGTGTCGGCAAGCACATTATGGAAGAAAGAGAAATGCTATTGCCTTATCAGTAAATCACTCCCCACAGGCTCTTTATTCACCTGCTGCAGAGGACTTAAGTGAGCTATATGTGGGGAAGGCTGCTGAGGATACACTGAGTGTTTCCTTCTCTCTGGTATCTGAATCATGTTTTGTGTAGTTGTAGGAGC
This sequence comes from Aphelocoma coerulescens, assembly GCF_041296385.1. Lineage (NCBI taxonomy): Eukaryota > Metazoa > Chordata > Aves > Passeriformes > Corvidae > Aphelocoma > Aphelocoma coerulescens. The sequence continues at coordinate 27,388,416 of NC_091020.1, forward strand.
CTTTGAAACCTAGCATCTTGTTTTTCTGACACTTGGAAAAAATAGACCCTGAAGGAGGGACAACAAGCAAACCAAACCAAAACATATTTTCCTAAAATATGCATAAACTTTCCCTTCCAGTAAGAAAATACCCTAAGGACGTTGGATCTCAGCACTGAATCCAAGCCTTTAGAAACAGGATGCATAAGGCAAACAAGGCTGCCAAGGTCACTTGCCACGTGCTTCTGTTGCCTTCACCCTTGGAGGAAACGCCGGGGCCACCAGGAAGATCCATGTTCCTGTGACATTTCAGGAACACACGTGGAGAAGGAGAGCCAGGACACTTGTTCTTGGTCTTGCTGAGGTGGGCGAGTGCCTCCCAGTCTGCTGTGTCACAGCTGAACAGGTGCAGTTCCTACCTGGGTTGGATCTTCTCTGTTTTTGTCTAAATAAGGGTGTGGAGTGTTTTCTGAGCTGGGATTCATTACTGTACTGGCTCAAAAACAAAGCTGTGCTTTCCTTTTTCAAATCACACTGCAGGCTTTTTCACTGTCTCTGCTAATTTTGTTCTAAAGGAATAACAGTGACTTTAGGGAGTTTCCTGGTGTCATACCAGAATCAGACATTAATGCTGACAATTTTAGGACTGGGTTGGTATTTTCTCATTTCTTTTCAGAAATGAGTTGACAAAGTACTAACGTTGGTGAGCAGACTTTACACAAACATGCTCTGAGTTTCACTGTGCATTTATAGCCTGTCCAGGGAAGCTCCCTTCTTTCCAGAAGCAAAAAGCTGTGGAAGAGCACTCACAGACATAAAGATGTAGTTTGAAGAGGCATAAAAGATGCTCAAGAACTGTTTTTATGATTTTCCTTTTGAAAAGACCCAGGTGCTTGATTAAAGGCCCAGAAACAGGCTTTTCAAAAGCTACAGAAGGGTCGTGACCTATCCACAAAGTACAATGAAAGAGAAAAGAAAGGACACAAGAAAGTGACTTCATTTTTCCTTTATGCCAAGGAAACATTCTGGTGTGATGGCTTCTCTGAGGTTACTGGGAAAGGTGAGATGGATGGCAGTACCACGGCACTGCCCCTGTGTCCCATTTCTGGCGCTTTTGAGAACCCAGGAGCAGTTGCACAGAGGTACTCAGTGCCTTTATGCATGAACTTTCATCCCTTCTCTGAGAGTCATGGATGTACCTGGGGTACCTGGGGTCACTCAGCTGAAAATCAGAGCCATGGGGCAAAGTGGAATGAAGATAGGAAAATCTGTCAGAGGATGGGAATAAAACCCCATAACCTGACTGTCAAAGGGAATCAAGCTCCTGCTCTGTGCAGTGATACAGAAGTCTGGTGTAAGTTGTAGTAGGGCAATCTCAGGACACTGTCAGCTACAGCCATCTGGCAGGTATTCTCCTATTTTTGACTATTCTGCTCTTCCAAGTGTCCCCACACAACCTGCAAATTCTGCATCCTTGAGTGTTCCTCACTCTCTCCACAGTCATGAATGTGAGAAGGCTGTGGCTGCTGCAGGATGTGCCCACGTGCTGTAGAGCAGATATTGCTCCCAGGCAGCTGGGATGGGTTGCTTATATGCTGGGAAGATTCCTGTCTTTTGCCAGGAAAAGTCTGTTAAAGTAAAAATTCAGAATAAATTTCAGCAACTGAAATAAAACACTACTTGATGAGTACTTTGAACATCAGCTGTAATTAAATGTACTACTTTTAAAATTAAAAATCAGCTTCTTTCATCTATTTGCTATCAGTCTCTATTTCATGAGTTTTCACAACTGCTGAAAACAAAAAACTCGCCTTTGCTTTTAATGCATTGAAAAGTCCAGGGAAAGACTTTAAGCTGAAAATCTGTAATAATTTTACAGAAATCACTGCAGATTTATAGCTGAGTTCACAGTCCTACCTCAAGTCCTATTTCCTTTTAAGGTGTATCTATAATTTCAAGACACTTTCTAAAGAGATTTAAGTATCTTAATCATTTTTTTTTTTCCTTTTCCAGGCACAATTTAGTATTTATGCTAAATTGTCTGCAGTCTGGATAAGATAGGTATGAATTCAAAATTTTACAGATTTCCAAAATCCAGAGAGTATTTTTTGTAAACAACATCACTTAAACATGAAATTTTCAAATCTCGTTGCCACTCATACATTGAGCAATTAGTAGATGGGCCAAAGGTAAAGTGCAATAACTTCATTCAAGTAAAATGAACTTGGGCTAGTTCCCTTTAAGTACAACCCAGCCCATTTTTCCCTTTAGCACTATATTATCCTGCTTTATTTTCCATAACAGACCTTTTGCTGGCCTCTAAATTTCTTTGCAAAAAAATTAGGTTTTGTCTGCAACCTCTTTGGTCATAATTTCTGCAATAGTTGCTATCAGTGTCAGGATGAACTCATGATTTTTCTCATAATTAAAAAAGCCATGAATGCTGCACTTTCATCTCCTTTCCTAATAAAAGCTATAGCAAACCAAACAGTAGGCAAATATTAAACAAGATACAGATGAAAAATTCAGTGACCTCTGTGGTGTTTGCAGGTTAGGAGCTGCAAAAAAATGCATTCATGGTTTGCATAAAAGATTAGTGCCTAATCCTGTTTTCATGGTGTCAGTGGGAGTTCTGCCACCATTCAACAAAGGATGGGTCAGATCCTTAATATGTTAGGTAAAATGGCTTGGCCAAGGATTGTAGCTTTCAATACACAAAAGCACACATGAACTGTGGCCAAAATAAACTGAAAACAAAAACTCCCTGTCTCTGGTGGCTAAGCCATGTCTCAGATCCTGCTTTGAAACCAGGGCTGTTGTGTGTAAATGATTGAGCAGGTTCAGTAGAGAGGGCACACAATGACGTTTTCCCTGGGAATATTTGATGTAATGTCCAAATTTTGCTTCACAGAATAGGTTGATCCACAAAGATTCTGATAACACAAGAAGGATACTGGCAAGGCCAAAGGACTTAATGTGGATCGCAATTTCCAGGGCTCCATCTGCAAAGAAAAGCCTGTCTGCACCTGAACTGCTTCTCTGCTATGTTGGCAGGAATATTTTCTTTCCCTGAATTATTTTTTTGGTAAATAGTTTTCCTGATGTGGTGCCCTGTGTACTGCCCTGAAAGGAGGTTGCAGTGAGGTGGGGGTTGGTCACTTCTCCCAAATAACAAGTGGTAGGATAAGAGGAAATAGCCACGAGATGCACCAGGAGAGCTTTAGTTTGGCTATTAGAAAATAAATAAATCTCTGAAAGGGTTGTCAAGTCCTGGAACAGGCTGCCCAGGGAAGTGGTAGTGTGACCATCCCTGGAGGTATCTAAAAGATGTGTAAAGGTGGCACTGAGGGACACGGCTTATTGGTGGACTTGGTAGTGCTGGATAAACAATTGGACTTAATGGTCTTAAAAGTGTTTTCCAACCTAAAAAATTCTGAGATTCTATATATTGTGACAGCTGATGCTCCTGCATTTCGTCAAGGTGTTTGTGTGCTGCATTGTCATTGCTATGAGGAAGAATGTGTTTGCAGAGAGATCTTGGCAAACCATTTGATTTCCCAAATTTCCTTCTGTTTAAACTCCATACCTCTCATTATGAACTGAACAGGAAAGGTAGCAGCATAGTTACAGTTTTGTTTTTCCTTAGGTACAAACACTTTTTTAAAATCCCTTTTTAAATTTCCCTTCTGAGCTGGATGCAGAGCTGCTTTGTGGCCAAACCAGATTTCACAGCAGGGTGATTAAGCACCACTGCAGCCTGGTTGGTAAGGATCCTGCTGGGGAAAATTGCCAAATGTTTCGAGTGGTCCTAGTGCTGTATCGTGTGAATTCAGTTCCAGTGCAGTCATGCAATGGTATGAATGGGTTGTAAAAGATACTGAGTGGCCTCTCCAGAGGTTGCCTTTAGGAGCAGAAATCCTTCTCAGCTCAGTCTAGAAGTATTAGACCACCAGACATCACTGCCTGTCTGATGAGTGTTTTGTGGGAATTTTTGCTCTGGTTAATTGAGAAGAAAATTCTGCCCAGATGGCAAAAGGACACAACACAAGTGAAAAATGTGTCAGAAATGGAAGAGCTCCTAGGGTTCATTCAGAGCCCAGGTGGTCATGGTGGCTGGTGATGCATTGTTGTTTGATGCAAAATATATGAAGCTTATAACACTGCTAACCTTGTTCTTTGGACAGCATGTTTCATTTTCCACATTTGTCAGTTGGATATGTCCCCTGAAAATTACATTTGCTTGGAAAGAAAATACAGTAAAGGCTGGTGAGAAATTGACAGCAGTGCAATAGGGTTATGCAAAAGAGAATGTAAAGAATTTCAAATAATTGACTTTTGCAAATCTGAGCTTTTTCCGTCCTTGTATCTGTCAGCAGCTTAGCATAGATAGATTCTACAGGAACAGAACTTAGGCAGTAAAGCTGTCACAGCACAGATTTTGGATAGGCAGAAATGATTCTTGTTGAACCCAAGGTCAGTGACAAATACAGAAGCTAAAAGAAAAGCACAAACCCTAAACAGAGAAATTAGTATCTGCATTCTCACAAAGGAGAATTGCAGGTTTAAAACAACATCTTTTAAGCAGACTGTATTTGTCACCTGTAGCTCCTTCTTCCTCCCATTGAGGTGGGGATTTGGATGTACAAGATATTTTAGAAATACATTTTTAAACACTGTCTTTGTTAAGATCTTCTAGAATAAATATCTCCATGTGTAAGGTATAATTTACATAACACTCTTGAGTCCATGGGTAGATTTCCACACAATTACTTGTGCATAAAGCAAAGTACGTACTTGAATACTTATTAAACATGGATATACATCTCAAAATGGACCAAAGGAGGGATAACTAGAGAGATATTGGTGAGATATTTTAAGGTATTTGAGCTATTCCCTTTTCTTTCTGACTTGAGGCTAAATGATTTCTCAGAGTGTGATGCATTTGTGTCTCACTCAAGGGTACCAGCGTGTTATTTGCAGTGGCTTTGCTTTTCAAACAATCCCAAGTATTGTGAGTTTGGTAATGCATGTAGGAACTTTAATATCATTGAGTCTTGATAAACTTTGCATTCAAGAGAGCTGAAAGGTACTAGATGTCTACTTCATGAGAAAATCTGAAAAAAAATTCCTCTTTTTATCTTGATCATCAAGAATAGCATTTTTGAAAATCTATTACTTTGGATGTCAGCTTTTCCAATATTATCTCTGAATTTATATTTGCATAATTTGTTTTCTTATTGTACAAGAAGTCCCATGCTCTGTTTCCATTTTTGATACTTGGTTTTACTGAAATCAATGTGTTTCCACAAAAGAAATTTAATCTGGCACATTTTCTGACAGAAATATATGTTTCCTTTCAAAATCTTTAACTAACTTTAGACTTCAGCATACAAATGTGATTAATCAAAAAAACAGTCGAAAAGTTGGCTCTTTTTAATGCCAGCAAGGCTACTAAATGGTGTTTGTGTTGTAATTGGAATCAAGCAGAGCAATGAAACTGGAAAATCATTAGGGCTATTACGTTTTCAAAGTTGAAATCCATTGATTTTGCGCTGTTATGTTCCTTCTTACAGGATCCAGAACACCTTGGGTGCAGAGAATTCTGTCCATGGGTCTTAGATAATGAAAAAACTATCAAAAGGAATGGAATCCCTTTTGTATTTCCCTTTGGCTCAGGAGTATGTCTCTTCCAGGTGTGGTGTTGCAAATAGGGTAATCAGAAGTTTTCTGGCAAGTGGCTTTTCTAACTTGCATGAAATGCTTCTAATTTGCCTTGACCACCACAGGTATGAATTTCCAATGAACATTTGAGAACTTTAGGCTAATTAATCTAGAATTGTCTTTGACATGAAAGAACTGCTTCGGGACAGCCTAAAGTTTGCTTCAGGTTTAGTGTTTTTTGATTGCCCAACATCATAGCTGTATCTTCCAACAGAGAGGAGTCTAATGAAGTCTATGCTGTTTTCCTCAGGTACCAGGAGGAGTGAAAAAGAACAGATGGATTGGCTTTTAGCTGGCATCCTAACACAAAATTCAGGAATGCACCAATTCTTTCTGCCCAGAAAAAAAATCCCTTTTGCAAAGATTTTGGCCTCTAAGCACATTACATGCTGTGTCTTGTTAATTTCTGAGCTCCCGTGTTGTATTTTTTTTCTGCTATTTTTTGCTTCTTCTCTACACTGAAAACTAATTATAGTAAAGACCTTTTATTCATGTGTAGCACAGAACAGCTTCCTTCTTTTATTTTTAATTTCAGTAATGATTATAATTTCTATCATGTTTATAATAATGTCTGATATATTTTTCCTGTTTGTTTGGAGTGAGAATCAGGGAAGATAATTTTGAATGAAGTCAAACGTTGGGTGGTTTCACACTTTGAAAACATGCAAAGATAAATAACACAGAAAATACTTTAAAAAAAATTAACAATATCAGCACAGCAACTTTTTCCATTATTCTTCAGAATCTATTACAAATCAGTCAAGAAGCTTATTGTCAAGGAGAAAATTTCTTGATTAATTCCTGGGTCAGTACGGAAACAGAACTGTGGACTTCTGCAGGAATGATGGCTACAGACAGACAAAAATGAGTCAGTGAGGTCCCCAGAGCTTTGTATCCTGTCTCTGATCACAGTCAGGGAAGCATGCTTGGGAAGCATTTTAACAATAGTGCCCATAAGAGCTGGTGCAGCTCTAGATATATTCTTATTTCTTTTCTAAGTTAGAAAGACCCTGGGTTGTTCATCTTCTTTGTGTACAGAAATCATCCGCTTTCACTGTTAATTTTCCAGGGCTGCTGCTCAGTCTGTGAGCTGGGTGGTCACACTATTTGCTCTTACTGAAAGCACCAGAGAGCTAATTAAAATTAGTGAAAAGGAAGTCGTGAATTCATTCAGTCTTTTGATCCAGCTTGCTTTTATGTAATGAAATTGAAAGGTACAGATGATTTTCAGAAAGGTGATTAACTCCAATCAGGTAGATAAGCAAACCTGTTAAATCAACAACTATGGCATGTCCCCAAGTGCCCCTATGAATGAAGACTCATAAGGATATAATTTAAAAGATTTTAATTATTACTTTTCAAATTTGTAGTTTAGTTCGGATCTTGAAAATGTACAATGATTAATGACTAGCTAGTCAAGTGACTGTAAAAATGTATTAAGCCCCTGAGAATGATAAATTTTCTGTAAATGAATACAGGCTGACAGTCAAGGATCACATGTTCTCCAGACCTTTTGATAAATGTTCTTCCTTTTATTTCCAATAAACTTTGATACATGAAACTGGATAATTTATTTCCACTAATTTATCTTTGTTCTCATGGGTATCAAGTCCTCTCTTTCCATATTTTCATCCCAGAGAAACATGGTGGAGGTTAGATCATCATCAGTAACAGCAGACATAATAAAATCAACTGGAAAATACGATAAGTTCAAATTAATAGCATGGCAGCTGCCTGGTTAGATTAGGAAAAGAGTAGTAAAGAACTATGCATTGTGTCTTCTGCACTATGGAAATTCTGTATATCCCAACAATGAATAATTTCATTACATTAAAAATAAAAATCCAGCATACTGTCTCACTATAGAAAATAGAAATCCAGGTGAGATATGAGGAGAAACCACTCCATGCCAGGTGCTGCAGGCATATTCATAAATAGAGGAATGGGGCATTTCCAAAGAAGATGCCACCCCTGTATAAACAGAAGTAGAAATGAAAGTCTGGTCTCCAAGGCTCTGTGACTGGAACACTGTAAGATGCTTGCTCCTAGGAGGAGACTTGGAGATGTAGCGTGGAACACTGAGGACAGTGCATGCTTTTTGAACATCACTTGGGATTCACTGGCCAGGGGATTCTCTGGAATAAAGAGCTTTAAAATGCTTGTTAAAGTGGGAATGGAGCCTAAAGGACCTGCCAGGATGTGAAAAATCTGCCAAGCATGCTGCTCTCAGGTAGAGGAGTAGTGACTTCACTCGGGGGCTACAGATATCAGGGTTGAGTAATGTAAAAAGCATCTGTTTGGGTTGGTAGGTCAAAAGACCAAAGGTTTTGACATGGAGAAGACAGATAAATCTGAGTCATAAATTAAACCGAGGGTCAATTCTTTTCCCAGCTTATGTGTAATTTCAGAGGGAAAAAGCTTGCAAACTACTGCGAACAGGGTGTACTGTGTACTGCACTGTACAGCTGGGAAAATTCCACAATGATATTCAAACTGCAGAAACTAATGTTTATTCCCAGTTTTCACTCAAGCTGTTTCAGCTAAATATACTGCAAGATAGTTCGAAAAATCTATGATACGATATAAACCACCTACTTTCTTTTTACAGAGTTAATGGGACAATTTAAAGTGAATTTTTCGTCTAAGTGATAAATTTGTTTGGAGATTAACTTTTTTTTTTTTGCTTAGGTAGAACATTTATTCCCCAATGAGGAAGTGCTTTGATCATTAGAATAAGCTGAGACCACAGTGCTATCACATTCTCTATCATTTATTCAAGGTTGTTGAAATAAGACTGAACCTCTTATGAATATTAAGTATTCAGATGTGGGATTTTTTTACTACCTTCAAACTAGTTCCATTAAGGAAAATGAGGAAACAATGACCTTACTTTGGTCAGTCCTTCTGTGTGTAAAGTCAAATCTCACCATTGTTCTTTCAGCTCTGATGCCAAAACCCAGGGAGATGGAAATGAAACTTGTGGGGGTCCTTTGTAACTTGAGGGGTCTTTATCTGACTCTTTCACAGGTGAAAGTCAGCAGGTCAATCTACCAGCAAAGAGGAGGGGAAAGAAGAAGAATATGTCTGAGCTGCTTTGAAACAATGCCGTTAGGCACAAGTTTTCTGTGCAAAGACCACGGCAAAGCACAACCACTGCAAAAGACCAGGGCAGGGATGGGCCCAGGAGGATCCACTCTGCTTTAAACCACAGCCTGTATTCACTGGGGAAAATGGATGTTGTGTTCAGCTGCAGTCAGAAGGCAGCAATTTATGTAAGTAAAAAGATGTTTTCAAAGTATAATAGGTCAATGACCTATTGTCAGCCAATGAGCTATGCACAAGGAATGAAACATCTCTTACATTATGTGTTTATGTTTCTAAGTATTTATGTATACAGTATTCCATCTTCACACCACTGCATATCATGCAGTGATATTTCCTCAGGCATCTGCCTTCTGCCTGAAAATTTCCAGTATAGTGAGAAATATGTGACATGAAGAAATAGAGCTCTGCCGTAGACCCTGAAAAAAATAAATGTTGAGCAGCTTAAATCACATGCCTTAAATCCTAGTTAGTGGAGTAGCTACCCACAGAGCAATAGTTGTCCTGTGGTGAGAGATGGGAATGACTTGTTGGAGTGTGTGCTCACCTGCTGTGGCACAGCAGAGAGTACTGCAGGGTCCAAGTGCATCAGGGCCCTGGAGCAATGGTCCTCTGCAGGAAACAGAGCCCTGTCTCCTTGCCAGTGCTCCAGACCACTTCCAGCCAGGGCTGTATCTGAACAGTGAGGTAAAGCCATGATTACTGTGCAGATGCAGAAGGGGCATGGTTTGGCTCATACTTGAGCCAATATTGTACTATTTCTAAAGTGCATTGGAACCCTTTGAGACAGCACATGGCGATAATTATACAAGTTAAATTTACATACAATATCATCTTTACTATGAATAGGACTTGGGAGAATAAGACAATTGTTGGCTGCTGCAATTTCTCCTTACTATAGTTAATAATTAATCCTTGAAAAAAGGTGACTTTTTTTTTTGTAATCTATGAAAGTGGCTCTGGCATAATTTCATCTCTCTGCAAATATTTAGTAAAACAGGATCTGGGGATGGGAATGATGGGAATGTATGCTGTTTCATATTGATAGTGCATTGCTGGGCTGGATTGATTAAATCTCTTAACGAGTGCATGATTATTTTCTTTGTAGCACTATGTGTTTGGGGACACAAGTGTTCTTTGGCAGGATTATTTTGGATTATTTCCTTGCTCTTCTATGCAGCATGTCCTTCAGCAGAGAGTTGAAGGTAAACCATTGGTGCTGTACACCTTGTCCTGGTTGCTCTTGCAATTCCTCTTTTGGAGGGGTTGAAGTGCAAGACTGTGCCCAGGGGGACATCCTGAACTGGTGCATTAGTTTGGGACCAAAAGTGGTGCTTCCTTCTTTCCTTTTCCTTCCAGACTTCACTAAAACCAGCTTTTCTCCCCTCAAGGAGAGCTTTGGATTAGCAGGGGTCTCCTTCTCCTCTCCCGTTGGCAGAAATGGTGCCACTGCTGCCACATGGCTTTGCTTCATGGCTTGGAGTGACTTCAGACGTGACTTCTCCAGGGGGTCCTCCCTGAATTCAACTTATTGGTGAGCAACAAACTGACCAGATCTGGGATTTTGGACTAAACTTGTAATGGTTTATCCCCGATTTTGGTTGAGCTCTTATTTGTTCCTACAAACATTCACCTCTAGATTTCACCCCACATAATTGATACAATGTCATTGCTCCAGAGCATGTCATTTGCTCAGTAACAGCCCCAATTACTCAGGGGTTACTGACTTTGGCCTTTTAAAATGCATTAGCTACAGGAATTGCCGTGACCCCAGCTACTGCAAATATGTTCATGGATCAAAGACCCTGCAGCCAGATTTCTCCTCCTGACTAATCATTAACCAGAAGAAGTATTGTGGAGCTGTCACAGATTTTTCTTGAGTTACTTCGAGTAAGACCATCTGGCATGCATCTTGCTCCTTTCATTCTTAGAGGACTTCTAGAATATTAGTGAATTAAGATGGACAGGACTTCTGGAAGGATCTTGGATCAACCTAGCAGAAATGGAGCTTGAAAATACTTTGGGATGCAATATCTGTCCTATTTTCCTCATAATTATTGGTTGTTCCATTGGCACAGTGTAATGAAGAGCAATTTTTTTCTTTTTTTTTCTAATTTTCCAGAAGTTTGAGAGGCCTGACAGTGCAGCTAAGTGTGGCTGAGGGAAAAACAATAAATCACTTATTGTTTTGGCTATGGTCTTTGCAACAACTTTCTAGATAACTTTCAATATTGAGAAGGGAGGGGAAGAGAAAGGTGTGTTTAAAGGTAATTGAGATGAAGAACATCTGCCTAGTCTGTGTGTCCTTTCTGTGCCTCTGACTGTCTCCTGAGGACACAAACTCAAAGGTAACTTGAACTCATGGGATCTTTTACATGAGCTGCCCCTAAGAGTTCAAGGTGCAAGGAGGTTGCTTCGGAGTGCAGGCAGTTGGAGTGCTGGCGTCCTCCAGACTACAAGATATTTCTGTAAGTGAGGGGGCTTTCTGATGTGATCACCTAAATTTTTTCACAGGTGCAGAGAGCCCTTGCTGCATTTTTAGTCAGATCCTATTTTGCATCACCAGGAAATGCATTCCTTTACCCACGCAGTAAATTAAAAAAACATACACACATCTACAGAGTCATTTATGTAAGCATTAAAAAATTGTGATTGTCAGGAAGCCTTGCATTAAAACCTTCATTCCTGATTAGAAGACGGCATGCTGAGTGCTTCAACCCACTTTGCACTTCAGATCAAGCTATTATTAGGGCATCTGTCCATTCACTCTTTCACTTAATGAGAACTGTTCTTTAGAGATGTAATAATGATGCTTCAATATAAAATTTCAGCTAAAAGCATGATTTTGTTAGGCATCTCCTCACAAAATAAAATAGTAAACCCTGCTTTTGCAAAGCTTGAATAACACTGAGTACATTGTTGTAAATCTGGATCTTGCCATACTCCCTCAAGCATAACTTTCTAACTCCCACAGGGAACTTGGCCCATCTTCCATCCCTGCTGGATTAATGTAATGCTACAGTGCACATGGAATGTGTGCTCATTTGGACCAGAGGATGTAGCCTTTGGGACACTCAAAGGATCAAGCCAGAGAATCATAGAACACTTTGGGTTGGAAGGGGTCTTTAAAGGCCATCCAGTCTAACCCCCCTAAGTGAACAGGAACATCTTCAGCTAGATCAGGTTGCTCAGAGCCCTGTCCATCCTGATCTGGAATGTTTCCATGGATGGGGCATCTACCATGTATCTGGGAAACCTGTGCCAGTGTTTTACACTTATAATAAAAAATTTCTTCCTTCTTATGGTTTAGGAGAATGACCAGAAAATACAGAATTCTAGTGCTGAAAAGCCTGTAGGATTTGCTCATCTGCTTTCTTAGTTTTGGGAAAAACAAGCAACATGCTAAGGAGCTTTGCCAAAATGGTCCAGGAATCTGGGTTTCAGGAGGACAGTGCAGACAACAGTGCATGAAGACAGGACTGCTCCTGAGACCAGGTTGGCAAAAGCAGCCAGGACCCACCGCAGACAACTTGCATGTATGTAGCCACATGGGAGCCATCAGCCAGGCTGGACTGAACTTTCTCTGCACAATCCTGGGAATGACCAGTCCTCAGCTTGATGCAGTGGTCATTGATTTCACAAGTTTTTCAGTGAGCTTTAAAACCCTGCACTCATGTACTGGAGATCACGAGTATGAAAAAAAATTTCCCAACGTTCTCAGTCTATTTTATCAGCATTACTACAGGAAGGTCTGCTCTCATCATCACAACATCAGAGACCTGCAGCCATCTGTGATGCTACATTTCTCTGCAAAGAGTGTCTGCTCTGTTTGGTGGTGGTAACATCCACTACCCTTGCATTAGGCTTGGTGAAATGTTTTGTCTTGTCTTGTTTCTGAGAACTACCTCAGCTTCTGTGGGAGTACTGCTTATGTGACAGCAAAATCATAGGGATTATAGGAACAAGAAAATGTTAAAGGAATTGTACTTTTGTTTATTGTATCCCTTAATTTGAAAAATGCAGGGTCCAAAAATGCATGAACTGAATCTACAGTCTACCATGGCTAATGTTTTATAAATACTAAGATGGAGGCAGACAGATTAAAAAATTGCTGGAGTTAAACCTACAATTAAGCAAATTCTCTTAGATGCTCTCAGATCTCTCTTGAACATGAGAGGAAGAGGAAATTATAAAGGGAAAACACAGTGACTTCATTCCAGATAGAAAAGATAATGCTGTATAAATAAATTATATATAATTTAATAATATTTACTTTAAGTATGTATATACAGACAATCATGCAGATAAAGCTCAAAAAAAGAGCAGAGAATTCTTTTTAGTGGAAATTGTTCTTGAGCTGTGACTTGTTCAATTTTGTCACCTTTATGTGGAGAGCGATTTATTCTTGAGTCTTTTGCAACACCATTTGTTTTACATTTGAAATGTCAACAGTGATGAAGGTGTCTTCTGTGAAGTGTCAGCAAGACAAAATCCAGGGAGCTATTGGGATGATAAGAAAAGACCCCTGATCCTTAGCTGGGTCATGCAGATTCATGTTGGAAGGGTATGTTTTGCTCTAGCACCTCATACGTATGGAGACACCTGTCCTAGAGTGGGGGTCCCTTCATTATTGACAAAAGCCACTATTAACCTGCACAGCCCCTTCCTTGTGGTGTGACTTTAAGCAGATGGTGCTGCAAGAAGAGCAAGTGTGGAGGACACCGACCTCTGGCTGCCTCCTCCCTCTGGGTAAATTCTCGCTCGCGTATTACAGATCTCAGCGGCCCAAAGAGGAAAACTGTCAATGGGCAAAATTTCATTAACTTGCAAGGCAGCAAGACAGAGTGCCCCCAGGCCAAACTGCAAATCTGCAAATCACGGTGTAATGTAGAGGTGAATAATAAAGTAGTAGAAAAGAACAGAAGGAACAGTTCTGATGGTTCCCATGACTCCTTGCTGAGGCTGCTCCAAGTGCCCACTGAAATACCCAGAACACAGCTTTGGTTTTGGGTGAGTGGGAACACTCTGGACCCAGCTTCTCCAGAGGGAGCTCTGTGCAGGAGATGTGCTGGCATTGTCACAGCCACAGACTGCAGGAAGAAAGCTGCACAAGGAAGAAAAACTTTCTGTTCTTAGAGGTATTCAGGGCTGCAATAGAGTAACTGCTACCTAGCCTAGGGTGTGCACTTCTGCTCTGCTGCTTCAAAAAGGCCAGATTGTAAGAGCAGTAAGTGTGTCAGTTTTTATAGTACTTTGAATGTATTGTCTGACATTGTGGTTTTCTTAGTGGTTATGTTGCTGATTACCTGCATTTTAATAATAATGATTTGTTCTGTTAAGGGAATTCTCTATGCTTTAAGAAAGAAATAGTCTGCGGTTTGCAAGCTTTCTCAGCCTCACCCTATTAAAGTCTTAGGGAAGCATAAGGATTTGAGCTTCCACGTACTAAAATCTGATGGAAAAGTTCATATATGCTCTGAAAAACATCACTCTGGGACCCACACTGCTTCACACATTGCAGTGTTTTCCACTCTGTGTAATAAATGATAACAGAGCAAGTTGCTAAGAGATAACATAGCTTGCCAAAAGTGTGCAGACATAACCAAATTAAGACACTGTGCACTCTGAAGTTTTCAGGCTACCTTGGCAACGCTAATGAACTTTTAATGGTTGGAAGGGCCAGAACAGTTTAAGCTTTTCTTTTTTAAATAAACTTTGAGCAACCTTTGCTGCAATTAAACACAGTCCCCTACCTCTTCTTGCTTTTGCAATAGATGTTTTTCTGGGTTGAACTCAATAATGAATTATTTCCTCTGGTTCATGGGTAGAAAATCCTTCCACAAGTCTTTTCAGTTTGACACTAAAAAGGAACCCACAGTGTGGAAATCCAGGCTGAGTCAGCCTTTACACTAGTTTCTGTGAAAGAATCACTCTGATTTCCAATTATCCAAAGCAGTGGCTGCTAAAGTATTGATGCTTCTAGTTACAGACATCAGAAATTAGTTACTGAGGCAAATTGCCTTGCTGTGCTTCCATTTTCAAATGTAATTCCGCTGAAGGGACTCTTGGTTTTCTCATTAAGACCTTTTTTCAGAAGGCAAATCAACATTGAGAACTCTCTTGGACATGCAGGTCTCTTGTACAATGATGTTTTATGGGGCAGGAATTAAAGAACTCAGAATATTGTGGTTCTGTCTGAAGCCACTACTTGACCTCCCTCTGAACAGGTCTTCTGCAGGGATCTTGGCTTAACAGGGCCAGCTGATGGACCTTGTCAAGTGCAGATTTTTTGGCTCTAGTAATGAGTGCACGATGAGCACAGTGAAGTGCTGTGATTACAGGGAGGTTTTGTAGTTGAACTCCAGAGCTCCTGCCCTAAAATCAATGCAGACAGACCAATTCTGGGGCTTCTATAACATTAGGAAATCAGTGAATCATCTGTAAGTAGGGCTCCATAAATTAATTTGTTTAACCTTATTCTTGTGTTTCTAGCTTCCTGAATTAAGCACCCAATTGTCTGTAAAATGTGTTAGGGAAAAATGAGAGTTACAAATCAAGCCTGCTCTGAGTACAGCCAGGGTTTGAGCCTGACTCTTGACGAGAACAGTGAGAAATGGGAAAGCTTGGGTGAGGTGCCCCAAATGGGAGTCCTGCTCTGAGATAGTCCCCTGGGTTGGGCAGGAATGTGCTGGTTCTGCTCATGTGTTCAGCAGCTCACATGTCCTGAACCAGCATTTAGAGAAGCTGCAGAGCTTCATTTCTGAAGATTTTTGAACAAGCAGGAATGAGAAATCTCTGCATAAGGCAGCACCTCAGAGGTGTCTTGGAGGACCTGGGTACTTACATTTCTCTGTACATCTGGCCTAAGGTCACACACTTTGTTCAACAACTGTTCTCAAATGTAATAACTTCACTACTGTAATGAGACAGGGTCCCTGGTGTCGTGTAAATGTACTGCATGAACATAAATAAACACAAAGTGCACCTGCACTCCCTCAATTGCACTTACCCAGACAAATAACATCCTCACACTTGCAAACCATTCAGAGTGGGCAGATGCTGCTTTGCTCAGAGTTACCTGCGTGTGCAGGGTTTGTGCATGTGATTGGAATGACGTGGCTCACAAAGGAGTGGAGACCTAAAATACCATCAGCATTTAGGGAGAAATAAATGCTAGTCTTCTAGGGTCCCCATAATGGCAGCTCCATGGATTTATTACCCCCATGCTAAAATGGACCAGCAGCACTTCTTCTCAGAAGACTTAATGTATGAATTTAGCACAAGTGGAGTGGAAAGCACTAAAAATGAAATGAAATGAAATAAAATAATAAAAATAACAACAAAAACAACAATACTGAAAAAATAAGAGGGATTTTGGGTCAATCTCAAATCAGTTAATTACTCAGAAATCCTTTCTCAGACACTTTCCTTTATCTATTTTTTGATTTTCCATTTAATATCAGATGTCTTCTTTCAATGTCTTAATTAGTCCATCCATAAATATGGATTGGTTACTACATATTAAAGTAATATCACAGTAATCCTTATTATATTAACTTTCACCTTAAGAGCAGCCATTTCTTTGTTTTGAATTAGTTCTTTGTTTATTAAAGTTTAGCTTAGAACTTTTGTGTATTATATGGGTTAAAAATTACTAATTTTCATTTTTTTGGCCCTGTTTCTTCATAAGTACTTTTGAAACTTGTAGAGCTTTGAAATGATGCCTTTTCCTGGTCTTAAAATCAAGAGTCGAACACGGTTAGAAAGGGAAAAAGGGATTTTACCTTGGTATTTGTTTTAAGGACCCTTAGGTGCACACATCCAGGTGAAATGCACTGAAATGCACCCTGCAATGCCCACCCCCAAAAGATCTGGTATAACATTATAGGCCTTACTAATTAGCATATCTATCAAAAATTCCCCAGTGAGAGGCTTGAATGAGCCCCCCCCTCCCCAAGGAGCCTTCCCCTGGATGGTTCTATCTCAGTTTACAGAATGTGTTCTGGAGAGGACCTTGGGGTCTGGGGCATGCTGTCCTCTACCTCTGAAGCTTCTAAAATGTTTAGTCTCTCAGCTTATCAAACAAGTCCAAGAATGTAGGCAAAAAGCACTAAGAATACCAAAGTTGTAAAAAGGTATAACAGGGGTATAAAAGAAAAGGCAAAAAATCTTAATGGCATCAGAAATATTTCAGCTTCAATTTGTACTTTACAGTTAAGAGAAAGTCAATTTTGCTTGTAATCAAACCACACCTTCAATTAAAAAAAAAGTCTTCTACTCAAGGGGGAAAAATGTGTCTGTTTGTGAGTGATCACACTGTCACACTATGAACAAACTGCCTGTAATTTGTGTATCTTTAATATTCAAAACATCAAATATAAAGCAGTGTGCAGTTTTTAGTATGATAAAATAGCTCTGCTGTGCATCTGAGAAAATCTCTGCAAAGATTTCCTTCCAGTCTTCTGAACATCTCCAAGACTCTTAAATTAATGGTTTCCCAATGGATGGTGACAGAATAAAGCACTGATTTGTGCATCTCTGGTTTATATTCCCATTGAAAGCTGCAACACAAACTCTGAGGATGAGATGCCAGAGAAACTCTCACTGTCTCTATTTCTAGTTTCTTATGCTCTTTCATCAAGGATTTGCAACTGTCACATGCAAAATAGCAGGAAAAAGAAGTTTTGGGTTGCTAAAGCTTGTTTGGTTTTAGCTTCTTCCTCCATGCAACTACAGACACCTATATTAATATATATTTTTAAAAACACTCTTTCTTTTAGTCTTAAGAAAATAAAAAAAATATATTATAATATAGTTAAACACAGAAAAAGGATTACATAAATTAAATTCTTTTTTCATACATGTGGTAGGAGAAGGAGAGGAGAAGGAGAAGGTGAATTTTTTTGAGTCATTTGAAAAGCAAAATTCTTTGAAAGCTTTTAAGAACTAGGATACAAAAAGGACTGATAAAAAGCCCCTAATCAATATTCTAGGATTTCAAGTCAAATCCTTTCACTAAATAACACAAAGTCCTACAATGATAACAATCAGTTCAACTACTGAGAACCATGGAAATCAAAGGAAAAATGCTGGGAAATACCACTTTAAATTATAATGTTTTTTTTTTTAAAATTCTGGTCAGTTGGGTTTATGTGTTACAATATACTGGCAAAGGTAATTAAATGAATTCTCTTGCATTTCTACTTCCAGGCCTTGGCTCCAACTGAGAAAACTGTCCAGAAAGGATTCAGGGCTAGTGGGATTCAGTGGACCTTTTGGTATGTAGCAAAGGGAGGGAAAATATCAGATTCAGATAACAGAGAAAATATTTTAATTGATTCCAGCTGTAACACCATCAAAGTCACCATTCCTTCTTGATTTGAACCAGAAGGTTTTTGCTGCTAGATTCCCAGTTCCCTCTGGGAATGTGCTTTGTGGAGACCCTTGAACCATTGGCTTCTAATTCTGAACCAGATCAGGTCTGTTTCGAGTCTGTCCATCAGATGGGCATGAACCAGTAGCTAACGGAGAGATGCAGGCAGAGCAAGATTTGAGAACAATCACCTTCTTCAGACACCATGTCTCCTTTCTTTACCTCTGAGCTCTCGATTTTGGCTGTGGCATTAAGATGAGGTACAGGACTGGACTGGAACAATAAACAACCTTTGGCGTTCAGAATTAGGTGACAAAACATCTCTGGTCAGGAATTCCCATCATAAAACTTTCCTCCTGGACAGAAGAACTCAGGCTGAGATTAGACTGCTGCAAGCACGTTGAGATGATGAACAGGCCCTTTGCAGCCTTTGGAGGATTGGCTTTTTACACGTTGCTGCAGCATGTCCAAGCATTGTGCTGGTTATTTGGAGAGGGGAAGGCTCACTCAGTGCCTACATTGGTAGCCTAGAAATGTGAGAGCAGGAGCTTGTGCTTGCCACACCACTCCCCATCCCAGCACAGCTGCATGGAGCAGGAGGGGGTACTCTGACTGCCTGGGGGTCCCAGGACTTTGCAGTGGCTGCAGCCAGTGTGCAAAATTCCCTCTAGGCACTGTGGGAACTTGGGGAAAGAGAGCTCACAGGGCCAGAGTAACAGCTTCAGTTCCTTTCACTCTATTTGGTCCTGGAGGAAAAGAAAGACCAAGTTAGCAAGAAAAAAGTAGTGATGAAAAAGTCATCCACTTACACAAAATCATTGTTCTTGGAGCTCCTTTCATTCTCTTAATCTTCAATTTTGGAGAAGAGCAATAGCTAGATTTTCTTTAAAAACAGATTTGAAGACCTTCAGGGTCAAAGGAATTTGCAATTTCACATTTCTAATCTTTTTTCTCCCATTATTGTTAGTTTAGGAGAACATAAAAAGAGTTTTGTTTAAATGTACTTAACAAAGAAATCCAAGTCACCTCAGGCTGGAATTTGAAAGTCTGGGTTCAATTCAGATGAATTTTTAAAGATCCATTTATAATGCCTTAAAGGGTTTGTGTATGAGAAATGTTTCTAGTTTTTTCCACAGTCCTTCCAAGAGTGTAAGCATCACATCCTTTTTCTTCAGGCTGGTGTCCTGTTTTCTCCTTGATATATCTTCTCATTTAGAATTCTAAATCTAATGATTTTTTTTCTCATGCTGACAAAGAGAATAAAAGGCTCTACACTGTTTTCTTTAACATTTTAAAATCTCAAGCAAACATGAAAACTGCAAGAAGTTACTTTAAAAGAGTTATATTAAATAAATGTTACAGCAGGATTAGGTCCTTCTCCCTGAAAGTAGAACAAAATAAAATGAAAAAAGCTCTTCAAATAACTATTGAACTTCCCCAGGTGGAGGTGAAACACTGACTGTTATTTCCAAGGCTATTTATATTAGTCAGAGTGTTGTGCCCTAAGAACCTGAACATCTTAGTGCGTGGAGATCAAACATAGGGCTTTAATTGTACCTTGTGCCCAACCAATGGCCCTAGAAGTTACCCAGGGTGCTGACAGCTGCCTATTCAAGCAAGATGCATAGCCATGGAAAAAACTCTCATGTCACTGACTCGTTTCTCCTGTTCCTAGGTACCCCTGTGCTGTGCATACATCTCATCACAGCCAGTCAAAATGCTTCCCCACACAGTCTAATAAATGTATGTTCTTGCTTCACAAATCCCAACCCACAAAAAAATGGGAGTGACTTCCTTGTGATGTCCTCCTTCATTTCTGCAAGCATCCCTTTCCAACAGTTCCTTGGTTTTGTTTTTGTCATTATAACAGTTGCTAACAGAAACACAAGGGTGAAGGTTTATAACAGCTTGCATTATACTGTCTTTTATTGTGTTTTTTTCTGCAGAGATACAACTTTCCAAAATTTCTCATTATGCAAAGAAATTTTCCCAGGCTTGGTTATATTTAAAAGCGAAATTATTTGGAAAGTTTGAGTAAAGTCTCATAAGTGGCTTTTAAATGAGGGGAGAATGAGAAGCATAGGAAACTTGGTAAGGTCACAGGACATGATCTGCTACCACAGACATCAACAATAATGTTCCCAAAGTCCTCCCAGAGGATCTAGAACCAGGGACAGGAACTGTTGCTCTGCATTCCTTGTATAGACAGAGTTGCCAATGAGTCTTGGTGTAACACTGGTGTAAAGTACAAATCCCAAACTCAGCAAGGCAAGATGAGCCTGTACAGATCATCACATTCTGGATGAACCACTTAACTACACACATGACCCAAGAATCCAAAGGTATTTAGTTGGCTCTCACTCAGCAGAGCCCTGCCCAGTAGATTTGCCTGTTTTTCGTGAGTGGAAGAAAGCAGAACATCCACCAAGCCCTTATTTTGTGTCTTTCCATAACTTTGCTTTTTACTGATACATTTTCATTTAAAAAGGAGAAAAGAAACCAACCACCCACCACCACCACTAATAATAGTAATAACAGCAACAACAAATATGTTGCATATAACATAACATATTAATATAATAATTATAGAACATACCAATAATAATATCTATTACAATATATTAATAATACATATTACGTATTACTTATACATTCTATATATTATCATACATAATACATAATATATAATACATAATAATATATATTGCTTTTAGTATAATATAATTTAACTATTATTGTTATCAAAACCAATCCACTGATCAAAAAAAATTCCTTTGTTCCCAGTGAAGAGATCTGCATTCTTTCAGTCTTTGTGCTGAAACTAAACTCTGCTAGTGATCAAGGAGACAAGCTTGTTTTTGTCCATATCCATGCTATGACAAATGTCTGTTGCAAAGATAGCTTCATGTTCTATGCAAGAACCCTCAGGAGTCAGTCCTGTGTAAATGGCCAATACTGAAAAAGTTTGGGAAGTTTAATACACAGTTCTGGTGGTACAGCTGTAACCTTCTCTGTTTTTCTGTACTGTTCTCTTCCTCCAGAAGAGAGAGTTCCTTCTGCCACATTTTTTCTCTCTTTCACAATGGGCAGAACTGGGGAGGACCTTCATCAGACCAAGACTGTAAAGGTATCACTATGTGCAAGGTATATAATTAAGTACCCAGGATACAGCTCAAGCAAGCAAGTATATCTGATAAGGATTTTGATTAGCTAACTCTTTTCAGATCTGTGGAAATCCTCATTTATGAAAATGAGATGCGTGTTGCATTCAAAACTGTTTATTGGTATCAGGACAAGCAAATCATCCCAGAATCCAGAAGCACAGCTGGAGGATGGAGCAAGGACAACATCAGAGTCCTTTTTAAGTGGAATTGCTCTGAGTTCCCTAAAAATAGCTAATTCAGGAGTTATTGGTAAAGCTTGACAGGGACAATGTAGGTAGAATGTGAAAGCACTGCATGAAAATCTCTCCCTGTGAATGCACTTTGATGGAAGGATGCTGCAATCTGCCATGCAACTAGAAACCTACTACACCTGAAGGTAATTGCTGCTTCAGTCTTCAGCTTCCTCATTGCTTGGATCAAGATGTTGCATAAGAAAACCCTTCAATCTCATCACAGCAACTTCAGTGCATGAGGCAGGGTGAATGCAGGATATCTCAACCTCTAAAATATATAATGTTTATATCTTTGCATCTGCTTCTTCTCTTAGTTTAATCATTCAATCATTATGAGGAAACCTTGCTTACAAAACAGGCATTGTTTTTATTGTAAGCAAGGACTATGTGTATCATACTCCAGCATCTTTTCCTCTACGCAAACATTTTGAGTAGCTGATATCAAGAGATGCTGGCAGGCCTCCAAGAAGGATTCAGGGTGGAAGTTAAACAGCCTGAATTGTTACAGTTCAGCAAGCAACATCTCTTTTTTTTTCTGGTAGATCCTATAGTTTTTAATAATTTCTGGACATAGAACAGTAGTGTCTCACACCTGGGTATCTTTGGATTGCTATAAGAGCCATCAGCACAGGAGATTGTGTCCATGGACTCCCGATTGGAATTTCCATCATGGCTAATAAATTTCCTTGCTTTTACACCTAAGGTCTCACTTGTAGTAGATGAATGCAGTTAAACTGTTGCATTGGGTTGGCAGGTGAAAGGATTCTGGTACACAGGCTGTATTTCAACTTTCAAAGAGAAAGCACTCCCTCAAAATAAAAGGCACTAATGAACCAAAATTAACCACTATTCCTTCAGAATAATATGACAGTTTCAGTCTTGCTTTTCTCTTACAGTTTCTTCCTTTAAGTGACTTAAAAAGCAGCTTCTAAGGGTATTTTTTCAAAGGGAGTAAAAATCTGAAGACTATCTTAATGAAGTTCTTAATCCATCCACTAGCTCCCTCTCCCACCCCAACTTCTAGAGAACTGCATTGCTTAGATTAGTGTCACCTTTCACTGCCCTCCCCGGGAGCTGGGACAGGTCATCCCTCCACTAAGAAGAATGGGTGATGAAATATTCATTCTGTTAAATGATCTAGCTGAAGCCCAGCAAGCAGATGACACAGATTGCAAAAAGGATGGGCAGGTGCTTCCTTGGGTTGCAGGGCTGCATTTAGCCAGTCTCTGAGGCTTAGAGAGGCCTTCCCTTATGCCAGTCATCGAGAGCTGATGGTCTGTGCTGGACTTTCCAATGTTCAGATATCTTGGCTGCAAGGATGCCAACTCCTCTCTACCATGGTGTGACTGCCCTTATCCCAGTGGAGGTTTTGCAGAATGGATTTGTCACTGTGACACTGCAGAGGGCAGTTCATGCTCTAGCAGACTGTAAAGCACAATTGCTAAACTGATGGACTCATCTCTCTCTGGATATACTCAAAGAACATTCATTCTTCATAAATTTTTGCTGTCACCAGCAGTCATTGAGGACATCTTAATGACCTGGATACTGTGCTCATTTGACAAAATCTTACATATCTTCCTGAAGATAAATCTATTTTATTTCAATTTTCATCACGGGATGTGAAATTGAGTAGGAAAGATGAACTTTTTTTATGCTGGCTATTCTCCACCATCATGCTAAAAATGTCTGTAAACAAACCAGCCTTTTCCTTGATTGTCACTGGCATTTGAGAGGCTAAAAATGACAACTTAAACACTAGGTCTATGGGAGTTGGCAACAGTCCCCTTGGAAGGAATTTAAATGAAAAAAAGAATCAAATAATTTCCATCTCCAAGGGTGTGATATTAAGGAGATAGATGCCCTCTGTAGATAAGTCTTTGGAGTTGCACTGTTTTGAGAACTGTCTGACTGAGTTGGTTCTTGCTGGTGTGCAATTAAATATCCGGGGGAGGGAAATCATTGCCACTGCTTTCCTATGCTGCCTTGCAAAGGAACAGCAGCTTCCACCCTTGGGAACAATGTAGCACATCACCCAGAAGCTGAACACCCTCCTGTCTGTGGCATCATGCACGCAGGAATTTTTCTGCTTTCTCTTTTCTACTCTGTCCTCTCATGTACCTAGAGAACCAGATAAGGATCTCTGAACACTTCTAATTTCACTAATGCAATTTCTTCTCTCAGAGGTGGTTTAGATTTCTGTTTTAACTTGCATTCAGGGAGACCAACCACATCATGCTTTTGGGAAACAAAAGAGCTGTCTCTGCTTAAGAAAGCACTATGGCAGTGTTTGCAAACCTGTGTTTTCTCAGGCTTCAGAAAATAAAGACCTGTCAGAGCTCACCTTTTAAAACAGCCTCCAATTCACCTTCTCAAATAAGGTCTGACCTGAGGTTTCTACATGGGAAATGAGGCAACTCTGTCAATATAGTACTTCAAATGAACAATCATTTGGAGGAGCAAGTGCCTCAGGGCCAATCTCTTTTCTTTGCTATCATTATATTCCACAGGGGCACTTTTTATTTCCCTAGCATGGCTTTCAGTTTGCACATGGAGAGGTGTAAGAATTCATGTCAGACATGATAGCATAACTACAGATTGTTCCATCACACTTACATGACAGAGATTTCATCAGAGCCAAGTGCCTAAATAATTGTGCATCCGGGTCTATATAACTAAGAATAATTTCAGCTATTTTTAACTTAAGCCTCTACATTCTCCTTTTCTTTTGTTAATTCAAGTGAGCAGTGAGAAATGTTTACTACCTTATTTCAGACCCATGACCCAGTGAAGGGTCATGTCAGTCTCTTGTAATGATTTACCACTGAATGGTGATGGTGTTATTGTTCTGTAAGCCAAGTTTTTTTTCACCAGCACTCAGAATTGCAGGCCTGAAATCTGCAAGAACTGCATGTGGCTGAGGGACAAACTGGATTTAAGGCACAAATTTTGCATGTGAGCAGGAGACCTAAAAAAATTTAATAAAACTGCTTGAATCACTGTGTGCCCCATGCAATGTTGTTCAGATATTCTCCAAAACCCACTTATTTTGCTGGCTGTGAGATACAGAAATGCCCATTGTCAGTATCCCGGCTCACTTACAGACATCACATGCTGGCAGCTGATGGCATGTGCTTCCTGATATCAGCCTTGTTGCAGTCTGGGGTCCCTGCTGCTCTCCCTTCCTTCAGAAAGGGACTCCTGCTGGGCTGGGGATGTTTGTCAGCTCACCAGAATCACAGAGCTGATCCTTGGCTGCACGAGGCTGGCTGCTGGGAGGCTGCCTTCTGCCGGTGGAGTGCCACAGGATGTGTTGCAAGCTTTCCATATTAATAGCATAGCATGAGGCTAAGCAGCAGGGGCTGCTGCCCAAGACCCTTTCAAGACACCAGCACTTTTACTTATTTATTCTTCTTCCGCTTTTGCTCGAAGATCATCAAGAATCTTTTCACTGTTCCTCAGAACTTAAGCTTTGCCTTCTTTTATGAGGAGGAGGAGTTGATACCTCCCGCTGCCTCCTCTGACCCATATTGTCACACCACAGGAGAACCAAGTCCTTTCCTTCTGGCACATTTTTCACTATTTATGCAGGTAAACAGTGAAGTCTCTTTGCCTTTTTTTTAAACTTTATTTTTTGTCTGTGCATGTATGTTTATGAATTTATATCTCCACTGATTACTGGAGATTTATACCTGTGCAAAGGAATTGGCCCTTCTAAACTGTCACCTCACTGGGATTTTTGGTGGGTTAAATATTGCTTGTAGTAATAGCAGTGGGTAGTAATAGCTGCCTACATGAGAAACATGCTTTTCTATCAATAATGCTCTGAATGTAGGGTTTGAACGGACTTCAGCTCTGGGGTCAGACTGAACAGTGCTGTTAGTCAAGCAAGAGATGCTGGTCATACTTCAGTCAGAATATAAACTCTGTTTGCGGCTCCTGTGCACGAAGCCAAAAAGGAAATCAGTGCAAAACAAGGAGAATGATGGAAATTAGAAGCTGTTCCTCCTTCCTGAGACATGGTGTGTGGAAATACTCACAGCTTTTTACCGGCTAGGCTCGTAGTTCAATGCCTTAGAAAGCCTTGGGCAGCCTAGAGAGGTAGCACGGGCAATCCGGCACTTCAGTAGCTCTAAAAGTGGCAAATAGCAGCTGCAAAGCTGATACCACCAGCAGAAGCAAAGAGGGAGAAATATAACCTTTGGTTTGCCTAATTCCTGCCATCAGAAGCTTTCAAACAGAGACACACAGATGTTCGCAGAAGGATTGCAAAGCCAAAGAGGGCGGGCCCCCTCTCGGGCCCTTCTTTTATTCGGAGAAGGGGAAAGGGGAGGACTGGGGGCGGACCCGGGGTGAGCGGCCAATGAGACACTGCTGAAGAGTTTGAGTTACATTTGGTTTTGCCTGCGCTTGGAACAAAGGAGTTCAGGAGTACATGGCAGAGGCAAGTCCTGGCTTGTCTTGGGGAGGGGGCAGGGAAGCTTGGAACAGACAGCAACAATGGTGTCCCCTTGCACAGTTGGGTTTAACACAAGTGGGACACGTAGGCACCTGGAGTGGTAGAACGATTGAAAGGCTGATGCATTTCTAGACACTCCAGGTTCCATCACTTCAACAACATGAGACTGAAGTGCCCTACAAACTTCTGCCTTCAGACTGGAGATCTCTCTACTTTTTGCAGTCACTGAATTAAAACCCAATATCCATAAACTGTTCAACCACTTTCCATTCAGGGGGATGAGATTTGAGATCAACAGCAGTTTGCAGTGGAGACTAGTTGAGGAGAGAATGAAGGTATAGGAGATTTCATAAAAACAAAAGACAGTGTCCATTTACAAGCATGGGGTCAGGCTCAGTATTGAAGACCTTGCTTACCCACAAAAAGTGTAAAGCAGAATTCTACATTTGATTCTGCTGCCTTCATCTAATGATCAAGTGTAAAAAGTCACAGTAATCTGCAGGTATGATTCCTGGGAAACACACACCATTTGTTCTTACAGGAAAACTTCCACAGCAAGTACCAGACCTCTGAAAAGCCCAGAAGAAAAAGCCTCTCAGATCCAAGCAATTTAAATTCAATGAATGTGATTTGGCTTGCAGTTAGTTCCCTAGGAAGTAATGAAAGAAGTAATTAAAAGACTGGACAACTGCTTTAAGTAAAAAATTATTCATTAGAGTAAAACCATTTGAGATAAACTGTTTCCAGGCGATGAGAGCCAGCTCTGTGTCTTTCTGTGCATCTCTACAGCTGCCCAGTTCCAGATGGGGGAATGAGACCTCCTTTCTGAAGGTCCCACCACAGCCTGCTTCTGCTTGAGAAGGAGGAGAGAGACATATATTAGAAGATGTAAAAAAATCCAGGAAATGTTAGGATTTTCCTTCACTCACTTCTCTCCAACAACATTACTGCCTGCTTGCAAGCTGCAGGCTTTCCAGCCTCTCTCACCCAACCTCTTATGTCATCCTCAAAGACCTGCCCTCAACTTTCATCTGGTAAAAGAGTAGGAAAAAAGAACCCCTCTTCCCTTCCCTGAAAGAGGTGGATTCCTTCCAGTTAAAGATCTGTGGGATGCTGGGAGGATGCACTGAGGGTGAAAAGGGGTAATCTGGGGAAAGTCTTTGACCATAGAATTTGATCAGCACCTTCCTTTTGAGAAAGCAAAAAATGCTGCTGGTGTCAGGAAGAGAGTAAGTCCCAGCCATGTCAAGGACAGTGCTCCAATGGCAGCAACTGAGCAGGCAGAAAATTGCTTCTCTGAATTGAAGTGGGGAAAACATTTACTATTCAGTCTGGGTAATTTGCAACTTCCTAAAAGCAATTTCTCAGGGAAAAAAACCCTACCCCATCATTAAAAATACAAAAAACCCCCTTAAATTACCTCTGTGCAGGTGAGTAGCAGTAGAACAACATCAGTGCACACATCAGTGCTCCCCCCCCCCCCCCCCCCACCACTCCAGTATTATTAAAGACTATCAAATGGGATTTTGTAACTACATTTCTGGAGTGGGTTTGAGCACATCCTTTCTTACCCAACACTTGTCCCTGAGCAAGACATTTATAGCCTGAGTTTAGGTGCATGGTACTAACTCCATTCAGTTTGGACCCTTTTGGCTAATTTTACACTGCAGTGAAACCAGTGCTACCATCTTCCTGTTTCAGCATCCTAGAGCATGTGCTGACTAGAACAGTGACTTGGCACTGCATCGTGTTTTGTTCTTCCACCAATTATTTCTGTCCTTACCGTGTGCCTTCCTGTTACTTGCACGTTAGAGCCTGAAACATCACAAGAAGCAAGTGTCACCCTAGACCATTGTCAACAAATCTGTCTAACTACCAACTACATCAGTGCAATCAGCCCCCATGATAAGATTTTCTTCTTCAATCTTCTATTTTTACTAGGTGACAGTAAATCCCTTTTAACCTGTACATGCTAATCCTTAGTTATGATAAAATAATCTGATCCTGGAAATATCACACCTTGAACACCTCAAATGAATCACATGAAGGAAAATACTTGCTGCCTTATCCTATGGAATGAGTGAAGCATTAGGCATCGCTTCCTTGCTCACAAAATGCCTTAAAAAGCTTTTTTGCTGTGGCATTGATTCTGCACCCCAGCAAGTGTGAATGGGACTGCCAGTGTATACAGGGGTTACAGGGAAAACACAGGCTTTGCAGGGAGGAATTGGGATTACTCTTTTTTTTAGCATCTGCAGGATGTTCCTGTTGCAGGTTCTTTGACTCACACAGACCTTTGTGGCTCAGCAGGGTCCTTTCCTGCTCCTTTGACTCGAGGCTGATGCAAGAGGGATTGTGCCTTGGGAAGGAATGGCCTGCCAACCACCACACTGTGCCTTTAATATCAGAGGGGAATCAGAACTAATCAGGAAGTAAATCAGGTTTTCATCATTGTAACAGAGACTGTTTCACCTCTGCAAATCAGTGCAATGGTGCGATGAGAACACAATTAATATCTTCTAGAAATTCCCTGTGTGCATCTTTCCATCAAGATTATAGGCAATAAAATCATTAATGTTTCAAAACAATTAAGCCATAATGAAAATTATTAAACTTTCCCAATCCATCTGCCATTATTATTGATTGATTCCATCACTGAAACTTTACTGAGAACATTTTTAAGTAGGACAAACATCAGCAAGGCATAATTCAAGTAGAGTTGATCTTGTCTTAAGGTAGAAAGAATGACCAAATGACATCTTGAGATCCCTTCCAGATGGGTTTTTCTCCTAAAGATTTTGAAAATCTGTTTTCTTAGCAGTAATTTGTATTCATTTCACATGGCTAGAGATAAGTACACCAGCTTCTTGAAATAGGAAATTCAGTCTTTAATGTATTCAGATCAGGTCCACTTTTAACTTTTAGGCATTGAGATACTCAAACACTTGAAAAATATCTTACTTTGACATGATGCGTGCTACTTTGTTGATTTTTAATGAGAAAAACCTCCTATTTGATACATTCTGGTTCTAAAATACTAATTGATAAGTAAGCTTAAAACATGCAGTAAAATATTCTTCCTGTAGCTCACCATTTTTTTCATTCTGCCCATTTTAATTCTTTCTTCTTCTACTTTATTTAGCATTTCAATTGCAGTTCATCTTGAATGACTTAGAAAGAAATAATTTTGAGAAGAGTAAATTACAATTTCCTTTGTGTAAAACAATTTTTCTTTTCTTAATCAAACACAAACCAAGCAAAAAGCCAGAGAAGATATTTGTTATTTTTTTCCCATAATCTTTCTGACAAGATGAATTTTTGAATTTACTGTCAATAGGATTTTGCATAGACAGAAAAGAAAAATATCTAGTTGTATACAAGTTCTTTGTAATCTTTTAATCACATACAAACTGACCTTAAGTACTCTTCAAAACGTCTCTATTTGTGAACTGTAGGGAAAAAATAGTATAGAAAATAGTACCAAAAAACAAGTTATTTGTTTTTCTCTGTGTGACACTTCTCTTCTGTGTTTTCAGGGTCTTGGTATTGCCATCTTGGATCTTCATTTAGAAAAAAATAATAAACCAGCCAAGTCTGAGGGAGGGGCATAACTCCAGAGTTGATCAAAACACTCATACAGAGTAAGACTTTCAAATTCATTAGAAAATGGTTTGGCAAATGGAATCAATGACATGAAGACAAATTTAGATTTTCAGGAGGTAATTGGATAACAGGGATGGGTTTCCTAAGACAAGTTTAATTGAGGTATTTGGGTGTGCTCATGAAACTGCTGCTGAGTTTGGGACTGGAACAACTGTATAGGCAGTAATGCCCTCGGGTCTGGAGATGCCAGAAGATGTTTGTGAGCACAGGAGGCTGAAACCACTGTTTGGGCTTATGTTCCAAGGACAACTTGGGTAACTGCTCTGGACACATATAATTCCCTTTCACCTGTAGGTACAAGAGTTTTGGAGAACTCTGTCATGTGCAGAGTGTCGTTGTCCTTCAGAGTCAGGGTCTCCACGTACAAGGAGTTGTGTGTATTGCCAGGCAGGACCCAGGACTAAAGGGGATGTGGGTGGACCAAGGAACCACAAGGGCATAAGAGTTTGGATCCTCAGGGGGCTTCTGATTTGCCTCTATAAATGTGAACTGATGTTACCTCTCTCTCCTGCACGAAAGTCTTTACTTTGCACGAAGCATATAGTATAGATAGATAAAATATATTTCACTCATTTTTAAAACCTAAAATCATTAAGTATCATAATACATAAAGTGCATCAGGATCCATTTGATACATTCTTAAGTGAGGTGAATTGCAGTGCTGCTTTTCACAATATCCTTGCTTATAGATCCACAGGAGAGAGAATGTTCTACCTCCTTCTGTGGAGCACACAGATTTCGTCATGGATTACACCTGGTACCTACAGATACTTTGTGCTATTGCCTGCTTACATCTTAGGAGGAATTCAAGGCTGAATCACTGCAATTATTGACAACCCCATTGTTTTCTTCATGGCCACTGTACACAACTACCCCATACAGACTCTGCCAAAGATAAGGAGAGACATACCTTTTGTTTTCAGGCTTCCTCTGACCTTGCCCTTCTCCTAGAAGGCTATTTTGTAGGGTGATGGTATGTCTAATTAAATCAAAAGAGGAGTTCTTTGCTTTTGTATCTAGATACCACTTCAGATAATCAAAAAAATCTTTTATTTATTTTAATTTCAAACTGATTGCTCTTTAAAAAATGGCTGGCTTTGAATGTCTTGATTTATGATCAGATCCTTTTCCAGTTTTGTAAACTCATAAAGTGAGACAAAATTTACTGGGGTAACATGGTTATGAAGGGGGTTTTGCACAGGGAATGACAGAGCTGCCTGGAATTTTGTGAAAATGCAGGTACCATGCTATTAGCATGCCTGATTAATTAACACTTGTTTATGTTCTGTTTCTTTCAACCTTATTTCAACACCCTAGAACTGATTCTAATAAAAACCCTTTGAGAATTCTTTTTCCTTCCACACACTTAACTCATGATTGCAAAAATCATTACCACTTTTGATTATAATATTTAATTAGCAGGAAAATATATGTGTTGAATTATTTAGTTAGTGTTGATTTTCATAGTGATGTTTTGACAGCTTTTTCTTTATTAAATCTTTCATAGACCTGGAGACCTTGGATAGCCTTAGATGTAGTTGTCTAAGGGCTTCTCTTAAAGCTTTTCCTTCCAAGCACCGTAAAGCACTATGTGCTACCCAGGATTTTTCACTCCCAGCTGTGTTTCCTGATCACTAGCCTGTCTCTTCTGCTCACTTAATAGCTTAATGAATTTTTAAGAGCTTTCATTCTCAGTGGACCTGGTTCAAAAGGAGAGGAGGAGATAACATCGCTGCACGGCCTGTCATGCAAGAGTGGTTGTGTGGCCTGAGGCCAAATCCATGACTTGTCTGCTGCATGGCCATCTGGGTTGGTTCTGGAATTGCTCAATTGGATTTCCAAGGAGGAAGACTTTGAATTTAGCTTATTCTTTACAATGTTCTCAAAGGACCCTTTACCTGCCTCACAGAAGTGCCTCAGAGCTTCTGCTTGATCTGGCATCCCATATCTGTTAAATCCCCATTTTTGGTGGGTGATTGGCTCAGATTCTCAGAAGGGCCTCAACATCTCTGCCAAGGCCTTTAGGGTTGTAAACAGCAGAAGGTAAGGGTGTTCTACAGTTTGATCCATTTATGTAAAGCAAAGTCTGTAACCTGCAAAGAGCTTCAGATGGGAAGACATCCGGTTTCCTGTGCAAAACCACATTAGACCCAGTGAGGGCCCCTGCCAAGTTGCAATGTAAGAAAAAAGCCTCTTAGACTGGGCCTAGACTTGTTACTTAAGACATAACTCTGTCCCTCCTAGTTCATCTCTAAGCTTGCTATCCCAGCCAGCATGAAACGCTGAGTACAGCAGCCAGTGAACTGCAGTCCTGTGTTCTCAAGTTCTCTGACAACATCTGAGTCTATCGAGACTTCAAGCTGTAGATAGGATGCTGAGTTTAAAGTTTTGCCTGATTATTGGCTTGATGTATTTTTCTGTTCAGTCTGATGAAATGACAGTGTCTATAATTGCAAGCATTGCGTGCAGTTATTTCTAAGTGAATGTAATTTTTAAACTTTAATGAGCAAATAAGCACCTAACCACTGTGGAAAGAGATGCTCCCCAAATCTTTAAATAATAGTAAATAATACAGCCTCAGTTGCCCCATGTGCCATTATGCCCATACAATAAACTGTTTAAAACTGTTTTAAATGCTTCCTGTCATCACTGTGGTGGAGAAATAATTTTGCATGGTTCATTTGCTGCAGTACTTAGTTTTCTTTGCTGCTTCTGGAAGGAGTGATTTTTTTCAGAATAATGACTATAGCAAGACTGTGTTATGACATGTTTAGTTTCCATCAGGAAATTCTCAATCCAAATCAAACTAGAATCAATGCAGCTGAGGAGTACTTGCAATGGGATAGCACAGTTTGTTCAGAGCAGGGTGGTGCTGACCATCCATCTGGAAACTGGTGAATTTCAAAAGATGTATGAATTATACAAAAGTATATTACTAATAATGAACTCTGATTGTGAACTTGTTCTGAACAAACCCCAGAACTCTGACAGGTAACCTGAGTCCAAATCATAAATTTTGTTTAAAAAATAAAAAGTTAGCAATGAGATATAGGGACTTCCTCTGGAAAATTTCCTTTGTACATTTTTTGACCAACCCTAAATGAGATATCCCAACACCTCAAAAAGCCCCCCACAAAACAACCCAGCTTTTAACAAAAAATAAGCAAAAGTGAAATTCAGACATTCTGGTTCCAAGGGTGTCCACTCAGAATTTTATTACAATTCAATAACTTCACTTAAAATATTTATTCAAATTGATTCTCCTGGCTGTCCCTACTTTGCAATGTCCTCAACTGAATGCAGAAGTATGAGCATTCATAGAAGAAATAGCAGGTAGATAGAGATTCTTAGAGTGTTATGGGGTTAATTTAAACAGTGTAGGTTTTTCCTTTGCAATTTGAGTAACATTTAATATTCCTAGAGCCATACAACTTTTGAGGCATACTTGAATAAAAGATGCTGCATCTCAAGGACTTATCACCAGACGTGCATCCTGACAAACTAATCTTTTCAATTCCTTTTCAACTTGTCAACTTTTTATGCTGGTCTTTTCACTAAATGAGTTGTTTATACATATCACCCTTCATTTAACTTTAATAAGACGTTGAAACTGTGATATTATCTCTTTTTTTAAGGGACTTGCAAGTCTGGCATCTCTGTAGGGGTAGAAAGGATTAAAGTGGTATTCTTGACAGCAGAAATTATTAATACAAGGCTCTTGAGGGCACTTCTGTGTTCACAGTGTTGGTATCATTATGTTTTCTGAGATTACTCTTAACACAGCATCAGAAATGCAGAAACTGTGAGCAGCCTGTTAGCAAATTTCTAGTGTCTGTTGCAATCTGTGAGCCCACAGAGCTCTGGGCAGTGAAGGAAACATCTGGTCAGAGCAAAGGTTTAATGGACAAATGGAGTGCTTTGTTTTGAAAAAATAGAAAATAAGTGAGCATAACAAAGAAACGTTCCCAAACCTGAATCTGCCTCCTGAGCAGCAGCTGAGCACTGTGGCTGGTGAGCAGAGCAAAAGGAAATCAGTTAGCATGGCATGAACTCCGAGCAACATGGGAACCAGAGGACCTTTACTAGAGGAAGTAAAAGAGAACAAAGAGGTAAGAAGAGCTTTTTGTGGGTTGTTTGATGCTGGGCTTCATATGCTTCATGTGCAAGAGATCTGAGAGGGAGAATTAGCATTTCTGAGTACACTTCTAAAGAGCATTTCTGCTTCTTGTCTGAAGCTGACCCTGACTACCCGCACACTAATCCAGACAGGTGTGTCATCACTGCCCAGCATCTCCCCAGCTTGCAGGGGAAATGAGATTCTTACAGCACTGCTTCCCTGTTTCTCTCCCCATCTTGTCCAAAGGCCCCAGTGCTCCTGCTTGGTGGTACTTGGTGTGAGCCCTTTGTCTGTGGTCCTGTTCTGGGCCTACCCAAGGGAGCTTTTTGATGCTCCAGCAGGGAAGGTGATCATCCTCCCATGCAGCTGTAGTTGGGAGAGGGCAAGAGAGATGAGGACAGAGATCCCAACCCCAGAGACAATCCTAGCCACTGGCAGCCACCTTGTCCCCACTCTGTGCTCCTGGATAACATGGAAAGCCCCTTACCCTTCTCGTTGAGCTGATGCATTTTCTCCCTGCTGCTGTTCCACCTGTCACATACCTGTGGTTGAAGGAGGACTCTCCCACTGCTTGTGGTATGAAACCCTTGGCTGCTGGCTACAGTAGAAGAGGAGTTGAAGAACAGGGGGGAAAGAAATAAAATTTAATGTCAAGTCTATGGAAAACAGGGCAGGAAAAATGAGACTGGAGGATGGAGATAAGAAGTGATCTCCTGGGTTGTGGAGTACATTACTGACGTAGGCAAACAAAGTAAAAATCTAATTAAAGAGGAAGTAACTAAAACCAAGTTAATGGAAAATTAACTGATTAATAATGAATAACATACATAATCTATACCCCTATAATTAGATTCATTGATTAATTAGAAGAAACATCTATTCATTAAAATGCAGTGAAATTTTAAATCTGTGTACTGAGTCTACTGTCAATGACTTTGTTTTTTCCTGATAACTTCACATCTTCCTGAATTTCAGCCTAAAGTAGTTACTGACCACAGTTTGTTCTCATTTCCCTTTAGAGAAGAGTGTGTGTTTTGTTTGAGTCGGTACGATGGCACTGTCAGCTGCACTTTGTGTATCCCAAATGCAAAGGTGTAAGAGGTTACCATGCCCATCTGCCTGTCCCTTCTCTCCCAGGATGTTTGAATCAGCATCCAGAGTGAAACCAGCAGCTCAGAACTAAGAGGGCTGGGCTGCCAACCTGCTATTTTTTGTCAAGGCATTGAGTACTGCCTTATAGCCCCTCAACCTGTTTCTTTTAGGGACAAATTAACCCTGGACTCTTTAATTTGTGCATTTTATTGGTATGAAAAAATGCAAAGATGTTTTGTACCCTGTTATGGGGGAGAGTCCACCTGCCAGCTCTACAACCTGACTTTCCTAGTTCCTTGTGTGATGTGCACAAGTTGCAGCTCCCAGTCTCCTTTAGACAGGTGGAAATCCACAAAAGAATGAGGAGGTGGTTGTTGTGATTGTGGCTGATATCTCAGTAGGCGTTTCCTGTCCATGAATGACTGCCCGAAAACACTTTGCAGCATTTGACCTGTCATCCTGTGAGTAGCAAGCTCTTATTTATTCAGCTGACATGTGGGGCTCCAAGCCTATCCACTGGCATTTCCAAGATATTTAATAGTGACAGTAATTATTATAATCCTTCCATTCGGTAGCAGGCTTGAAGCCTACTCTTTCCATTGACATAGTTGATCTAAGTGCAGAATAAGTCACATGTTAACAGCTGGACTGAAAAACCACCCACAGATGTTGCTTAATAGGAGCCTGAGTAAGTCCACCCACTGCTAGTACATTTAGTCCTTCTAGAGGAGGCAGGTGTATAATCCAGGAAATTTTCCAGTTCAGCCCTTACAGGCATGAATCATTAATTTTTAGTGCAAAGAAATAATGTCCTTTTTACCCATGGGAGAAAAAGACCCCGGACATGGAAAAGAGGGTGAGGACATCTAGGAGGCAGCTCACAAGCAGAAAGTAGCCAGTTTTTCTTTACACCAAAGCTGGCTACTAGTTTTCACTATGAGAAATAACACATCAGCTTCTCCCAGTACTCTGAGATATTTTTTCCTGTCTTACCTGGAGCATTCACACTGTCTGCAAGACAGGGTCAGAGGCATCAGGCTCTGAATCAGCTGAAATAATTAGGCACTTTTGCTGCTGGTGGCTCTGGGAGGTGTCCTGCTCTAGTTTTGCTTGAGGGAGACAGTGAGTGTGTATGGCCCTTGTGTTTCTCTCTTTGTCCTCTGCCTTCCTATCACACCTTGGTAGGGGGACAGCCCAAACTTTGCCTGCCACAGGCTGAAAGAACACTGTACCAGGGGCAGAAAGAGATGGTTGGATTGAGGATCATCCTTACTAAACAGTGCTGAACAGAAAGAGGTCCACTGCCTTGTTTTCATAAAAGAAGAGGCTTCTAGGATAAAGCCCTAAAAAGTCATCAACACACAGAACCCCATATGTTCCCATAGCCCTGAGACAGTGATGAAAATGGCTAAGTAAATAATAGCCTGAGAAAAAAAAGAGAAGCTACTTTTTTCCTCTTTTGCATTTTTGCTCATTATCTTTTTGAACCTTTTCCAAACCTGGAGTATTTTGTAAAGGTAGAGAGACTAAAACCTCAATGAGTCAATCAGTTACAATGGGGAGAGTCCCTGAATGGCCATCCCAAACCTCATCCTTGAGTGTGAACTTTGATCCAAAAGCTATTAGCTTTTTGGAAGTACTGAAATGTCACCTTAGTTGTGTGACCTTGGAGAACCTGCTTCTTCTGCCTGTGCAAACTGCCTTTTTCTCCTCGGTGTGCAGTGGCCCTGTGCTGCTATAAACTGGCTGGGTGTGTGATTCAATACCATTTCTTCTTTACTTCAGTTCTTTCTCTTGGTATTTTGTTCTTACTTCAAAAAAGAACATTTAAGAAAAGAAACAGAAAGAAAAGAACATTTCAGTTTTGATTAGTGTGATTTACTAGAGAGATGACAGGCTGTGGGGCTTCTGGCTGGTCCCCCAAGGTGTGTATAATGCAGTTAGTCACAGGGCAACATAAATAGACACGTTTGAACTGTAAGCACTCCCATGACCAGAAAACGTGCTGCAGCCTCCTCTGGGGAAATGGCACTTTTCCTAGCATTTACAACACTCCTGACGAGGTGGTTCCTGCTTTCAGCCAGAGCTCTTCATTATGGAGCCACGAGCTCCACTTGGCTTTAACCAAGAGCTGAGTAAGCCATACATTTTCATAGGATTGTTGACTTCTTAACGAGGTTGACAGCATTCTAGTTCCTTATCTATTTTTGTTGGAATGAATATCATTGTCCTGGAAAAACTAAAACCAAAAAATCTCTTGTTATATTTTCAAAGCCAAAGTTAAAACCCTCTTGGGAAAAATACTTGACTCTGGGGATGAGGAATGGGTTGTTTTGTTTCCTCAGTTAGGCCAACTGTTTTGGAATATTCATTCAATGACTTGTGTCTGTTCTTTGTCAAACAAGTGGGAGAATATTAACTCCAGCCCTGAGCCATTTTGGGGTCTGGCATGGGACTGCTGGGAAATATCTAAGGAGAATCAATGGCAGCTGATTGAATGCAGAGTCACGCTGTATATACTGTGTTGGGGAAAAATCACCACAAAGTATGATATCTTCACCAAAAGTACCACTGTGTTGGGAAAAGAAGAAAACTTCTCATTGACCAATTGTTTGAAGAAAGAATTAGACTTTGTAATTTGATACAAAAGAAAAGATAAACTTTTAGATAAGACTAACAATTGAGCTACTGTAAATGCCAGGCAGGGCAGGCCTAAGTGGATTTGACTGCTATTGCCATGCTTATTACATCCCTCCATGGACATTGCAAATAAGGCAGCTTTCATTCAGTGCCTTGAAGTCCTTAGATTGAAGGTGTGCCATTCTAAAGAAGAGCAGATGGAAGTTGAAATAAAAAAAAAAACAAAATGAAAAAACCTTTTATTACAAAACTGCCTGTACTGACAGATGGTTATGTACCTGAAGAAATGACCAATTTGCTATTCTGTTGTTGAAGGCCTACTCCGACAACCTGAACTTACAGGAGTCAAGTTTCCTTTTCAAATATGCAAATTTCCCTTAATCATGAGATTCTACTGTATTGAATATTTCTCCTTTAACTAGCTTCAGCACAAATAAAATCAAACCTGTTTTATCAGCAGTACGTCTGAGGACAACAGATTATAGAGTCTCTTTACATTAAATTCTTAGGATTTTTGAGTGGGAAACATTTTAATCTGTAGTTTCCTGACACTATCTTCTAATCAGTTTGTCCCTAGCACAACACATGAATTCTACATGCCATGTTTCATTGGCACATTAATGAGGACATGAAAAACCAGCATCAACATTCCATAAAAAATGCAAGAGCATTGTACACTTAATTACAGCTCGAGCTGTTCCAAAAGGCTCAGTAGCTGAAAGGGTTGAAGAGCAACAGTTTCTAGGACTGGCTGACTGTCTAAATCACACATCATTTTCTGAGATCTGTTGTTATCAGTGATGGTGAAATCAGAGGATGAAATGAACAATCCCCTGTTGGCACTGATGTACAGGAGAGTGTCTGATTCAGAGTAGACACCAATGTTTTACCTGGCAGATGCAGTTCATGGTCATGTGCCTTGAGGTGCAGCATGAGTGAGTGTGGTTGGCTTCTTCTTTCAGGTAACAAGTAACAGAACAAGAGAAAATGGTCTCAGGTTTCAAGAGGGGAGATTTAGATTAGATATTAAGAAAATTTCTTCAGTGAAAGAGTTGTTGGACATAGAAACAGGCAAAGTGGTGGAATCACCATCCTTGGAATTGTTCAAAAAGTGTGGGGATGTGGCCCTTGGAGACATGGTTTTATGGTAATGCAGTGGTGCTGTGTTGGACTCAATGATCTTAGAGGTCTTTTCCAACCTTAATAATTCTATGAAACAGTAAGTTGTACCTCAGATGTGCCTCAAAGCATGCGTTAGATGGGAGGGATTGCTTCCACACATGAGAGCCAAGGTGCTGTGCAGGACCTGTTCCAGGGTGCTGATGATGGGTTTTTCTGTGGGTGTTTTTAACGACCTCATATGGACTGAGAAGATAAAATCCCACCACACTTCAGAATTAAATGCATGACTGAGCCTGTGGTTTAGTGAGTTACTGTCTTTAGAAGTTTTGAGGTAGGAAATTTCCATAGCAAATATGAAGTAAAATATATTAGTTCAACCCACCTTCCTCGATACTGCGATGTACTCCTTACTTGTGATGTCCTTGGAAAGGCAGAATGGTTAGTTACTGTGTCTCAAGTGTTAAGCATTAATTTTTTAAACTGAGAAACCTCAGTGTTGGATCCCACAGAGGCACCTGCAAGAATTTTCTAGGATCCTGCTGTACCCCAGGGAATGATGATGACTGCACAATCTCTTTCAGGATCCCAGGAAGGAGCTTATTGGGGGAACTCAAAGAAAAGCAGGGGTCTTTGCTTTCACCATAAATAACCTCAGAGCAAAGAAGGACATGCCACTCCTGAAGATACAGAAGAGAAATGGGACCTTAGCAAGAATTTTGTGAAGAGATTTTTTAGGAAAAGGACAGAGGGTGAATAAGACCATCTTGCATTGTAACAGTGCAAAGGGGAGCAGCCTGCTCACTTCACTGGGGGAAGCTGTTGTCTAGTTGGGGAAGGGGGATGTGTGTCAGGAACTTGTTGCTGACTCCACACAGAGTGGAAATGCGAGGGAGGGAAGTTGCAGCAAGTCTTTCTGCTTGGATGGGGGAAGCTAAATAGCAGTGCTGGAGTTTGTGCATTCCCATGCTGACAAAATCTGGGAGATGTTAGAGGGGGTGACAAGCTGTTCAGTGTGCCCTCTTCACATAGGACATTTCCATTTTGGCTGAGGTAGTTTCTGGATGTGTGGGGACACAGCTATGGGGTGTGATCCCACCTCTCTCAGGCCCAGCAACAGCACGAATTGTAAATTGGGTTTTCTGGGACACCACACCTCTGCCAGGCTCTGTGTCAGGAACTGACACAAATCTGTCTCTTGGCTCCACACAAGTGACAGCCCTCAAGGAGACTGGGAAGGTAAGTAGGGGCTGTCAAAGAAGCCTTTATTCTCTAGTCCTTTGCCTTTTTACTCTGTGAGCATTTTTTGCTGCATTCCCTCCATTACCTCAGAAGCTTTCAACTCTTGAAAGCAATTTTGTCATTTCTCTAATTTTAAGAAATTTGGGCTTGATTGCCTTATTTTTATGGCTTCCTTATACATTCCTTAATGCTCTCCCTGCAAAAAAACCAGTGAACTTAGTTTTTGAGCCTGTAAAGAAGTGTTACTGAGTATTTTTATATAAGCCAGATTAATGGTTTTAGAAGAGGATACATTTATCATAAGACAGCATTTTGGCAGCAAAGTGAGCTTCAGTGAGCAGTTGTTTTCAATCTTGTCACGCATTTTCGAAGAGCTAACCTGAATTTCCTCTTGAATTTGGAGTTTTAAAAAATCATGACTCAATCACATAATAAAAAAAAAATAGACAAAAAGCAAAACCACCCAACATTTTAGAAGAGAAAAAAATATTTTTAAAATTCCCTCTCTGTATTTGTTTGTGTCCTACTAAATTGCAATTTTTCTTGGTGGACCTAAACTAATCCCATAGAGAGATTTATGCATTACAAATGAACACCTTGAAGTTTAAATCAAACAGAAACTATAAAAGCTAGAAGGTAAATCTTAATGTAGTATTTTGGGGGGTCACATAATGGGGTTTCTATTTTCTTTAAAAAGTTCAGATTCAATGTCAGCACTTGATAAGAATTACAACAGGAATTGGAAACAGCATTTCATCCTGTGTAAGCTACAAGCAGAGAAATTGTTCCAATGATAAAAAAATCCAACACCAAATAGCTATAAATTATTTATCACTGGAATATTCTATTTCTGATCAGAAGTCTAACAAACCACCCAGAGTGGGTGCTTGCAACATGTCCCTTGGGAGGTCATGGGGATGGCAATGTACCAGCACACACTAGAGCAGGAGCAGAGCAGGAATTCTTTCCCTTAATGACACTGGTTCTGTGAATTGCAGTGTGTGAACTCAGCGGGACCTTAAATGACAGACTTTCCCAAAAATGACTTTTTGGTATTGTGGCAAATTCAGACAATTCAAAGTTGTTCACTTTGGTGCATTCCTCTTTTTTTTTGTTTATCTCTAGATGAAGCCTAAGAGTAGTTCACTATGCTTCTCTTCACAGTTGTCAGTGGAACATATTTGAAATTTAAGGGAGGTAAAAACCTGAGTGCAGAAAGACCAAGTTTGGAGCAGAAAACAGTGGTGTTCTTATGGGGGCAATTAAAACCTAAAACATGAGGGTATGGTTCTTTAGGAAAAAAACCCAGAAGCGTGGAAATCAGACCAAGAGGTCTATGAGAGAAAATTTCTATTTCAGCAGCAAGTTCTGGGGCTGTGCTGGCGATCACATACATCAGAAATGAGACGTGTTTCATGCTGAGCTTCCAGGTATTTGCTTTTATAATGCAACATCCTGAAAGATGATCAGGCTAGAACAGAGTAAGAGAGAGGAGACAGAATGACAGTGTTTACATCCTGGTTTCCCCTCCCTCTCCCTTGTTGAGTGTGTTTTGCCTGCCTGGATCAAACACCTCTGATGTGTAGGTGCTCTTTGCTGTGGTGTTCCCTGGCACCCAGCACAGACAGGCACAGAGGTCCATGGCACAGCTGGGGTGGAATCTCCAGGGATGTACCCTGCTGGAGTCAGAGCCCTTCCTGCAGAGAGTATTCCTCCAGATGCTAGGAGCCTCAGAGATTAGGAACATGAATATTATCACTTTAAGTAAGAACCTGGTTACATGTGAGGGAGGAGACACCATAGCAGTGACCTTGGACTGTGAAAGCCCCTTCTGAGTGCCTTCTGAGTGCTGAGGCAGGGAGGATGTGGCAGACTCCCTGGGGATTCCTCCATGGAGCTGAAAGGGAAAAGCTTTCTGTTTCAGCTGCCACAACAGACTTTGACAGATAGGGAGGTAAAAAAGGCTGCCCCACTTTCACATGTGAAAAGTCTGCAGTGATCTGGAGAATGTCAGGAGGCTGTTCCTGGAGAACACAAGGGACAAAGAATCCTTCTCATCCTGCTCTCTTCAAGGTGTCCAGCAGCAAGAGCTGGAGGGTTTCTGTTCTCCCTGCATTGCTGCCAATAATTCCTTCCCTTTCTCCCTACCCTGAGGTTAGAGCAGCCAGAGCAGCAGGATCAATCTTTCTCCCCAAAGCATCCAAAGCTGGACCATAACCATGAAAACTGCAAGATGCTGACACATTACAGACTACCTTGCCCAAGGGAAATTTTGTTCTTTATTCCCTTTTAGCCAAACTAGATTTTTATCCTAAAATACGTGTTTCCATCTCTTCTAAATTCCCTTTAAAAGAAATTGGACATTTGCAAGCACATTTTAGGTGTGAAAGTACGTGGTTGTATTTTGCTTAACAGATGTGTGTCCTTGTCTATAGGCTGTGAATTTGCTGCAGGGAGTCTGAAAACTGTGGGGGTCACATATCAACTGTATATTAACTAAAGCTTTTGAGAGTTGCTGAGATTAAGGTTTCAACAGTGTTCAGTGTTCTGGTCAATGTGCTGACCTGCACGTGTCCAGCTTTGTTTTGTACTACCTGTCAAATGAGAAACCAGGATTTTGCAATAATTATGACTGTTATTCAGGGAATTTCTTAGAAATTAAAGGTCATCTAGAAAAACAAAAAAAAATCCAGCCTCAAAAAGAGAAGACAGTGATGCAAACATCTAGTACCAGGAAGTTGAAAAAACCCCAAAGCTAAACCTTAATATTCTCTGTGGAAACTAGACACAGGGGTTACAATGTATTTGGTGACTTTACTGGATTTTACTGACTGTTCTCAACACTGAAAACAAATGCAAATCACTCGGGGAGCAAGTAACCATCAAAGGCTCCAGTCCTTTCATTCCCTTTCTTGTCATCTCTTTCAAACCCTGATACTTGCTTTGCAGAGTTTATTAGCAGCTGTACCTGAGACTGAGGAGAATGTTGCAGGAGGAGAACTATAGATACTTTTTTCTTTAAATAAAATAACATCTCTTTCTTGGCCCTGAATGTCTTGAGAAACTTCCTGGTGGTATGGCAGGGTGTGGGAGTGAAATGGAACCAGTGATCTTTGAAAAATCACCTTGAACAACCCTTTTTACTTCCAGGCTGCTCTCTATTCATCTCTGGCCTGTCCAGCATCCCTCAAGTTCTGTTGCTAGTTTATAGAAGAGAACATAGTTAATGCTGGTGTTTGCAGTATCTGCTGTGGAAGGTTGGCATTCAACTAAAAGGGGTAAAACAGCCCATTTTCATTTAATACCAGATATACAGAAGCAGCACAGCAGGGACTGCCTCTCTTTTGTGTATTATTTTACTAGGGGTTTGCCAGACTTGGTAACTCCCAGCCATAACAATCCTAATGAATAAGTTTCCTGCTGAGTCGGCCCTGTTTCCCAGTGAGACAGTCAGTGAAGAAGTGTAGAGCAGATGCTGCACTGCTCCAGGGTGTTTGTCAGTGGCCAGCAGAGAGAATCAGGGCAGATGCTCTTCTCTGCACTGAGCAGTGCTGAGGAGGAGGGGAAAACTGTCAAACCAGAGCTGCTCTGCACTCATTAAATGGCTTCAGAACAGTGCTGCTGTCTGGCCCATGTAGCCAAGTGTCTTTTTGCAGAGGTCAGAGGGAGAAGAGGGGCAGGGCAGATCTCATCTTATTGTGGGATCAGGATGAAAAGCATTTGAACTTTCTAAACACACGTTCAGAAATGTTCCTGTGCCACTATTTTTAGGAATTGTTTAAGCATATTCACTTAGAGAGCAGTAAAGCCAGGATAATATTAAGATGGTTAGAATGCCTCATCTTCTTTCATTTAATAAGCTAAGCAGAATAGCCTCTGTTAAGTCACTATGAGTTATTAACTCTTTTCCTAACTAGAAAAGAAATGTAGGGTTTTGGTTTTTTTACAACTTTCTGACAGATATTAAAACATGATAAAATGAAAAAGGCTTCACACTGTAATGCACTGGGATGTTTCTCTTGGGAACGGAGTCAAGCAATGCAAAATTAATATTGATTTTATCACTGTTGCCTCCTCTAAGGAAAAAAGTCCTTGCAGATTTAAGAGAATGTTCTTTTTGTGTGGCAATCTTTTGGGAGATGTGCTGCCTGTATTTAAGGTCTCTAGAGGTCCAAGTCCCTCAAGACTGAATGGAGTCCTAGATGATGATCAGCGTGATTCAATATCTTAACAATTTAAGCTCTGAGAAAAGGAGCCAGTGTAACCACACTGAACATCTAAAGCCTTGTCCCAGAGCCCATTAGACATAATGACTCTTGGACCAGTCTCCATCCAGACTTCCTTTCACAGGATTACAATTGTAGATGAAAACCTCTTGCAAGTCTTTGTGTTTCTCCCTTCTCCACAGGACTTTCATCTGATCAAAAATTAAGCTTACAGAATAGAGTTTGGGGGGATTTCAGCCACCATGACGCAGCCTGAACAATGTATGTTTGCACAAAGCATTTTCAAACTACAGCTTCCAGCTACAAGAAATGTTTTCCAGATAGCTCCAACCCTGCTTTTGGGTGTATGGATCACCAAGGTCT
Source organism: Aphelocoma coerulescens (assembly GCF_041296385.1). NCBI lineage: Eukaryota > Metazoa > Chordata > Aves > Passeriformes > Corvidae > Aphelocoma > Aphelocoma coerulescens. The sequence goes on from NC_091020.1 coordinate 27,432,909, forward strand.
GCACCCTTCATGAACTGCAGGGAATATGGAGACAGGAATGAACAGAGCACAGACCAGAGCTGGGTAGATTACAGAGAGCTGTTCTCTGACAGCCTGACTGATAGGGAAAGGAGGTCAAATCTGACATTCGTTACCTCATTCACACCCTGTTAAATCAGTCTCTGTCTTTATTCTCAACTGTTTGGCTTTTGCCACCCACAGCCCCTCTGACTCTATCATTATAATGAATAATTCAATGAATATTTTTAAACTCCAACTATTATTGCTTATTCCAAGCTTCCTACTTCATGGCTTATGGGGTTTTCAGGGATTGCTTTGTGTCTGTTCTGAGTGGCTTTTATAGGTTTTATAAAGGGCAGAAGGAAGAAGCAGTTGGTGTCTGTTGGTATAGCAAACAAACAATTCATTGAAAGTGGCATAATTGATAGACTAGAAAAATATAATTACAACAGTAAGAGGGAAGAAGAGACCAGAGAGTCCTTGAGTTAAAAGCAGCAAAAAGGCAGTAAATGAAGAGGTGCCATTTGTGGCATTCATGAGTGGAGAGACTGAAGGGCACTGAGATTGATTTGAAGGAATACATGGATGGAGCATCAATTATTTGTACAGGTTTGAGCAAAAAAAAAAATACCAGTAAGGCTGGAAGGTGAACAGGGACAGGACAGCAGGGTTTGCATTTTAGGGAATTATTTTAGGAAGAATTGCATTCTTCAGGGAATAGTCAAAATGAGATACTCAGGCTGTGGCTGAGAGAAAAATGGCACCAGTTAGAGGAGAATGAGAAGGACAACAAAGAAAAAAAGCAGTTCTGCAGCAGAGCAGTATTTAAGTTCAAATTGCCCTCACCTAAAACTTGCTTTGCTCATTTATCTTTACAACACAAATCATGAAAATGAAGCATTTTCCTCAAACCTACCCCATGCCCAGAGAACAGTGACCATGCAAACCCTCAGTGTGTGCAGGGCTCAGCACTTTGGGCACCGTGGCGTGAAAGGATCTCTCACACAGCACCCTGCAGTGCCTCAGGGTTGGGAGGGTTGGGACTCCCCTTGCTCTCCTTGTCCACTTGCTCAGAGTACAGGATTAAGCAAAAGGAATCAAGTTTCTGTTTACTTTCCCATTAGGGATGGTTTCTGAACAGCTTCCAAAGTCTGGGATATTTGGCATTTCAAGGACATCACAACATCCTGTTTCACCTTCTACAACCCTGTATATGTTTCTCCTGTTTCTAGTATCCACCCCATTCTCTAAAGCTGTGGGAATTTCTTATATAGGGACAGAAGATACACTAGGAGTAAAGCTCTTAAGGAGAAAAGCCCAAAGAGTTGATGTTTCCTTCTCTTCCTTATTTCCCTTCTCATCACTATTTGACTTTCACCTCAGTAAATATTAATTAAAATGAATGCTGGAGAGATGGGGTTCTCACTGTTAGTCATACTAAAAGATATTAATACACTTAATTTTCAAAACCCTACTGTATGTCCACTCTCCAAGTGTGGCAAGTGTGCCACTTCTTTCCCATTATTCAATGAGATATTTTGATATTAAAAATATTTTCAAACTTATAATTTCTCTATTTGTTATTTTCTTTGACAATTTGAAAAAAAACAAGATACAGTAAAATGAAATTTTTTTAAGTCACTAAAAAAATAATGCAGAACTGTGCTTTTGTCCTAGGAATGTGATAAATGGGTATTCACAGTTTGTAGCAGGAAAATTGCACAAAGTTTCACAAAAAGAATAGAATTATAGAGAGATGGGTAAATTAGGTACATGAGAAAGTTTTAAAACAGCTTTCTCTGAGGGAAATCAAGTCTCACAGAGGAGTCAGTGAATACAGCTGTAACAGTGACCCAAGTAATACAGTGTAGTTCAGTTAACAGTCTTTTTGATGAGACATCTCCAAGGACTTCTACAGTAACTAAGCTGTCAGGGAATGAATGTGGATGTCCTCTCTTGAATTAACTGTCAAAAGATAAGAAACCAAATGAAGGAATACATGGACTGCTTTCTCATGGAGAGGCCATCAGGGGAGTTGTGCTGCATCTGTGCTTGTCAGTGTATTTCTAAATGGTCTGAAAAAGAAGCTGAATTCAATGCTAATGAGTGAGAGTTTATGGAAAAAGCAAGCCATCACCACCATGATGGAGAGACTGGCTCAAAAGGGGATTGAACAGGCTCAGTGAAAGAACAGTCTAACTACAGCTCTCAAACACAACCCGACAAATGCATCTTCCAAAACAACATCTCAAAGTCTCCATCTGAAGCTGAAACAGTTTAAGAGAGGAAAGGTGTCCCTGTGGATATCCTTTCTGCTCCCTCCCTTGGTTTCTGCTATCAAACTCATCTGCAGGATGCTGACTGGAGTGACTCTGGTGAGGTGCTGGAGCTTCTACGGTTCTCATCTTCTCGTTCCTCCTCTACACAGCTCTCCCTTCAGGGAATTAGAAAAAATACAGTTAAAACAACTACATCAGTGAAAAAAGGGGGAAAAGCATGCAGTGTTTTTTTTTTTTTTTTTCTCCTGGGATGTGCAGATGCTGTGACAGGCAGCCTTACTTCAGAAACATCAGAAGTGTAATGATATTAATAGAATCACTTAGGCCTGTGGAAATGGAGATGATCTATCATTTACAAGTGAATGACAACTCAAGACTTGTAACTACTGGACTGCATAATATGGCCACAAAATGCTTCCACAAGCATTGTCCAGGAAATTATTACACAAAATGCTTCCCCAAGCATGAGTCCAGGAAATTATTGCACAGCTGTAGCGCTGTAGCACAAGTATGGAGGAGATTAGTAGAGACCTTCAATAGATTTTTAGGTTCTCAATTTTTAAAAATACCTTTCATTCTCAATGCAGCTTGATTGCATATAGTAGCTGGCATGAAGGCAAGTAGCAGCTATAGCAAAGTCTTGGGGATAAATTGCCAGCATATATGGATATGCTGACAATGTAGCTTCAGGATTGAAAAAACTTGCAGTATCTGAATCATAGGAAGAAGGACAGGATCATGATTCTGCAACCTTAAACAGAGGAGGAATCTTTGAAAGAAATAGTTCCCCCCTGCCCTGAATAAGTTTTACAATCTTTATCATTATCAGTCCAAGAATCTCCTGGCTGTGTCAATTAGAGTTTGATTATAAATAGGCAGAAAGAGTCTGTGGAGTCCTTTGTCCACCTATGATGTCTGGTGCTGTGCTTCTCTTCCCTCAGGTAGAAAGGCAAGCAGGGGGAGATGAATGTCTTCTGGCACTATTTCCAAATGATTGGGACAATACATTGGTCAAGTGTTTGGTGGTTAGATCTGCCCTTATCTAAATATATATATATACACTTATCTATATATATATTTTTTTCCCTGCTTATCCAAAGCAAGAAAGGTAATTATCAAGACAGATACTCCCCTCTTTCTCCTCTCCCCTCCACTTAACCCACTTAACTTAAATCTGGTCCAGGCTGAAGCAGTGGATTGTCCCAGGCCTGGAACTGATTCTTAGATTTGTCTCCAAGAGCAGGGTACATAAAAAACAGGAGACACACAGGCTCCCATTTGATAGTCATAGAGAGAAGAAAAGAGGATGTCATTGTAATAAGGAGGTTCCATATGTGTTATGACTAACTGCTCTAAACTATCAACACTCATGAATTAAATCCACGGAAATTCCACAATACAAATTTGGTGTTACAAGCTAGAATAAGCTGGTCACGTCCTCAGTTGATCCTAATTAAAATTGAACAGAGGGTTTACCCTGGCTATGCAGATGTACTCTGGTGGAAAATTCAGCTGCATGGTTTTTGCTTGGCTTTGGAATTTTGACATGTTAGATTTATTGGCTCATTTGCTACAGTAAATGAGTCTCTGGCTTGAGCAGCCATTGATAGCAGTGGTGAATGGGCTGGCTGAGGAGCAGGACAGGAATGAAGAGAGACCATTTGTTCTGAAAGACAGAACACAGTCCTCACACACTGTCCTAGTCCATCATGAGTGTTTTCCACAGCCACTGGACATGATCTGCTTTGCCATTTGAAGTGAAGAAACAAATTTTTTTCATAAATGAAAAGTGTTGTAATGCAAAGAGTCTGACAGGCCACAGAATATACTACAGGAGCTTTTTTGAAGTGAACTAGCTTCACTGCTACTAGAAAGAAAAGGGATTTTCTGGTGCTAATTTCCGTGCTAAGAATTGAAGTGTAGGGAATGCAAAGGATTTTAATGTTCTTGCTCAGGGCATAATGGTGGTTTGGTTTTGCAGTTACCTGCTGTATTGAGATATCCAAACATGATTTGGGAATCATGAGAATTTGAGAAACTTTTGCCAGAGAGAGGAGGCATCTGAAATTATGTATTAAAAATATCATATTTGTGAGCCTAGTGAAAATGAGTAAACAGACAGATGAGACATGATGACTTTTTATGTGACAATATGAAGCTGATGAATGTGATGAGCACATGCAATGAATGGGAAAAATATTTTTCTATGATTCAATTTCTGACTCAGAATTTAAATCCTGTCCTGAAAGACTGCTGAGAAGTGGATGCTTTACTAAAGACAGAATCTGCCTTACTTAACAAAATTCAGATAATAAGTCTCACAAAAGATTTTAGAGCATTTGCACAGAGGCAACTGCAAATGAGTGCAAGCTGAATGCCAGAGGAAGGATTCTTCCAAAATGTTTTCCCTATTTTGTTACCTTATCATTAATATAATATTGCCTTAACCTTATGGTAACTGGTAATGATAATTGGTAGCAATAATAGAGCAGCAGTGTAGCAGAGGGTTTCTAGTTTGTTGTGAGGACTTGGGCTCGTAGGGATGTCTCATGGGTTGGCCATGGCCCCTGTGACAGAGTGCAGGGTGCCAGTGTCCAGGGCAGATCAGATGCAGGAGAGGAGCATATGGAGAAATACCATCCACTTGCTGCCTACCCCAAACTTTCTCCCTGGTCCTACTTTGACTGCTGAACCATGAGCCTTCTGTTCTTACAAAGCTCTCCCTGAGGCAGCACCTCTCATTGCACAGGCTCATGTCCTGCGTGTGCTATAATGAATTAATGTTATTTTGCTGCGTGTGTGGCATTGCCATTGACCTGATCTGTTCTCATATCACCTGGGGAGAAGTGTTTTCTGCAGTGCTAGACACAAGTCAAGACAGAATTTGACATGAGTACCCTTTGAAGTATACAGCAACTGGTACCATAAAATGATTTATACAGTGTCCTGGCATTTTCAGCTACCAAGATGAACTGCTTTGGAGTATACAATAAAGCTCTTTATCAAACCTGGCATTTCACATCCCTTACAGCCATAAAGAGAAATGTGTGAGAACACAGCCCCATCGGTTCTCCCCAAGAGAAACAGAAGGACAATTCAATACAATACTTGATGCTGGCAGTGGAATTGCTTCTGGATTATGAGCTTGTAACAAAGGAAGTATTAATACTGAGAAGTAACATTGAGCTCAATCCACAATCTATAATCAACTTTAAGGAACAAAAGTGGACTCAGCAGCAGAGAGAACACAAGTTATTATTGCACCAATTGCTCCACTGGTGTGAAAAGGTGCGACCCAGATTCATGGAAGAACACCAATTTGTGGGAGCTGGTAACCTGGAATGGCACTTACTGTGGGGCAGTCAGACTCCTTGGAGCAGCCATGTGTTTTTTTTCACTTTCCTCCACTCCAAATTAAAGAACAGGTCAGGGTGGAAGGGACAGAAGTGCTCACTTAGTTCAAAATATTAAAAACTTATTTTAGATGACCAGGAAATTAAATAAATTGCTTTTCCAGTGATTTTTCTATTACTGCTCTTTTCCCCCTTCATTTTTTTTTTCCTAGCCCTTCTGTTGCTCCGTGCATTGCATTTGCAAAGCCTCTGAATTTTTTCAAACATCAGAACTGCTAACTTGCGCCATAAGCCTGGATTTTCAAAGTTAGCTTAAATTTTTGAAATTGAAAATAGTTCCAAGGAGCAGCAATTCTCTTTCAACCATGCAGTCAGCTCCTTTTTACTGCTTGGGGAAAGTGACGAGGAAAGCAATAAGGCAAAACACTGAAATGTCCAGTTGCAACCAAAGGTGGAATACAAATAATAATTTTTAAAGAAAAGAATGGTTAACTAATTAGTAAAAAGCCAACTCTATCTCTCATCTTTCTGTGATCTTCACTAGCACCAACAGTTCTAACTGATTTTTTGTTGGAGAGTGAAACAGTTGGTATAAACTTAAAGAAAAAGTAAATCTATACTTCTACCATTAAATGTCGTCTGATGGTACAAGCCCAGGAGAAGAAACCCCAAGCCTGTCTCATGGCTCATTTCAGGAATTCCTTTTAACACTGGTTGTTGTTAATGGGGTCCCTATTCGATACTTGTGCAAGTCTCTCTGAGCTGCTTCCTCCAGTCATGTAATGACTCAGTGTAGAGAGCTGCATGACTCCCAAGAAAGAATCAATAGGCATTGTGTGGAAGAGCAGGGAAATGCATCCTCCTGGCTCTCCTTGGCTGCTTTGTGTGTAAAGCCATTGTCCTCTCAGGCTGAAGCATAATACTTTACAGACTGTGCTTGCTGCCAAGCCTCTGCTGCCCTGAAAAGTTGTTTGTCCCCAGCAGTACCGAAGAGAAATCACTCCAATATGAGTACATTAAACACATTAACAACTCTGACAAGAGGCAGAGTAATATTTTGCTGGGTGAGCTCACTTATGCTTTATTGAATTCATCTCTTGGCTGACCAACAGCTCCATCAGGTACTTTTACAGCAGTCAGATACAGAGACATGATCTCAAGTCTGACATCAAGCCAAAAAGTCCTCCCTGCTTCTTTACTAGGGAGGTAAAGCGGATATTTCAAGTAAGTTGAGGTGTCCTGTCACCCTGACTTACACCACGTGTGGTGCAGACAAAGCATTAGCATTTTTTCAGCAGTGTGGCTGTGGCAAATTAATGTTCTCTGGATATGTCTGAAGTGCTTAACACTTTGATGTGGCAATGGCAGGTAATAAAATTTTAATCAAATTTTAACATTTTTCTCTTTCCAGTTGTAAAAGCTTAATTAGTGCAACAACATGCAACCTCTTGCATTCATATTTTTGTGCAGCTTCAAGGGAAATTATGGTGTGGTGTCAGCACACTGATATGTAACAAACTGAGACAGACAGCAAATTTACCAGTGAAATACTGAAGAAGACAACATTTTGTCTCCATGACTGTAAAAGGGGAGAAATAGGTCATTAGAAGTCTACTTTTCTACAAGGGAGCCTAAGATAAGCCCTTCATTGTTGGCCACACATTTACACAGCAATTACAGTAAATAAGCCATAACAGAGAGAAATGTTATTCTATCCCCTGAGGGAAAAGAAAAATGTAGGCTGGCTTCTCCTGTCTCAGCACTGCACTGCAAATTACATGTTAAAAATGTAGTGTACAGAATAAATGGAATAAGAATAACTGATGATTATTACTAAACAGAGATGCTGAGAGCTTTACTGTGCTATTGGATAAGGTTTGGATGTTTGCTAGTGACAGATGGTAGGCATTTGTAAATAAATACAAAAAAAAAAGGAGGATTTCTCTCTTTGTGGGAGAAACTCAGGGTTATCACCAAAGTCCAGGCTAAGGGGCATGGAGGATATGTTAATAATGATCTTTTCTCTCAATGCTTTCTTTTGCCTGTGCACAGACAGGTGATACCAGGCCTCCCACTGCTCTGGCTCCCTGAGATCCCTTTCTATAGCATAACTAAATCCATACACACCTGGGTCTAGGTCATGTTCCTACGGAACAAGAAACAAGACCCAAACCCTTACTTCTGCCTGGTACTTTCATTCCTTCTCATGGCAAGTGCACCCTGTCCCTGTGCAACCATTTTCTTCTGAAGGCAAATCAATCCACCAGAACTGCTCTTTTGCACATCTTTTGGATCCTTAACGAGCCAAGATGCTCATTACTGTCCCTCTCCATGGAAACCTGAGATAAAAAAATTCCAACCCTTAGAAAAAAATTCTAGCCTTAGCTAGAGCCTTACTTTGCAACTATGAAATAGTATTTCTTTTAGACCTATGATTTTTTTTCTTCCCCACTTCTCACTGTGTCTTCCCATGCCCCAGAGGAATTTATTCTTGTTGAAATATCTTCTATCCAGACTGCCTACAAACATCAAACGTAAGCCAGATTAATTATCAAGGAGATCATCACAATTTATAGTAAGTCACGTGCTAATTACATGCACCCTATGAGTATTTTACTCTCATTTATCTTGTGAGTGCTCATTTTGCAGATTAGTAATGAACATGACAACTGCAAGTGTAACAACTACTGTGGAATGTCAAATAAAGGGGAGGGATTGGGCTCTTAATTAAAAGTGATATTTGCTTTGCATTACAAGTGCAACTACTGATCTTGCTTCCAGGAAAGTCTGTTTATTAAAAATATATTATTCCCAAGAAACAGATAAAAGACACTAAGACATCAGGGAACACCAAAAGAATCACTTAGTATCTTTCATAGCCCCAACAAATTAGAGTCTATGAAAAATACCACCCTGTTAGACCTGAAGATCAACACACTCTCTTATGCTGTACAAATGAGCTTTTCTCCTCTGTCTGAGCCATTTCCAAAGACTTCAAGCCTGCCTGTGTTTTCCTTCCTCCAATTTGGTTTGGCCTAGATTCACTCACTAAAACTGTCTGTAGATCTCAGAAATAATTTTTGTAGTTGAGAAGCACAACGAACTTGGCTGTGAGTGGTCATCAGTCAGAAGACACTTGTTCAATGCCAGCTTCATGGGCTAGATGAGAATCTGCAGTTTGGAAGTGAAAAGTGGTTTACTTATTTTTTTAAAGAGCACCTCGTTCCTCCTCACAACCTAAAAAACAGTACTCACAGTTTTAATACAAGAAAAAATGTGGATAGAATTACCTCATCATCCCATACTTCTGAGAAAATATGTCCTTTTTTTGGGCATCAGCATTTCTCTGGCAGTTTATGGTCTGCTTTGGGATAGATTTTCTTTGGTTGGATGTAGGCGTATCACAGCAATTACCTTTGAGAGTGATAACTTTATGTCAGAAAAACAGTCCTTCTCAAATCTATTCAGCATCCTATTACTTTTGACTCCTTTCCTATACTGCTTTTCAGATTATCACCTGTTTCATTCCTTTTAGCAGCTTGGCTATGTTTCTGATGAATGTGTTAGTTTCAGTAAGATGTCTTTTGTTCTTCTAAAAAGTCCCAAATTAAATTACTCTAGAGTTGTGCGCCTCTGCATGTGCCCCTCTCTCCTCTCCAATAACTTCACTAATCTCAGGGCTGAAATTTAAGAAGTCATTTCCAACAAGAAACAAATTCCCTTACTCACAACCCTTACATTTCAGAAAAAACAAGAATGATGATGACCTCTTGTGGAATGTCTCTAAAAAGCCTTTTTTTCCCCCCTTTCCATCACCCAGAAGAGATAATTAAAACTCATGTAATTCCTCATTCACTAGTTCATGACTCAGTGACTCAGGTGCCATGTTCCTCTACTCAGCATGGCCTACAGGATTTGCATTGCAGTAGTATAAAATTACAAATAGTTTAAAAGTCAAAAAGCTTGTCTCTTGAAATGCCACTTTCATCCATCAAAGTGACTTCTAGTTAGTCAAAACATGTTGTGGCAGTGACAAACTGTCTGGTCACAAAGTATATTACCTTACTTCACAAATACCAAAACATGAATCTTCTATTATTGAAGGTAGATCATTCCTATATATTATCACCCTTGATACAAAGATTCTGCTTCATGAAGGCTTTCTAAACAGATTCTTCTTTAATACACCTAGAATTGCTAAAATGAAACCCTTTCCATAGAACACAACATTTTGATTCCTGTTGTATGATTCATTTTGACCAACCTGATCTCCTTTAATGACTGGGTGAACCACCTTGTGGATGAGGGGAAGGTTGTTGGTGTGTCTATCTGGACTTCAGCAAAGCCTTTGACACCATCTCCCATGGCATAATCCTGGAAAAGCTGCAGCCCAGGGCTTGGCCTGGTGCAGTCTCTGCTGGGTTAAGAACTGGCTGAATGGCTGGGACCAGAGAGTTATGGCAAATCAGTGACCAGTCACTAGTGGTGTCCCTTAGGGATCAGTGTTGGGGGCCAGTCCTGTTTAATATCTTTATTGATGACCTGGGTGAGAGGATTAAGTCTATCTTTAGCAAATTCACAGATGACAACAGACTAGGTGGGAATACTGGTCTGCTGGAGGGTAGAAAGGCCCTGCAGAGGGATTTGGACACACTGGATGGATGGGTCAATACCAACAACATGAGGTTCAACAAGACCAAGTGCCAAGTCCTGCCCTTTGGCCACAACAACCCCTTCAGTGTTCCAGGCTGGAGGCAGAGTGGCTGGAAAGTGGCCCAGTGGGAAAGGACCTGGGGATTGGCAGCAGCTGAACATGAGCCAGTGTGTGTCCAGGTGGGCAAGAAAGCCAGTGGCATCCTGGCTTGTATCAGCCAGAGTGCACAGCAGCACCAAGGAAGTGATTCTTCCCCTGTACTCAGCCCTGGTGAGGCCATACCTCAAATCCTGTGTCCAGTTCTGAGGCCCTCAATTCAGGAAGGACACCAAGATGCTGGAGCAAGTCCAGACAGGGCAAAAAAGCTGGTGAAGTGTGGAGCAGAAGTCCTGTGAGGAGCAGCTGAGGGAGCTGGGGTTGTTTAAGCTGGAGAAAACAGGGCTCAGGGGTGATGTTACTGCTCTCTGCAACTCCCTGGAAGAAGGTGGGGGTCAGGCTCTTCTCCTGGACTGCCAGTGACAGGAGGAAAGGACACAGTCTTAAGCTGTGCCCAGGAAGGTTTAGGTTGGACATTAGGAAGAAATTCTTCAGAAAGGATAATTAGACATTGGAATGGGCTGCCCAAGGAGGCAGTGGAGTCATCAACCTTGGAAATGTTTAAGGAAAGACTGGATGTGGCAGTCAGTGCCATTGTCTAGCTGATGTTTGGTCATAGGTTGGACTCTATCTTAAAGGTATTTTCCAGCCTAATTGATTCTGTGATTCTGTGATATGTTACCAGCTGTGCATTCATCAGAGAAGCAGAACCAGACCAGTCAGAGCTGCTAGACCTTCCAGAACTGCACAACTCTCCTACAAGTGGCTGGCCCTGTTCTGGACCTGTCCTTGCCACAGTGCCTTTCTTTATTCCTTCTTTCCTGCTCTCACTCTGTCAAGAAAAGCTGCAACCAGCTAACATTGCTGCCAAATGCCTTTCTTTTCCTATCGGTACCAATCTGAATACAGAACAGGCAGTGAACTTGTTGACACCCATACTTAAAACAGAATAAAGTTTCTCATCCAGTAAATTTGTTTTTAGGACCTTGATGACATATTTATAAAATTCGGTTTTTCTGGTTTGTGTTTGCTCATGCAGCAGCTGTGTTTTGTCCTTTAAAAATACAGTATAGTCCCTCTATCTGGCTAATTTTAAACTACATAGGTCTCGTCATCTAAAAATAAGTTTGTAATATTCACATGTAGTATACATAGAACCATCATTTGACCAAACATGGTAGCATAAAGGGGTCCTTATCAGGTCTTTGGCTTCTACTATAATAACAATAATGACTTCAAAATACACAACAAAGCCATAAGCAGGCCCTGTACTTCCTGTTTGCAAAATACCATGAGCGAAAATTAATGTTTTTGTGCAAATAGGATCTGGTTTAAGGACACATTCAGACTTTTCCCAGCAGTTATCAAACAATAATGTTTTATACTTCCCTGAAAGATCTGGTTAATCATAACCCCTGTAAAGCAAGGATGGTGAATATTTTAAAGGGGAAAAATAATGCTGGAATGTAAAACAAAAAATTCTGAACCTCTGAAATACCAATTAATGGTTGTTCTTTTAAAGAAGCATAATCAAAATATCTTGTTATCAAGCATCCAGATCAGAATTATTTCTTAAAGCCAGGCCCAAAATGTCTAGGCCATCTGATTCCTTTTAGGTTCAGGCTTTTAGGCTTCTTCTCCCTCAGTGATCCTAGCTCAGAGAAGAGATGTAAGAGGACCCGGAGCTCAGACACAAAGCAATCCATAGAACAGACCTGGATTTTAACTATCCGGGCTTTTTCAGGAGAAGTGAACTGACCTGGGTAAGAGAAAATGCCATGGGTCATCTAACATTTAGAGAGATGGGCTATGAAGGCTTTAGCAAAATGTTTTAGTTTTCATTAACAGGACATTTCTTTGACAAAAAGCAGAATGGAAAAGGTTTTCATGAGACAAAACCTTAAGAAACCTGTGTCTGTCACTGTTTAAAAGAACACCATGAGCAGTAGAATGGAATGTCTGGATTTTATTGATTTGTGTCCCAAATGGCCACCTTGGTAGACTTAATAGTTTTTAGTAAGGGGTGAGCAGGTGGTTGACTCCTCTCTTTTCTCACCTTCTGTTCTTTCCACAAATCCAGTAGGAATTCTGTAACTTTGAGACAACTGTGTTTCCTCAAACCCCGTAGACAACTACATCATTCCAGAGTTACTGGGAAAAGACAGCCAGAATGGGGTAGAGAAACACAAAAAGCACATCATCACATCAAAAAGGTTTTGGGTGCAAAGCCTACAATACAGGCATTTATCAGTACAGAAAGCACTGATGCTTTGCTTCTACAGCTGTACAGCTAAATTAATATGCTCCATCCCCAAGTTGTTTTTCTATAGACAAGCAAAAGCCTCAGGTTAAATATGTTGCACAGAAATTAATTAAAATCCAATTAGCAGGAGTTTTGGTTGTGTAAGGTTTTAAGAATTAATTCTAAAGACCTCAATGCAGCTATTTGGAAAGTAGTCAGAGCCTACTTATTCGATGAACTGAACTGGAATATGTAAGTTCTGGTTTTGAAAACCTCTCAAGAAATACTTCAGTATGACAAACTATGGATGTCAATGGGATATTTTTAGTGTCATGTTTGAGAGCATTACAAGTCTGCTTGCATTCTTTCAGAAGAGGATGAGTCATTACACACAGAATGCAATAAATTTAATGTGGTTTTCAGCTTAAGCAATACTATAAAGTAAAGCAATTTCCTGAAATGTATACTTTATCAAAGTTCATTCTTCACCGAGACTATATTTTTTTACTTAGTATTTCTGTCACATGCCTAGTAGATATATGACCCACCACAAACATTCCTATTATGCATTAATAGGACATTAATGCAGTTTACCTGTATAAAAGCATGCAGCACAGATTTCAGGGAGATCTTGGCACCCCACATCAGTACGAAGCCTTGATTGTATTCCACCTCTTACACAAATTTTAAAGCTTTCCTTTAGCTTCCCTTTAACCATTTCCCTGTTTTGGTCAGCACCTCCCACACTACTGGAATAGGTCATTAACAATCCTCTTTTGTCAAGCTTTGTCAGTATTTGTGCAGCATCTACAATATCAGAGTCCCTGCATCACAGTTGTGCCCTACTGTAACAGAAATAATAAACTCATCTTTGTTGTTTCTTTCTGCAAGCTGTATGTATATCAGGGTATGACTGATACCTCCTTAAACACTCAGGGTTGCACTCAAATGAAAAAAAAATGCTCCAAGGATATTGCCATCCGATTGTGATGGAAAGGGTTCTGCCTGTATGACAGTATGGAAAGCCATTGTAAGGCATGGCTTCCCACAAAACAGAAGAAAAAATATTCTCTGCTTGCAGCTGAGCATGTGAGTTTTCCAACAGCATTTCAGGGCTTTCTGCAGCAGCAGTTTTCATAAGTGAAGTTGTTTTCACAAATGATGATAGACTCACACAATTACAGGCGTGGGGTTCGAACTTCATGGTAGAATGGATGCCCTAGTATCACAAAGCAGCTCCTAAGAGGAAACTTCTATAGTGGGAACTTTGTGATGTTTATTGAAGTTTAAGTACATATTTTTCCTAATTCATGGCAGCTCTCATGTACAATGTACTCTGTTGAAAAAATAAAGTCCACTTATATTTTCACACCATTCCAAACAGAGTGGGTTAGATTTCATGCAATTCAAAACAGCAATGATGCCTATTGTTCTTCCGTATATTATTGCAGGAATCCCATCATGATTATGTAGGAGGATATTTTTTTGTGTTCTATAAAAGAAAAGCATTCCAACCAAATGTTGTTACAGACTGCAGCTGGGCTGAAGGGATGAAAAGAGCATCCAGAACACCATCCACTATGGAAGTTAGGAAGATATTCTCAAAGTATTGATTTATCCAAGCAAACAGCTTATTTAGTAATCCTACATCATAAAGCCCAGTGCACATGGAAAATTCACAGAAACTATGGGAGAAAGGTTCATTTAGAGGACACTGACAGTGATCTATAAAGGTGTTCAGTGATCTTTCAGATAAGCAGATTTTAAAGGCCGGAAGGAAACCTTCCATAACCTTGCCTGTTTTCCATAGGAACAGCATCCAGAGTCTCCTGTAACTTGTGTTTGAAGAGTTTTCCAAAAGATATTCTGTATGTAAGGAATTAAAGGGGTGAATCATTCTCTATTTGGCCTCTGTTGGTGACCTGACACTCAAGGAACTTGCATTTTTATTTGCAAGTGTCCCAAAAGCAGAATTTATGCAGAACAAGCTATTTTTTGAGGTTTATAGCATTAAATACTTTTTATTCTGAGTGCTGAGACCTTTAGAGAGAAGGGAAGATAAAATAAAGGAATTTGTGGTCATGAGGCTTAGTACTTTTCTTCTGATTACTGTGAATATATCCAAAACATGTGAATGTTTTCTAAGACAGTGGAAGGAAAACTGGGTCATGGGAAGGCCTTCCCTGCTTGGCTGAAATGTAATTTTCCTGAGGCAAAAGAGAAAATAAAAATCTAGGGCAAATAAATTTACCTTCATCCTACTCCAGTGGTGTGCTTGTCACAGCCATTAACTTGACAATGTTCTAGTTCTTGCTTCTGATTGCAGGTGTTAGTTAGGACAGCATTCTAATTCTTTGACAGTTCAAAATATAGAGCATTTCAAACACAGAAAGAAAAGCTTCTGCATTTCATTAAACTGCTTCTGAAAGCATGATGGAAAACTGAGATGTACAAAGAGATTGCAAGTGCTGATGGAGGCATTTACACCAAGTTTCTTGGTTCTACTTGAAATTCAACTCCTGGCCTAGCAGCACTTGGCATCGTCTTTGAGTGGCATGAATCTAAGAGAAGGAAAGGAATGTGAACGAGCCCATTAGCCCAGATATCATAGATCTTGTACTTTTGGGACTTTAGAAATAAACAGCATATGTTGGTAAAAAGCCTGAGAGAGATCAGACAGAACCATAAGTTACTGTTAGGAAACAGCTTGTTTATCTGGCTTTAATTTGCTGCAACTGGGGTGCCTGTGTGAGGGCACATGGCTACACAAGCACATAAAAGTGTTTGCAGTGCCCCACGCAATTCCAGCTGGATATTTATGCCATCCTTCACCCCTGAAATGGCATGCAGCACTGGAGCAACAGAACAGCTACTTCCCCTTTCAGAGGCAAAGCAGCAGGAAATATATTCTAAACCCATCTCATTTAATCTGTGGAATTGCTCAGGTCTCTTGCCAACTGGAAGGTGGTTGGCAGGCACACAGGGGCTTCCAGCCTCTCTCAAACACAACTTTGTTTAAAAGCCTGCTCTGATGAGCTGCACAAGAAAAGTCAGCCCCTAAATGAGGATGGATGGGCTGCAAGTGCTCGTTTAGTCTGAAACGCCAGCATTCACTACGTGCCACACACAGCGCGGAAAAGGGAAAAATGCCTCAGAGAGGTTGCAACACAGGATACATTGGACTGTATGTGTTGGGAGACACAGCTCCCTAACCTACTCGTAGAGACAAAAGCAAGCAGACTGCTTGGAGCCCAGAAGAACAAACACTCAGTTCCAAGAACCAGGGAGCTGGAGAGTAGCAGCTCCACTGCTGCCCCACTGCTCCAAGGGCTGCAGAGGTTGGATGGGCAGCTTGGCCCTGGGGAGCACAGCAATGTCAGCTTCAGAACTACCTGCTGCTTTATTTCACCCTCACAACAGTCACTTAAATTATCCAGCAATTTCTATGGCAGCACAGTCCCATATCCAGTTTAAGACCCATGCAATTCAATCATTTAGCTTTTGCATTTGGCCTGATAACCACAGCTTGGCCACTTCTCTCATATTTGTCCTAGTTTCCCTAAGCAGCAGCCAGGGGATTTTCGTAGTGTTTCCTGAGGGAAATTCCAGTATGGTCAAAATATAACTCTTAATGATTTCCTGTGAATTTCTTTCAGTACAATTACATCTATCAACACAAACCCCAGTCTTTTAAATGAACATGTTACACAGCAAGATTTTTGAGAACGTTCCTAAAGGGTGAAGGTTTTTGTAAGAGTTTTTGTTACAGAATTCAAGAAGTCAACAGGCTGCCTATAACCACCAAAAGCAACTGCTGAGGATGTCCTGTCAATAACCCATAAGGTTAGGCTTTTTGGGTTTGGAAAGGACGTGAAAGAATATCTAGTTCAACACCTCTCAGTGGGGCAGGGATGCCTTCCACTAGATGAGGTTGCTCAAAGCCCCACCCAACCTGTCTTTGTACAATTCCAGGGCTGGGACATCCACAGCTTCTCTGGAAAATATGTTCCAGTGCCCCACCACCCTCATAGGAAAGAATTTTCTCCTAATATCTAATCTCAATTTACCCTCTATCAGCTTAAAGGTATTCGCCCTCTTCCTATCACTACAAGCCCTTGTAAAAAGTCCCTCTCCAGGTCTCTTGGAGCCACCTTAGGTACTGGAAGGCTGCTATATATAACATGCATATTCACAGTGTATGGTTATAGATACTATTTATCTCAAAGCTATGTATTTGAAAACCCTGGAGTAAGTTTATTGAAGATCAAAGTACAGCTGGGTTCTCTGGTTCAGGAGGGAGATGGAGACTATTCAGCTGCTGATGGACATACTGTGAGACCAGCACTGGGGAAGAAGATGAGTACAAGCTTTTGACTGTGTTATGGGGTTGGATGGACAACACTCATCACCCAATCTGAGATTTTCCCATGATATCAGAATTAAAACTGTGATGCCACCTACTTTCTCAGGAAATCATACCAGACTACCTCCAGTGGCCATGCTAGTTTGTATGGTCCTGCGTGACTGCTTATAAACAACTCTATTTCCTGGCAAAGGATTGCTTTGGCTTCACTGCTGAGAATAAATCCTATAATTGTTTAGGAAAGAACAAACCCTCTAGAATTAGAACACAACTTTCAAAGTGAAATCTAATCCAAAATTGTAACAATCCCCAAACCTGGAATCATGGTTCAGTTTGTGGCCACCTCTTGCAACACCGCTTTGACAGGACATAAGCGAAGTTTAATTTATTTACTGATGGAAGGAGGGAGGGCATACATGAAAACTACAAATACCAAAAGTATCTGGAGTTTTGTGGGGTACAGACAGTAAAAGCATCAATATATACAGCTATCCCTTAGGAGACTCTGCTCCAGTTATGTCAGGAGTACAGGTCAATGCTTTCAAACTGGTTGAAGTTTTGTGTTTTACTTGGTGTACTACACCACCACTGTGTATGTTTTCATTAAAGAAACAGAAATAATTAATATCGTGGGCTTGGGTTTTGGTGGTTTTTTCCCCTCCTTTTTCTGGTAATAGCATTTCTGCATTTAAGCAAATGCTGCTGCTGTGAACAGAACTTTCAGTTGGTGAAAAGAGACAACAGAAAAGAACAAGAAATTGGTATCCAGAAACCAATTGGTATCCAGAAAGACCAGAGCAAAAAATACCCCAAACAACATAGTATGAGAGATGAACAATAATGCTGAGCCAGCAGACTAACAGAAGGCAGAGGGGTATATTGAACAGTCATGGTGGAAAAGGAAGTAAAACCTGCAAATAGAAAGGAATACTGATTCATCACAAACATGTAGTCCTAACAGGATGGTCCTGGATGTTCTCCTGGACTCTAGAGAAGGCATGGAAAAGTCATGAAAATTAGTATGCAGTTCTGCATTTTGTGTTCTGAAGTTTTAAGATTTCTGATCAATGGAAGACACTCCCAGGGAAAGGACTGCTGGTAGGTGACTCCACCAGAGTCCAGGGGAGGCTGGCAGACTGCTCCCACTCACTTTCTCTGGAGGAGAAAACTTTCAGGATTTCCTTCAAAATGTAGAGAAAAAAGTGAAGAATGTAAGAAGTTAGAAGAATATCAGCGCACAGAAAAACAGACATTAAGGAAACAGATGCTAACATGGAGGAAAACAGATCTGGACAACACTTTCAAAAGAAAGACTTTGGTAGAGAAATAGAACAAGTTAAGATAAATCATTTTACTATTCTTATTGCAAAGAAACTAGGTGGCAAACCAGAAGGAAATACACTGATTAAAGTAGGAAATGAAAAGAGCCATACGGGGTAAACAGAAGGAGTACGGAAAAAGAGTTGTGACTTAGGTTTCTAAAGGACTGTTGGGGTTTTAGTTTTGTCCTAGTTTTTTTCTGTTAGAGGAATTTTCTCCCATATGCATGTTGCTAGGGGACAAATGACCATACTTAAGAAAGACAAAAGCACCCCGTTTTTGGGGGTGGGGTGGGCCTGGCTACTCTTTGTTTCACCTGGGCGTGTTGGGAGTTCGCTCTCAGCGTCTGGAGAGAGAAGCCGCGGAGAGAAGAGCTGCTGGTTCCCGTTTTTTCGGCGTCTTTCCTTTCTGCTGGAAACAACACCGGGATCCCAAGGCTGCTTTCCCTGCCCTGCTGGAGGCTGGGGCTGGGGCTGCCCTGCACCGCTGCTGTTTCGAGCCTTCGCTACGCTGTAGCCGTGCTCACCCTGCCTGCCTGGAGCCCCGGGGGGTTCCCCTTTTGGATACATCTCGTCTGCCACTCAGGATTTGTGTTTGTGCCTGCCGCTCCAGCCTGCCATTCCAGCCTGCGGTTCCGGGAGTCCAGGACCGGCGGCCCAGGGTTTGTGAAGCCCTTGTTCCACCCTTCCCCGGGATCCCAGGCTGCCAGTGCCGCGTGCTCCCCGAGCTCGCTCCGGAGCGCCCCCTGCAGCCGCGGGGGAACCATCGCACCTGCCCTGCTCACCGGGAGCCGCCAGCGATCCCTGTCGGCTGCGAGCGGAACTGCACCCGAGGGGGAGTAGCCTGACAGCCGAGAAGGCCGGGACTGGGTTTGTGTTTGCTGTTACTGTCATAGTTGTTGTTGTTTTGTTCGACTGGTTATATATCTATCTATCTATAAATATATATATAGTAAAGAACTGTTATTCCTATTTCCCACATCTTTGCCTAAAGACCCTTGATTTCAAAATCATAATAACTCAGGGGGAAAGGGGTTATATCTGCCACTTCAAGGGGGGCTTCTGCCTTCCTTAGCAGACACCTGTCTTTCAAACTGAGACAAGGACACTCACTGTTCAAAGGGGATAGAAGCAAACATGAAGTGATCTGAGAGGCTGAAGAAGAGTAGGTATTATAAAATGACAGGAAAAAATAGAGATTGGAAGAAACCTTGGAAGATGACTAGTCCAACCTCCTGCTCAAAGCAGAGCTAGCTTCAAAGTTAGACCAGGTGGTTCAGGCTTGTTTATGCTGAATTCTGAAAATTTTTAAGGATAGAGATTTCACCACCTCCCAGGAGACTCTGCTGGAGTTGCATGTATGGACTTTTACAGATGCTCTAGGTCAGATCTGTTTACAACTTGAAAGCTCTTTGATAGTTTTGACAGATCAATATTACAAGGAAATATCTCATTCTAAATGACATAAAACTTTCCCATTGGAAACCCAGAACAAATATTACCAGTAATGTTAAAAGCTGCGTCAATTTCTTCACCAAATAGCAAACAAATGAATCAAGAGTGACAGCATTTTAGATTTGGTTTAAATTACCATAAATAACAATATAAGATGTAGAGTAAAATAGTCTTGGATAGTGTGATCAAAGGTTTGATATTAAAAAAAAAGAAAATGCACTAGTAGTTGCAGTGTAGTGAAAAGGCTTTATAGTTTGCAAGTTGATGTTGCTGAACTTCATGTATAGGGCTCTCTGGAGAGCCTAGATGTTCACTGATTCAGGGACCAGCAGGAGACCTTGCTCTCCAAGACATTCAAAAGAAGAAATCCAGGCTTATTATTTTTTGCAATGTTTTTGATGCTTGTAAATAGCTTTATTTATTGTACAGAATGCTTATTTGATGTTTTGTTAGCTAGCACTGTTGATGGGCTATGAAGCAATTTATTAATCTGCAAGGAGAATATTTTGTAAATTGTATTTGATGGATGTTGGCATGTCCCTGCAGTTTTTACAAAATAACTCTGAAAATGACAGTTTTATCTTGTTAATGGATGATGGGACTTATTGGTCATACGAAATCATCTGTCAAAAGAAGATTCCATTTGCCCCAGTGAAGCTGGTTCCTTGTGATGGACTGAGAGATTGGGGGTAAAATTGAAATATGCTGACAAGGAATGTGACAAAATCAGGAACAGCTGACATTCTCATAGTTGAGAAAGAATATGTATAGACCTTAGTTCGCTGTTTATTACCTGGAATTATTGCTTATGAATCATTAAATGAAGAGTGTTCCACACTCAGTATCAAAAAGGACATAAGGTGCACATACACCTGAAAAACATTAGCCTTTTTCTAAAAGAAAAAATGTGCGAAGTGAAAGAAACTGAGGATCCTCGGAGCGGATTAACAGATGAGGAGATGGAGCATGAGGCACCTTGGCAGCACCAGTCACAGGCTATAGATTGCTTGATGGGCAATGTTCAGAAATGGAAGAACCCCTCTGAAACAGAGGACAGAGCAGCCATATAATTTTTTCCTTTGGGGCACAGGAATGAAGCAGATCATTGTGAAATTTGATGGTAACGCGAGGGAAGCTCCCAAATACCAAAACCAAAATACCAGGAGTGTCTCCAGCTAACACAGGGAGCCTTTCCCATGGCTGAGCTGTGAGCTGCAGGGCTTTTCCACTAGTGTTAATGAGTGGCTGTGCTCAACCAAGGCACAAGAAGCAGCTGAAACTACACAGAAGGACTCGGAAAAAAGTGAAAGCAGCTAAGGTTGCAGTAAGAAGAAACTGTGGTATTTTAACTTGTAAAAACCATGTGACAAAAATTTAGACCTTAAGCATTACTTCAAAATGGGTTTGGTTTGGAGGAAAAAGCCTCTTTGATTGTTCTGCTGTTATCATGAAAGCAGAAGTTTGTGCTTTCTTTGACAAGACAGATGACTGCAGTGATATTTTATTCTAGACTAATTTCTTCTCCTGTCCCAAATTGGACTACTGCTTTAGCTGTAAAGGGATAATATTTTTGTTTATATTCCTATTACAGAGCCTGAAAAACATCTGTATATCTGGGAAAAAAAATTTGACATATCATTTATTGCTAAGATTTTCTGATATGACTTAGTGCTATAGAACAATCTGTCTTAAATGTCTTTATTTTATTAAAAGTATTTGTCTGTTAGAGACTAAACAACTCTTTAGGGCAGAATAAAGAATTTTTCAGTAGAACCACAACGACATTTTAAGCAGTCAAGCTGAGAGCTGGAAAAGGATTAAAAGAAAATTTCCCTCAATTTAAATTGTTTACATTCACTCCAGTCAACTCCTGTTTAACAGGGAGGATTAAAAGAAGAGCTCTTTGCACAACAGCATTGAGCTGCAGAAAGGACCCTCAGTTCTGGCATCGTCAAATTTTCTGGTTTTGGCTCAGTAAGAAAAATTACAATGTAAAGTTATGTAAAACTTGGGATGCAACAGAGGAAACAAATGTAGCACAACACATAAGTAGCAGAGGACATCTGATAATGCTCTGCTTAAGCCTGAAGCATTTTTAGATCTTGCCTCAACTTCATGAACATTTAAGAGGCTGTCAAGACTAGAGCAAATCCTGTTCATGGCATAGAATTATTTGAAATGTTAAGTTTTACACACATGCAGTCTAAGAAAGTCATTAAGATACAGCCTGAAGGGCTTTCCTCTCTATGTGACATTGAAGACATACCCATTTTCATTAAACTGTCATTAAAAAGACTTGATATTAATGAGTCGCTTTTACAATTAATTTCCTTTTCAGAAACATAATTCTAAACATCTACATCTACAATGCTGAGTTCCACACTCTCCTCGTTTGGTTCCAAATATTCTGTACTCTACAAGTACTTCATATAGAATGGGGGCACTGAGACAAAACAAAACCCCTTAATGCTTTCCTAACATAATAGACTGCATCTTGTAATGTCTCCTTGCAAAAGAGATGAGTGTAAATGCTTCTAGGACTTTAATAGTAGTGGGTTTACACTTTTGTATGTCTGACAACAAACACCTATGAGAGCTAGTAGATTTCAAATAGCTTCTTGACACTAAACAAGCTACAGTGAGAAAGAGCTTTGAACAATTACTGCATGAAAGAGACTCCTTGTCCTGACTCAATTACTGCTTCTTATGTTGTACCAGTTAAGTCCTCCACTGAAGTGGTTTCACTTAGCACTTTACAAACTTGTCTCTCCCTGCCCAAGCTCCATTTAACAAATAGTTAAATGCTTTTTGCTTGCTTTTTTCTCACTTGTGTAAGTACAGGAGATGTGTTTACTGTTGTTTTTTAGCCTATGGGTCCAGTTGAAGGCAACTCCTGGTAAACAACTTCTTTACTCTGAAACCAGAGTCTATGCCACACTCAGGATAGTGTGACCCTGGTCTCCTGTTAGATCCTCTGGACACTGTCATAATGAGACAACATAATCCTAAACTCTAGTTCTGGAGCAGTAGATGAGGGTCCACATCAGATATCCAGGGATCCTGTGGAGCAGGAAGCTGGGAAGCACACCACTGAGGAGTACTGTGGCAACTTCAATGTTGGTTTGCTTATGCACACATCTTCTCAGGGCCAAGAAAAGAAAATACTTGTGTTTTGTGAGGCTTTTACAGTTTTCAGAGAGTAAGAAACAAAAATAGAAAAAGTGTATAACATGCTTTTTCTCACCAAAACCACCTTTTACCACATCACACTGATTTTCTAGCTGTCTCCATAGTCTGCTGCTCCACTTATTAGCATTCTATTTTGGGATTTTGTGCAAGACTGGCACAGCACTACTTCCAGCCTTGTTGCTTGGATGACAATGCAGAACCAGCTGCTTGCTCCTCTTACGCTATGATTGCCTCTAAGATGAGAGACTGGAGGGTACAAACCGAAGCCCTCACTGAGCAGACAAGCTCTTTGTGCAGACGCTCCCTGGGACAATCTTGCTGAGCAGTAGCCATTTGGTCAGAAGAGAGTCCAGGTCCTGCCCTGTCTGGACTCTCTTAAGAGCACAATCTGACCAAATGGCCTTGCAACATCTTTGAGAGGGAACAAAATGATCATACAGATTTTTAGAAAGTGCTTTTCGCTGATTGCAAATGTCAGTAGTGGGGTAATCATCTCTTTTTGTGTGTGTGAATCCTGACTGTAACAATCTGTTCATACAAAACTATCTTTTCCCTTTCCCAAGTGAGTGAACAGCTTTCAATCACATAACCTGATGACAACTCTGCCATTACCTGGATTTTTGCAGGTGTGTAGTTAAGAATGTTTATCACCCCAGTTTGGATTGACCATTGTGCAAATAATAAATCAGATGTTACTATTTCAGGGTTTACCCTAAATGCAGAACTGAGTTATGTTGCCAGTTCCCTTTAGCTGATAAAGAAAATTTGACTGACAGGCAGAGGGTTTGAAGGTCCTGAATTCCTACATACTTTTTGAGAGCAGTGGTCCACAGAAGAAAAAGCCTGATAAAAACTCTCCCTCAAAGACTTCAGATCCATAACATATACCAGTGTGTCCAAAGAGAGGGAATGGCTATAACTAATGCAGCCATAGAACTGAGGTTGTACCAGACACAGGTGGTTTCATATGGGGAAAAAGAGCCCAAACAAAACCCCATAAACCCCCCACAAAGATCCTTGAAAGAAAAAATTATTTAGAAATTTGGCTACTCAGAATTATTCCTTTGGTTAAATCTGAGCTAGCCCAACCTTTTTCTGCCATATTTCAGCCACAAACACATCTGACAACACTTGAAACATCCTTTACATTTTCTCTGCAGCTCTGGTACACTCTGTGTTCTCTCAGCAGAACAAACACCCCTGCTTCTCTGTTCTTTTCATTTTCTGTAATAAATCTGATGCACCCACAGGTTGGTGAAGCCATTAGGCATGTCTTCAAGGGAATGTCTCAGCAGGCACTCCTGAGGGCATGGTGTTCTTGTGGCTTTAAATGAATCAGCCATGTAACAGCTAAATCGGGAAAGCAGCCAAAGAGTTCCCAAGAGACCTGCTGGCAGAACCACATCATAGTCCTGTAATATAAAAATATGAACTCTATGGTGTTACAGCTCCTTTATTGTAACACTTTCCAAGATGGCTTTGGGTCACAAAATGTAACAGCAAGCATAGAATCATCAGGATCTGAGGGCACAGATAAAAGTTCTCTTCCTTTCTTCTTGCTTGTCTGGCGGTGCTCTTGGCTCTGTGTCAGCTAAGAATGAGACAGCAGATCACTGTTGATTGGCATTTTCATTTGAGTCAAATACCTGTCTGTACCTGCATTGGTCAGGTTATGACTCTTGGCAGTGCAAAACTGTGGGAACACATGGGACAGGTTTTTGGAAGCCCTAAACAGCCCCACCTTTGCTGCTGTTCAGACAGAGGGGAAGACACCAGCTACCACCTGAGGAAGCAGATGAGGCTGAAAAAAACCCACCAAACCCAACCACAAACAACGTAACAACTCTTTGTTTAAGCAAACCTGTGGTGTCTCTATGGCTTGAGTAAAGCCCCTTCCTGCATAGGGGACCATTTTCCAGGCTCAAACTCAATGTGAGCAAAGACGAAAGATCTCTCTAAGCATGAGACAGGACCTTAATAAAACTGAGCCCTAGAAAATAACCTTTGATTTTTGCCCCGAGGCAAGGTCTTGAATCAGTGGCAAAACTGAAAATCCCTAACCCAGATGGTTTGAATCACAGCCTGGGGGAAAGCTCTCCTAGTTTTCATGTCTGTCTGACAACAGTCTCACACACATCTACTGAAGTTCATTCTTACAAGAGAAAGTTGAGAGGGTCTTTCTAATTGTGAAAATATGACTGTGACAGATAGGGATAAAACAACTGCTGTGAGGTCTCACAGAAATAGTGTTTTCTGATGAGATTCAGCAGGAAAGTAACAACCAGTGCTCCAACTCTTCAATGTAGAAGTCAAAAATCCACCTGACATTCAGAAAAATAACTGTTTTATATATGTCTGCAACAGCCAGATGCTATGAATCTTGTGCAGCCTCAGGGAATATCAAGTTACTTGATAACATGTGATTTGATATTCCAAAGAGAAGAATAACCTGACAAAATTTTGCTAAATAAAAATTCCAAAAGCATCCAACTCTTCCCATTTTTTTCTCTTGAAATGTCTCCATGGTACCCAAGGGGAAGGACTGGAAGTACAAGCTTGGCACCAGATAAAAAGATCCAGAGCCATTTTTATAATATGCAGCCCATTGCAAGAATACTATTTAATTCCAGTGCCACTGAAGTAATCAGCATCTGTTTATCACCCAAATAATAAATCAAATTCTGTGCTGTGGGTTAGTTGCACATGCAAACTTTTAAGTCTATGGATATTTCCCAACAAAAAGCATAATTTAGGAGAAAAGAAACACATCTAATTTATTAAAACAAATTATTCTCAAACAATGTGAAAAGAGGAAGCAGGCTTGGTAATGCTATTGACTTTGTGGGCCATAGATAAATCCGCTTGTTCTCTTAATTTTTAGAGATATTCTGGGCTGTGCATGGGCAAGGTGGTTTCAGCACACTCTTAGGAGGCAGAGTTACGAGAGCAGTGACTGAATGCTGAAGGGATTTATCTGCTCAGCACTGGGGCAGCCAGAGATGCATTCCTGTAGAGCCATGGCAAGCAAAAACAAACCCTTCCAAGAGAGGAGGAAGATTCTCCTTCCATGTTATGAGCCATATGGTAACTGGGTTCATACAAATAAACAAATAAAAACAGTTTCTCTCCCACTCTGGCTCCCCACATACCAAAAGGATTCCTGAAGCAGCAGGACTAGGCTTCCTAGAAACCCAGAATCTGGTTTTGTTTTATTTTTGTAGTTTTTGAGGAAAGCTGCTCTAATTTCACTTGTAAAGCACAGTCAGAACTGCAATGAAATATTGCTGGGTTTTGCTAAAATCCTTGCTGCCTAATGCTTTATCCCAATGGTTATTTAAAATAAACATTAGAAAGGCTGTTGGTCCCAAATGCTCCTCATCATCAGCTCCCAGTTCAGGCTCTACAACAGAGCACCTAACGATGAAGTTGCAGACAAGATATAACAACAGATGTGAAGAACCACAAATTTCCTTCCTCCTTTCTAGGCTGTAAACAAGATGTCTCCAAACTGAGACAGGATAACATGCTTGCAATAAGGGCCTATGAAATAGGTGGCTTTACAAATGATGGGTAATTACAAGATATAACTTCATAATTTCAATGAGGATGTTGAGCTTCCCACGGATCCTTCAGAGATAATGATTTCAGTCAGGCAGCTGGACATTTAAATATCCATTCTGTTAATCTGTAGGCATTATGTACTAACTGCAGCTCTACTAAGAATGCTGGGCCAGCTCCCATGAATATATGACACAGACTGAAAGTTGACATATGGACTAATTACCTTATTTAAGAAGGGAAGCAGAAATCTACCCCTGAGTAAAGGATGTTTGCGGTGGCTATTTAAACTTCACCCAGGAACACCAGGCAAACAGGATATTTTAAGCAACTCTAAAGCCTTTCTGAATCACAAACTGCCTCTGTCTGACCTACGCTGGTTTTGACTAAATTTACCAGTGTCATTCAGTGGTACAGAATACATATTTCAAGAATCGTGAGAACCCCCACTTTTTAGTACTTCTAAACACAAAACTGGGATTTTTATTTCCTTCTTAGAAATAACAAAAAACAAGGGCAATGCTTTTTGGGTCTCTGGTTGTGACTGAGCTCAAGGTTAAGGATTTTTTTTTTAATCTGAAAAGGATTCACAGTTATATGTAGATAAAATGAAAAAATATAATAACAATACAATAGCTGCTTTTCATATGAAGAAAATTATATTAGTGTGCACAGTCCCACAACAGTATATTAGACTCCAAATTTTTGTGAAAAACAATCTCAGAAGTTCTGACGTTTTTGGCATGTACAGAAGGTATTGAAGTAAACTGACTGCCAGTGGGATAATTACCTCATGTTTCTGGATCTTTGATTTTAATAATTTTCAATATGCAAATTGTAGTAAATGAAATCTTGTTTCTCAAGAGTTTTGTTCATCACCATATTCTCTTTAAAAAAAATCTTGGCACAACACACCACCCAGGACAGAGCTCTCCCTTGCAAGTTGATGGTAAGGGCTAAAGCTGTGTGTGAAGACAATGTCCAGTTCACCCTGTTCTTGTGTCCTTAATTACTTTCTGTAGTTTCTCAGTCTGAGAAGTTGTTCTGGAAACTTCAGCCAATACTTCATCTAAAACTGGATAGTTTTCTTTCCTTTCTTTTGAGAATTAATTTATCTTGTACAATGTTCCAGTTCTGGACTTGGCTCTGGCTTACATGGCAGCTCTGCCAAACACTGAGGAGAGGTTGAGTCCACAGCCCCTCAGCACCACTCCACTTACAGTCAGTCTGCGCATTGTAAACTTTTAATTCAAACCATGAGTTGGTTTCTCAGAGGGCTTTTTCCAGGTGCTTTTTGCCAATTGTAAGAAGTACCTTGTCCTGACTAGCAAACATTAAAATTTTTAATTGCTGTGGAAAGCCCCAAATCTCCATCTGGTTTAAGTTCCTTTCTGCAGTGCAAGGGACATCATCAGGCCATGGGTCCCCTGTGACAGGGAGATACCTGCAGTCACTTTTTTTATGCTTCTCCTCCTAGCAGATGCTAATAAGGTCCATGTGCTGTCTTCATAGTCTCACTCTAATTTTACCCATTGACCCCTGAACTTGTTCTGGTTTCTGAAGCACAATCTAAATCTCCTGCTTTACTGGAAATTGCAGGTTGCCCTCATTCTTTCAAAGGGACACACACATACACTTTGTCAGGTGGATATGCTCCCTGTAGCTTTTCCTTCCCCACTACCAATCACCACATATTAACATGTGTTTATGATTATTTCAAATGTTTTACAGAGAAAAACCTGAAAGCTTGTTACTCAACGCAATTCCTGTACCACCTTTCCCTTTCTTTTATGCTGGACACTGGCTACAGAAGAAGAAAACAAAAGTCTAAAAATAAAACAATTAAGTGTACTCACAAAACTCTTTCCCCATTTCGTTCCATGACCTTGGACTGCAACATTAGTTTCTCATATAAGAAGAAAGAACAAATCTTTGAGCGAGCAGTCTGGAAAGATAAATTAACTAAGATCTTGATACCATACGCCTAAAGAGTTTCCACATGTTCATGAGAAGGGAACTCAAAGTCCTGAAAACACTGCTCACGTCATGCTTTTGCAAGCTTTCCATTTTTATTTGTTAAAAATATCTCCCCAGACTTTCCCATAACTACAATGTTCATAGCTATATCACCTCCAGCTGTGATCTCATTAGATGTCTCAGGCAGAGCAAGGTCAGGTCTGGATGGCTCATGCACATGGAGCTTCCAGGAAAGGCCGTGCTGTCTGAAGTACTGGATGCCTAAACACTGGATAAAGGCAACACAAGTTCAACCTTGGGTTTTGCTACCCACAGAAAAAAAAAAAAAGTGGTTGTTTGATGATGAAAGCAAGCAAATTAATAGCTGTTTAACAATTTTTTGCAAGTCATAAATGCAAATCAAATGTGCCAAGATGGTGTGAGTTAGGAAAAAGACCACTCTGCTTTATGAACATAGCAATGGGAGAAGTGGCTGGGACTAGCAAAGAACATCTGTAAAAAGGAGCATGGAATTTAAGATGCACTTGGACACAAGCTTTCAGTGACTCTATAGAGCTCCACTGAGGAGTCAAGGTAAGAGGCACAGTGGTTGCTACCAAGTTTCTGTGAGCCCAGGAATAACATCACACAGTCATTCACATACAATACCTCAACTGCTATGGAAACTGCAGAAGTTATGGAGGAGTTATACAGGACACAAGAAGCCAACTCCATGTGCTGGCTCTGAGGTAGAGTGAGCTTACTTTACTTGGCTATCCTCCTAATATGTTCGCTGAAATGATAAATAATAAAAAACCCCCAATGCTTTCCTTTGAAAGAGGAAAAGTCAGTCTCTAGCAATATCTATAAAATGACCTTAAGTTTGGATTGTTGCCAAAGAAGGTGGTTTCAGGTGAAAGTTTCCTCTCCTCATTTGGCTTTAGGAGGGATTTGGTGAGTTCTACTCGTTTTGAAGAGCCTCTGGTGACCTGTAACCTCACTTGCACTGTTTTTGTTTACTAGTGAGACAGCTGAAGTTCTGTTCATTGAGCATAAAACCAGGCCAGTTCCCACTTAGCCACTGTGAGCAGCCTTGCAGTAGCACGTTCATACTCTCACAATCCTCCTACTTTATTATCTTGGATGTTTCCTCACTAGCCTGGCTGGAGGCTCTTTGCTTTGTCAGCTCAAACTGTTTTCAAAGATAACATCTTGTCTGCATTTCTTTTATGATCTCATTATGTCCAGATGTACACCTCCTCTTTTTTTCCCTATCAACAGCCATTCAATGTTCTGTTTCCTGCTTCAGTTTCCAGTACTCAGAACAAAAGCACTACTCAAGTTCACAGGGGTTTACCTGTACACCTCATGATGAGCATCCAAGCCAGATGCAAGTAAATCACACACATACATCATACCTGTCCCCTGGTGTCCCAACAGATCAAAGGGGCAAGGGACCTGTGAAGTTGAGAACCTTATTCATGCAAGTAGTTTAACATGCCCAGAGATTATTTTTTAGTGACTGAAGCTAAGATTTGAGATCCATACCTCTCTGAAATATTCAAGCAGACTGAAAATTCACATATGCTGCATAACCTGCAGCTCCCCTGATTACAGCTGATTTTGAGAGTGCTTTTGTATCACTTAAAAACACCCTAAGAAGGAAGTTCTTCTATCCAAATGTAACTATTGAAGCCCTGGATAGAATGTGCTGAAGGCTGTGACACGATTCCAGGCACCACATTGCTTTAGGATTTAAGTGATGTTGAAGAAGTCAAAGACTTTGGTAAGTCTGGTTTATTCAGAGGAATCAGATTTTCTCACCTTCACTAGGGAGGACAATGAGTAACAGCAAGAAAATCTCAGGCAACTTAATTATTTACTTGCCTCTGCTGAATTCAAGAACTAAGCCTTAGGCATTCAACCTTGAAAACCATTAGCTAAAAATCTTCAAACACTGGGAACCTGGCAACACAGTACCCATGCCAAGCACAGAAGACGAGGACAGGTACAAAAGTTTTGTAGAAATAAGCACAAGAGAAAGAGACAAAAAAATTGAAGGAAACATTTACTTTGTTGTGGAAGGTTGTGAACTGCAGAAGTTTCAGGACTGGCTTCTTGAGGGGCTGGTTGCTACCCTGATTGAGAGGAACATGGATGGTAACCTTGTTAGCAACATTAGTTTTATTTGTGGCGACATGCAAGACAACTTGGAGAAACAGGTGAAATAAAACACACTGAGATGAAGATAAAACCCCAGAATTAGTGAGCCACCAGTCAAAGAGTTAGATGTGGCTTACAGCTGAGCTTAGGAATGCGTGAGAACAGTGGCATCTAGATAACATCCTCTAAGTTTTAGCTTTTTGGCTACTAGAAATTGTGACAGGTGAGCAGTGGGGAAGGGAAAAAAAAATCCCAGTCATATGCAATTTGGAGCATCTTGTAGCAAACATGCTAATTTTTCAGTAGCCTGAAGTTAATATTGCTCAGGACATAATGGAGAATGAATGTTAACTCCAAGAACATCTGCTGTCAAGTGTGCCTTATTAAATTATACATATGCAACCACTTAAGTAGACTAACCACTATCCTGTTTGCACTATGTTTTCTAAAAGCTACAAGAAATAAATCAACCCCCTTATCTTTATGCAAAATGCCTCTTGTACTCTTTGCAATAATCTGTGTCTGCACACAAGCCTGAAGACAAGTTCATTCCACACATTGGACTGTACTTAAACCCTCCGAGAGCCCAGGCTTTACTCCTGTTTCTGCTCCATAACCAGAAATTTTTTGCTTAAGATGTTTTACTTCTCAGCAAAACACTGAATAACATGCAGGTATTTCACTAATTTGCACATAATTTTGTGATCACAGATTATGATATAGTCTTTTTTTTTTTCCTAAACACTGTGCAAAGCAAATCAAACAGGGAGGCTTAACACACCTTCAGTCTTCAGGACACAGTGATCTCAGTTTCATGAGTCCCCAGAAGAAAATAAGTGTCCTGCTGGCTATGTCACCTTTCATGCTCACAGTAAAATAATCTATTTCTGGGTGAAAAACAGTCTTTCATGAAAGAGAACATCATGTGATGTCTTGAATATATCACAAGTAGCACACATTGGATATATAAAGTGAAGGCACAATGACAGGAGAAGAGTAAACTACTTGTTTGAGAAAGAGCTGAACCTGACTATGGAGAGGTCTTGTACCACAGCTTGAAAATCTCCAGGTGAATGCAATGGACATGAGACATGCATGGCAGTTTGGCTACGTTCCTGGGGCACTGGACAGAAGGCAAGGGCAGTGTAAACCAGGATAAAATCGACACCATGGTACCACAGTTGTGTAGACAGTTAAGTTGTAAGCAAATAAATCTGTGTTTGGAGGCTAAAATGGCCAGCCTGGAACAGCCTTTTTCCTGTCCTGAATAGGTAAAATTTGGGAACCTTTAGCACCTGGGTGCTACCTGTATGTTCTCACAGCTTTCCCAAGGTTTTTGAGGGCTCCCATGTTTTTTTAAGTGACAATAGCATCAAACACCCCTAAGACCTGCTTGTGACTTCCACCAGAGCAACACACCCAGATCACATCATGCACCACAGAAACCAAGGGGCTGCTGCAGAGGGTACAATGGCAGATAACACAGAAAACGTTCCAAGGGCTCTAAGCAGCTCCTGACCCCAACGCTTGCTGCACCCACATGTGCCCAAGCAGCATCAGTGCTTCCCTATAACAGGCAAGCTGAGAGAGCCAAGTCAAGGACTTTAGCCAAACCCTCCATATGAAAGGAGGGAAAGCATAATGCTACATGTAATCTACACAGAATTTTGCAGCGTGGAAGCTGAGCACCTCAAATACAGTTGCAAGCACAAGATTTGGGGCTGGGGGAACCAGCAGGGTTTGTGGGTACTGTCAGAAGAAGCATCTGACAACTCTGTTGAACTGCCTTGGCAAAGGCCAGCAGGAGATTCAAGAGAGGCACGGTACAAAGTTACTAATGAAAAGTCAGACCAAAGTAAGTGCCAGTTACCTCTTTTAGATGCAAGGAAGAATCTCAATTCATTCACTTCTAATACAAAAAAGGAAAACAGTCGAGCCAGATGTAGACATTACCTGTGCCAGGTCTCTAGGATTCCCTTTGCTCTTGCAGTGATAAATTGTGAGACAGCATCAGTTGCATCATTTGTGCTTTTGAAACCTCTTTCCCTTTCCTGCCCTTGAGCTTCTTACTCTAAGTAAGAGAAAAGCTCAAAATAGAAACAAACACACCTTCTAGAAGACAGCTGTTATAGTTTCAGAAATGAGTTCTTGCCTCAAAGTTTATCCTCATACTATAGCTACATCACTAGAAAAAGACAAAAAAAAACAACACTCTCTTTCAACGTTCCTATTCCCAGCTACCATTCTAGCACAACTCTTCCCTTACCCTTTATATAAGCCAGCTGTTCTTTTAGCAGCATCAGCTGTAAAGATTCACAGGTGTCTTCCCTCTGCATCTCTCAACACTCTCCATTAAAGCTCTTTGGCTGCAAGCTTAGTGTATTTCCTAGTATTGTTTACAAATGCTGTTTAAGGAAACATTATTAGAAGGTTCTTCTCAAACTCACTCTACTCCTTCTTTACGGATGGAAATC
This sequence comes from Aphelocoma coerulescens, assembly GCF_041296385.1. NCBI lineage: Eukaryota > Metazoa > Chordata > Aves > Passeriformes > Corvidae > Aphelocoma > Aphelocoma coerulescens. Next base: position 27,466,010 of record NC_091020.1, read on the forward strand.
TGTTAGTAGCAAAATTTTCAGAAGAGGTCCCTGCATTGTCTGTTCAGTGAAGATCAGAGACTTTAGAAAATCTGATGGAAAGTGATGTAGTTGGAGTTTAGCAGTGAATTTCAGCCTGCAGGCAATTGTCTCCTCTACAAGAATGTATCTAGTAATAAGAGTCTTAGATAAGCATATAATTGCATTGCTGTTGTAATTAAGAAATTAATCATTTCCTGTGGTTTAAACATTAACCAGTGGCCTTTTTTTTTGCTGAGATTTTAATACTGACAAAGACATTACTGTCATTTGCATAACAAAATGACAGGATGACTCTGCTTCTATTGAATATCACTTTTCAGTCCTAAAATGAATAAAAAGCCTAGACCTATGGAAAAATGTGTTTAGGGAAATAAATTGCTCTTTCAGAAGTAGATATTTGATGTTGCTGTTGGCTCTGAAGCACATGCAATAGCATAAGCTATGTAAGAGCAGAACTTTATACTCTGCTAAAGTGACATTTTCCAAATGGCACTGCTCACAAGAAGTAATTCATGACTTCCCTGAGGGTTTGGGGGTTGCTTTTTTTACCATCTGTTGGTGAAGAGGTAGCCAAAAGGACCGTGCAACTGTGGGTTCTGACTCTGAAATGAGTATCTCAAATACCATTGAGAAAGTGTGATAAACTGAGTCACAGAAAGTGCAAATCAACAGCTGAGGAAGAACCTGAATACACCTTCTGCTGTCTCCACATCACATCTTTTAAACAGGTGAAGTTTAAAAACAAGTTCCAAGTGCAAGAAATACTAATTCACATCCAAACTGTCAGTCTGAGAAACAGTCAGGGTCCTGAGTGGGGAATCACACAGCTGAATGATGGGGACTTGCCATTAATCTATAAACAGCACCTCTGTTAAGAGGAGGATGCTGGAAATGAGTCAGTGGAGGTTGACACTCCTTCCTATAGATCCTTTCTTTTGATGGAGTTCTCCTTCTTCCTCCTCTGTCAAAGGGATCTTCACACTGCAATTATGGGTTAGATTAGGCAACTGAGACTGATTTTGTGGGTTTCATCTTTCTTTTTTTCCAATACTGCAGAAGACTTTGCTTAGAGGAAAAGAAGTGATTGCATTAGCATTGAAAACAAATCTCTCTTAGAAAGTTGTCTTTAGGTCTAACCAATTTAATGAAATTTGTTTAACTTAAACCACAAGAGCAGAGTACAGAACTGCAGGTTTTAATCTCATATTTTTTTATCTGTCTTTCTCTGTATGTTTTTGCATGTGCATACATAGATGTGTATTTTTTTATATAAATATTTACAGCAGAATGTTCACTATTAAGTGTGTGCATGTCCAGTGACCCATTTAATTTTGATGCTTTGGCAAAACTGCCTAAAAGACCCCCATCCTTGTCTGAAATATTGCAAAGAAGCAGCATGATTCTATGTTTTCCAAAGCACTATGTTTTCCAGAGAAATACCAGTTTATTGGAAGTGGGAATAGATTTTTAATTTCAACAGTAACAACTGACACTGCTAAGGAAATGCTGGCCAAAAGAGGACCAGTAGGCATGAGCTTGGAAAACTGTCCTGCTCTTTGCCAGATGCTTCAGCATATACCAGGTCAGCAAAGTGTAGTTTCCTTGCACCATTTTTCCTGTGAAAATAAAGTATTTGATCACGGTACATGTCCAGGAAGGGGAGACTCTTGTTCTTATCAACAGTGCGATCTATAAAAGGGATCAGAAGAGCCAGGTTAGAGAAGAGGCTTTTTCTGGGTACTTATGGACTTTCATTCCCATTCTTTAACGTGTTTTGTACAAGTTCTAAAGTCAAACTTTAGAAGTCAAGAAACCAATGTGGGGAAAGTTAAGGCTGGAAGTGAGGTCTAAAATGTATGGGCCAAAGGTCACTGGAAGACTTGTGGTGAATTTTGTGGAAAGTGAAAAAGGATTTCTGTGTACTGTGGGTTAAGAAAATATGTAGTGAAAGAAATATATGTCTCTTGAAAGTAACTTTTTCTGCTGAGGATTGCATAAAATTATTCTGGTTTTGCCCTGCCTTCAGCATTCCGTCTGGCTCAAAGTACAGATAGACAGAGTGGGAACCCTTCCAGTCCTGAAGAACATCAGTTCTTGTATCTGGATGTTTCTAAGAGAAGAAAACACATAGAACTTCCTCTCCAGGCTTGCTTTTAGCAGTCTGGACCCTTCCTGAGCTTTAAAATTTACCTTTCTTGTCCTCAATAAATTATAAATAGTTGTTTCACTTTTCATAAAACTATCTCTTGGAAATAATTTTTTTCCATTAAAATTTTTATGTACTGGGAGATTTCACAGTAGATTTCCACTGGAAAATTAGTCTATTGGATGTATTTTTACTAACCTGAAGAAGGACACTGATACTTGCTGTGATAAGGGAGTCTATTCATACCCTCTAATATCAGCTTCTAAATGAGGCACTTAAATGAAGATTTTAGCAGTAATAGGCTTCCCTTGTGCTAATGGAGCAAGATGGGATCTTGCAGAGAACTGTTTATGAGAAGTGGATGTGTGAACTCCAATAGCTAAAGAGGGAACTTTAGGGTGTATGAATCCTTTGGTGCCACAGAAGTAGAGATAAGTGAGCAATGTTCTCTCTTTAATGCTCTTCCCTGGAGGTGACAATAGACTGCGATTTCCTCCCTGAAGATGGCATCCTCTGGGGGCTTACACATAGGTTATGTAGTGAGGATGCTCTAGAGCCTTAATTCTGAATTTCTTCAGTGTTTTTGATTGACCTTCAGAGCTCAGTGGGGGAGGTGACACCAGACATGCCTACACAGAGATTCCGTGCATGACTGTGATGGGACATGCTATAGACTGAGACCTACATGGCAGTTTCAGCACAGAATGTGTTCCCCAGCTGCAGACCCTAACACAGTCTGAATTTCATGGAATTCACTTGCTGTCACCTCTGTGGTACCCTGCATGCTGTGGAAGTCTGTATGAACAAATTTACCTGGAGGAAGACATGATGTCTAAAGCGATGTCATCCCTCAAAGAACTTAATTTGGCAGCTATTAGCAGCAAAAACAATGCATAACTTTAGAATAATCTCTCTAACATAGAGTTTAAAAAGTCTCTTTGCTGCTGCATAGCTGAGTAATGGGAAGGAGAAACACGTTCACTATAAAATATAAATGAAGTTCTCCACCCTCAAACACATCTCTCTGGAGTGTCAAAGGGATGAATTGCCTCACTGGTCGGCCTTGGTGCAGCGCTGTGCACCCTGGATCTGAGCCAGGCCACAATAGATACTGAAACTCTCCTCAGAAAGGCCCATCTGAGTTATTTCCCTTCTGGTATCACCAATCTCAGAATGGCCCCTCTGGCTGGTTTCCAGCTCACAGAGTGCCTGTAAATTCCTCTGAATGTATTGATAGATGCTGGTACTTATTCTGTAAGATGGAGACAAAATTAAAGTTGCCATGGGTTTATTAGAGGTACTATTTTATGTGATACACAATGACCTACCTTGAAAGCCTTCTGCAATAAAGGCTTGCTAATATCCTAGAGCATCTTCTAGGATGTTTTTCAGGAGGCACCAGGACTGTGCTTCAGTGGACAGTTCCTGATTGTATCAAGGTGCTAGGGATGCTTGGCAGAACCACACAATAGCAACACCCACCATTTGCCAAGGCTCTAACTTGATTTTATTGCTCCTGCAGTCCTGTTTATGACTTTTCCCCCATGTATTGCCATGGTAACAAGGATACATGTAATTCTACAGAAGGCAATCTCTGTGCTCTGCCGCTCAGGACAGGCAAAGATGTCACAGGTGCCATCAGCTGAACTCAAGGGGCTGGGTGTCTTCTGCTTATTAAGCCTGAGGTATGGGTTTATTTTAGGCAGACTCCCCTCCAACCAAAGGCTGACATACCCCACCTCATCAGAAAGAACATTTCACGGAGCCCAGGGGGATGTAATGGTGGCATGGGGGTGAGGAGCAGCAGCTGTGTGCTTGCTTCGATTGCACATTCAGGTTACTTTTTAGAGCACTGCTGGGACAGGCAGGGTGAGTGATTTTTTCAACAGTGAGTGAATCACTGCTGGCACACTCATTTCACCCAGAGGAACTATGAGCAGTGCTGAGATAGTGTTAATTTGTCTCTGTTAATGCAGGAGACAGAAGGTTTTGGTGTTTCCAAAGCCTTGTTCAAGGGCTTCAAGTAACTTCTTGTCACTATGACAGCAAAGAATATCAAAATAGAGAGGGTCCATGGAATCTGCTGTCACTTGGAGAGAGTATCTTTGTACTCCTTTGCCTTGTTTCATAATAAATTTTTTTTGTGTTCTGCAGAATTAATTTTAACTGGCTAAAACACAGCCCAGGAGAATAACCAGTGGTCTGAAAGACAGGAGTGATGGGGATTTTATTTCAGTCTACCACTGCTTTGCACTGCAGCTTTGAGCCGTCTGGCCTAGAGCTGCAACAGGCTCAGGAGAACCATACCCTGACTTGTATATATATACACATACATAGAGATATCAGCACATGGTTTATTACCCCATCACTAAGTCAAATGTTAACTCTTAGGTGTTGTCCTGATGCGAGGCACGGACAAAAGTGTGGTGTGGGAGCGAGCAGCATGAGTCAGTCAAAGCAGAGCATGAGCAGAGCTCAGGAAAGTAGCAAAAGCTTTGGATAACAACATATGTAAATATAGATTCGCATGGATACCTTAAAAGTACATGCTCATATTCTTATGATCAAACAGCAAATTGTTTGGGCAAACACTACTCCCTGAGTATTTTTTCCCTGTAGGGGAAAAATGAGGCACAGGCAGTAAGCAAATTTCTTGGGATCACATAGCAGGTTCAAGGTACAGTTCTGGAGCTGATCATGGACTGGATTGGCACTGTGTCACTGTGAAGCACTGTGTCACTGTGAACTTAAATAAATTCATGTTTCATGAATAAAGTACCTCTTCTAATGTCCAACATCTCCTATAAAGACAAATGTCGTCCCAAAATGTCAGTATTCTAAGAAATAAAAATCTCTGAATAGGTTGCTATACAGAGCACTTTTATGAGGCTTACTTTCCTAATTAGAAGTTACCAGGGCAGTATTAAAGTGTTGTAAGGAACATTGAATAAAGCACAGCCTTAAGCCAACAGTGAATGTCTCCTATTATTAGTCACAGCTAGTGGCAAGGTTTGTCCATTGTGTTTTGGCATCCATGGACTTGTTCCTGGCTGTGGACATGTCCTTGTGAGTGAAAAAGTTGAAGAGAATGTTCTTCTTTTAGCTGAAGAAAGTTGCATGGCACAAAGCTATCATAACAACAAAGCAGAGGGACTGTCTGGAGGAGGTAAATGCACTGCCTCCCATAAAAGGGGAAGAGTTTAATGAGAAATCTGTGATGTTTTTAGAACTACTTATGAGCCTCGCACAGATTTATTAATGGTAGCTGAAATACAAATCAGAAATATTGTCATAAACATTCCTAAAAACAGAAAAACAAGTATTTAAAAAGCCAAACAAAATGAAACCAAACAAAAAAGGCCACACAATCCTTTTTGGTCCACATCTAGTTCTCTGAAGAAACTTTGCCAGAACTATTTCCTTACAAATCTGCTCCTCTGTGTTGTTAGTTTGTCTTCCAACAGCACTACACAGGAATGCAATGACTCTCACATCTGTTGGGCCATTATTATTTCATGTGTGTGGGTGACACTGCCACTTGGTGATGCATGGCAGTGACGCATCGTGGCCTGGTGACAGGAGTGGGCTGGCTTCTTCTCTCTGTCACTGGGAGTCTCTGCAACTGTGACTCTGCTGGGTGAGGAGAAGAAAAAGAAATGTGGATTATATTTGGCATAGCAGTGCTATAATCAACCTTAAGGGCAGGAAGAAGAAGAGAGGTGTCATCATCCATGAGTTGGATGGGGCTCTGAGAAACCTGGTCTAGTGGCAGGTGTCCCTGCCCACAGCAAAGGGGTTGGAAGGAGATGATCTTTAAGGTCCCTTCCAACCCAGGCCATTCGATGATTCTATGATCCACTTTTAAGGCATTGAACAAGCTTTGAAGGCACGAGGAGGACAATATAGGAGGGGTGTACAGAAACCAGCTGATGATAGCTGACAGCACTGAGCAGATCCAAATCAGCTGTGTAGGATTTTGCATCTCACTTGGTGCTTCAAAACAGAGATTGATTCCAAGCCCCAAAATTATTCTGTTTCTAGTCTTGTAAGTGAAAGGAAAAGGCCTAAGTTTGATCTTGGTACAAGAGAGGAAAAATGTGGGGGTAGTTTTCTTTTTCTTTAATGGATCTCTGTATAGTAGATGAGTGCTGTTTTTATCAATTCAAAGGAGATAAGCAGTATATTGAATAATAAACATCCTAATAATTTCTTTATGTTTTGGATGGAGAAAATCAGGCCCACTTCTGCGCTCCATGCCATTGCAGGCACTGAGCATGCAGCTCTCATTTTGGGTTTTACCTTACAGTGCTGCACGTGGGCGCTCAGATGTCACTCTGGAGAATTTTGTTGCCATTGATTTAATGGGAGTACGATTGTGGCTGTATGCACTACCCTGTGCCAGCTCTGCCATAAATATGGAGTGAGACATGAATCTCCTGCGAGCTACTTTTATCCCTTAAGTTCCTCAGGCAAAAGGGGTAATTTTGGTTTCCAAACTCTCTTTGCAATCCTTTTCAGCACTTCTGTTCAAAGGTTGCAGTATCTGTTTCCTCTGTGACTCCTACATTAATGGCCTTTATGAACATATTCTCAACCCAAACAAAATTTATTAAAAAGAGAAAGAGGAGGAAATTGATTAAAAGAAAGAAAAGGTTTATTTAACATTTTACATGAATTTATTTACATTACTCATGAATTAAACTGTTCAGCTATGTGATAAAAATAAAAAGAAGTATGACTAGTTCACTTTTCATGAAAATCAATCTTCTGTCTATTCGAATCCTCTGTTATCAAGTGCATTCTCTCTAGAGAGCTGTGAGTATCCTACTTGTCCTCAGCTGATTTTTCTACAGGTAAACATAGAACAGAAGCTGAATCCATCACTTTGCTGACAGCTGGCTCATTGAGATTGTTATCTTAAGTGTGATTAACTACTGTTTTTCAAATGCTCATTGTCTGTTTCAGAAATTGCCTTGCACAATTTGTAACATCTCAGCAGAGCAAAAGTTACTCTGGCATCATCTTTATCAAATTTTCCCTTACAGTAGTTTTCCATTTGAGTTGATTTCTCACACATTAGAAAAAATTAATTATGGGCAGGCCCTTGGACTCGGCTTAACATTTGCCCAACCTGAGTCTTGTCATGAGTTGGAAACCCTGAGCTGTCTGTCTCCAGCTTTCTGATATTTGAAACCTGGAATCAACCTGAGGTTTGAACCATTTCTTCCACCACGACATAGCTATTAAAATGCAATTACCCTTTGGCATTGTACCAGAACTTCACCTATTCTCAGAACTCCTAAAATGTAAGAAATGAAGGGAAATGACTGTGGTGTGTGAGTGAATGGTGATCTAAGCTGCATGGGTAGTGTGTAAATGAATGTGCTCTTCTCCCACTGCCTTCTAAATCAAGTGTGAAGGCAGTGGACTGCTAAAATGCAAAAATTTCACTTAATGATGTTGCCTTGTCCTAGCCTGCTACAAGATAATAATGCAATTAGGAAAGGCTGGCTGACTAATAAGCACACTGTTGTTGTGGGCTGTAGGAAGGTGTTTCTCACCATCTCTCAGAAAATGTAGGCAGCTTTTCTGAGCTGTACAAAATCACATCCCTGCCAAGGCCTGTGTCTTAGCAGTCTTTTAAATTTCCTTTTTAAAGAAAACCAGAGATCCTTGTTGCTGAGCCTTAAATGACAGAAAATGGCATTTGGGCATGTCTGCTCCTTGCTCATCATCATCCTTCCCTGGACAGAACTGTGGGGATCAGTCTAACCACCCAATGAGCCTGGGACAAGCCTAAACTTGTGGTTGGAATGGAAACCTTATCCATGCAGGGCTGAAGCCTCATCTGTCAGGACAGTCCTGCTGATCCAGAGCAAACCAACTGCTCTTCTAAATGGCTTTGAACTGGGGAGGGTTTAACAGTGTAAACAAAGCACTCCAGCCATATTTCTCCCTATTTTAATGAAGGATGAGAGGTCCAGGCCTCAGTGTGGATCTTTTCACACAGTTCTATTACTTTTACCAAAACAAGAGCTGGAAGTTATTTTTATGGGGAAAGCTGTACATGTTGCACAGTAGTTTGGTTTTCAAACCACTCTGGGAGATTTCAGACATGTATCTTCCATTTGCTGTAATACACTCTGACTGTAATGGAAGATCTGTGTCTGAATCCCCCAGGCTTCTTTGGAAGTCCCAGCTATAGAGTGTGATTTAAAACCCCCTGGGATCAGGTCTCTTCACTGATATCAATAGGTCCCAGAGTAAAGGAGGTTTCTGTATTGGATGTGCCTGTAAAGGCAGGATCTCAGCCAGGTCACAGTGACCCATTCTTCATTTCAGGCAGACTTTAGTCAGTAGTGGCCAGAGTTAGAGAACAGTGGCATTTTCCAGGCTGCTGGGTGATGAAACAGCCACAAATACAGTGAAGTCTTTAGTGCAATCACTATTAGAAATGGATCAGGGCAGGGGGAATGTTGCCTAAGAGACATTCATTGAGATTACAAGGGTTGAAGAGGATGCCCAGAAACATGGGAAAGATTTTGAGATGGTAACTTAAATAAATGTAAGAGTCAGAAATATATTTTACACCCTCTTTATACACAGTGTAGTTTCTCAGCTACTTTTCTGCATCTGGAACATCCAAGATTAGCTTCAGCTAGTAAGAGAAAAGTAGGGGACACTGATATTCTCAGTCATACAGAAAAGCTTTTCAGGGACCTGTTTGCTTTCACTTTCAATTCAGGGTTAATCTGCTTGTCGGGAAAGATTCCCCCACAGAGGACAGGAGGGACTGTTTTCATTTGGAAATGTAAGAAGGGAAAAGGAATAAGGCCAGGGGAAAAGTAAAGTGTTTGTTCTTTCTTTGTATGTGGGATGTGGTCCTCTCTCCCGAGTCACTAAAATTTTCCCTGCTGTTTGCAGGGACAATGGCAGTGCTGCCTGTTTCTTCTGCAGGAGGAAGATGTAGCTTCGATGTCCATGAGCACCCAAAATGAAGATATTGCACTCTCTGTAGGCTGCTGGGGAGCATTTGGTATGTTTAAACCATGGAGAATACAAGATTTGAGTTTGTGGGTCTGTGGAGCACTGCAGGGAGACAGCAAAAGGGCTTCTTATGTTCCAGGGAATGGGCTGGGGGCTCAATCTCTGTGGCTCTGGCTATGTTCACAGCTGAGAGTGTTGTGTGACTGTGCAGCTGCCAACTGATATATTGGAGAGTTTAATTAATTATTTACTAGACTAAATCACCACAGCACTGGGACTGTCCTTAGCTTCAGAAGGTGGCTGAACCCCAGAGAGTGTAGTTTAGATTATGCTGAATTTCTTGTCAGCCCTTTGAGAAAACCAGGAGCACGAGAGTTAACAGCTATGCTTTGCAAGAAGCAGGCAACTTTTCCTTTTTAACAAAAGTTAACTTCCAAAGTTATCTTTTGGATTTTAATTTGTCTTTTTTTCCCCCCATGAGTTTTCCCATTCTGACGAATCAGTCACACTAATCTAGTGGAAATTACTAGATGGAAACTGTTTCAAGTGGAAAAAACTGAGAACAGGGCATCATTGTCAGTAGATATCTGCAGGCTGAGGTCATGGTCTTATGAATTTAAACTATGCAAATATGATAAAAATGAGTTTGATCATCAGGAAAATCCAGGAATCAGTTGACAGGTCTGAATGTGTGGTGCAGAAGAAACATCCCTCATTTCTATGAAAAGATGACAATATTTTGAAGAGTTCTTGCATTTCCAGGCTCTCCAGAGGGACCTGGAGCAAGAAACTGTGCCTATTTGGGTATTTGATGTTATGTTCTTTAGCCTGTTTTACTGAAAGGAATGAGTCATTTGAAAAATCACAAAGTAAATTAACAACTGTGACTGAAACTGGAGACAGTTCTTTATAAAACAAGTGCAAAGTTTCTTGAGGCAAGGAGCTAATTTCTCAGCAATATGTTTTTACTCCACTGGTGCTGCACAGGTTTATGTGGTCACAGAGTACAAGGAGTCTTCCACAAAGTTAGAAAACAATGGATGCTCAGCTTAAGAGAAATATCTAACTTGGCAAGGCTTACTTTTTTTCTATTTGTAATTCTAACTATTCACAGGCAGATCTTTCTGGATTTGTGTATGTGCCTGTCTGTGCACACATATGTACTTATATTTATACTTACACACATCCTCCCACACATTCTTATTATGGAATATCCAATTTGTGATTGCAGAAAAGCCCTCATATTTGATGTGAAGCAGTGGTAAGCTGTCAGAGAATGGTATCATAGGTTGTTATGACAGGTTAGTCAGAAAACTGACATGTTAGAGAGAAATACTATATCCATCTGAAAACTATATCCATGCTGGAAAACTGACAGGATCGTAGTTACATGCAGAGTTTGGAAGGAAGTATCCAGATGTAGGAAATGCCATTATAGACTTCTGGCTGTATTACAATATTTCTCCATATACCTATAGGATTGTTATATTTGTCTCGTGTACACTCCTGGATTAGATGTCACAAGATACAAACTGGTTTTAATCTGTTGACTTTAACAGAGCTATCTTAATTCATGTCAGCTGATTATATGTTGTACTAAATATATAAAATTAAGATTAATGTATATCTTTTTTCTAAGGTATTTAGGTGGTTATTTTTAAATTCAAGCTGTCTTTAAAGTCTCAGAGTGATGATAGATCCTCTAATTTTTCCAAACTTCCTTAAGTCCAATGATAATATTTACTTGTGTGCCTGGACAACATAATTTGGACTACAGCTTTGCTATAGCATCAACAATCTCGATTCTTTCTGAAGATACTGATTTGGATGACTAAGAAAAATGCTCTTAATCTGTGTATATTTTGTCTCTAGACCGAAAAACATGCTGTTAGTAACTAAAGACAATTATTTCACTTGTTCTCTAGGTAGGTTTGGTGTTGGGGACTTTCTCCACACCCCTGTAAACACATGGCTAAGATTAGCTTTTTTTTCCTAGCTCCACCAGAGCAGAGATGCAAATCTGGTGCATCAGAAGATAGTGCTCTTGCTTTCATTAACATTTCTTCCACAGAACAAAAACTCAACCCAAAACCTCAAAAAAACACCACTTTTTTTTTTTTTTTTTTTTTTTTTTTTTTTTTTTTTTTTTTTTTTTTTTTTTTTAATTTCTGGGGCTTTTTCGTCTAAACCAACACATGGAGAAAAGCAATAAGGTGGATATTGACTGTAGGGGAAAGAAAGCACCCACTCATCAATGCTTCCTCATATTACTCTTGCTAGATTTAATTTCAGACCATCCAATTTTTATCCCATCTCAAATATCTCATTTCATCTGAAGTTTATATGGTATTACAAGAAGGAAGGGCCAGAGTCTAACATTCATAGAAAAAGTCTTGTAGCCTTTCCTTCTCATCCTCGTTTTTGTTTTTGTTAATTCCCTTCCTGTTTTCAGGGAAGCAGAACCACTTCCCAAACAGTATTGCTGTGAAAAACAACTTGAGGACTGAGTCATGTGCCAGCTCCTGTGCCAAGTCCCTGGTAGGACAGGGAGCTTTTGAACCATCCCATTGCTAATCAAACAATCTGGTGACATCCTGCCAGCCCCGTCCTTGTCATCTGCTGCTCCCTCTGCATGAACATTTGATCAGCTCAGCATCACATTCTGCCTGCTGTGCAGAAAGTTTCTTTTCCTTTGCTAACAGCCAAAGGAAGGAGGAATGGACTGATTTAAAACTCTTGGCTCATCTTATCTGGCTCATGACAGATATATTCTCAAATTGGTCTTGTAAGTCACTTTTTCTTAACTAGAAATGACTTTTTACAATGGTTTTGTATCTTTCTAGACTGCTGCTCCATTTTTCTATCCCAGGTTCATTTTCTTAGGCTCTTTCTTAGGGTTTGATTCTGAAAAGGAGAACAATTTTCCTTTAGGGAAGTGGTAAAGGAGACAAACATGTCTCACTCCTTTCAGACCACAACTGCCTGTGTTTAAAACTTGCCAAGTACTGGGTCACGGTAGGGAAAGATCTGCCCCAAAATGCAAACACTACTGGAGGAAGTATGTAATGAAATTCATTATCTTTTCCTGAAATAGAGAGTGGTATCTTCTCCTTGTGTACAATGGCTCCCAGATGTTTAGGTGCCTCTCCACCTCCTTACTCTACAGTCATTGTTCCCTCCTTGCCTCCCATTCTGCAACAAAAACACAGAGCAGGAGGAAGATTATGAAAGCAAAAATCCCCTTGGACAACTCAGATCAAGGATGAAAAGCTACTGCTCATAAAGCATAGCTGGAATCATTCCCATGTGCAGGGAAAGGTCAGTGAGTGTGAATGCCTGTGGAGAGCTTGCCCACAGGGATTGATAATTTTGAGTGACATAAGATTTCCCAAGCGTATGCAGCAAAAAGAAAAGTGCCTTGAAAACAAGCAGTTCATTTGTCTTTTGGGCTGAGGCCACCCTATCAAGTTTTGAGATCACAAACAGGGCTAAAAAGTTCATTTGATTACGTTACTATTAGAAGCAGGTCACATGGGTACTTAACCTCACAGGGCTGGACATCAGGCATCTAAATATTCAAACAGGTGTGGATAACAGGTATCAAATCAAGTTTCTGCAGCAGTGACTTTACAATCTAAAAAGGGAGAATTTTCTAAACACAGTAAAAGGCTGAATTTAAGAGTTTAAGCCTTTTAAATAAGTATATGGATTAAGTATTCTTAGGAATTGTTGAGTTCAACAATTGCTGCTTCATCCGTCACTGATACTACCTTAGGTAATACAGCATGCAGTGGTTGTGCTGGTATCAGTGTGCTGCACTACTTTGCACTGCTTTGAACCAGAGATGTGTGTGTGCCACTGGTCCTGTGCTGCTCAGCATAGCAGAGATCCTGCTAATATTTATTAGGGACAGAAATCTCTTCCTGATCAGCCCAGTGCTGCCATAGTTGTCAGCCACCACCACCACAATGAAGCGTTAAGTGACGGTGACTGATGAAGGTGTTTGTCAGAGACAAACAGTGATTTTTCACTGGTTATCCTTAGAGTGCTTTTTCTCTAAATGCTCCCTTTGGGTACTTGCTTCTTGCTGGTTATCTACAGCCTGGGCACCTATTCCAACTTGGAATGGTGGGCAAGATACTGTACATGTGTGTCATATATGTCATAATCAAATGGAAAGGGGATAATTTCCAGAGGACAGTTCTTGACTTTTCAGAGGTTTCTCTTTCTGTGGATGATAGAAGTAGTCAAAAACAAAACTAGGCTAGATATCCAACCTGCAGCCAGCTGCCTAGAGAATCACCTAACTTCTAGGTGTCTAAGTGAAATATATGCCCCATTTTGACAGCAGGTTACTAAGGATACCACAGCCAGTTTCACATTTTGCAGTGTGCTTTTTTGTCAGGGTTTTGGTCAGCTGCCTGTTTTCTTTCAGCATCCTGCACCATAGGGTAAACTCTTTAGTTCCATTTGATTCAAGGCTGTGGAGGGGGAAGGACTGTAATGTATAGAAAGTCAAGCTGGTCTTCCTTCTGGGGACTTTAAAATAATGGGGCAAGAGACTTTCCAAGAAGATCCAATGACCAAAAGACAACATGTGCCCATAATGAAGCAGTTACTGGAAGGAGCAAGAAAAAACATAGATTTTCAAGTACTGCTCTCTTTTTCCTTGTGTTGAAAGGGTAAATAAATATGGTGTCTTGCTTTCTCTGCCTGTGTGGCATGTTCCTGGCAAGTGATAATGCATCAAATACATTAAGAAGCATTATGAGATCATTTCTGGTAGTTAAAATTTGTTGCAATTAGGATCATTAAGCAATTCTCTACTTAGCATTGTCTTAAAAGAAAACACATTAAAATACCATCAAAATTGTTGATATCACATTTGTTATCTGAAAATAATGATTGGCACTGAAGACAGAGCTATTGGATTTTTGGCAAATTAACCTCACAACTAATAATGAATGCCGTATGTTTGCTGAGAACCTAGTTTTACAACTTGATTTATAGAAGTAAATTTCTCTAAAAATTTCAAGCTTTTAATGCTGGATACATATAGAACACAAAGTCCTGCAAGATAAGGGCCACTTTCCTCCACCCAGGAACCTGGATTTGTGGAATAGTAAAATAGAAAGGCAAATGTGTATTTCCACAACTTTGGGAAGGCCGCTTTTCTAACTTTCAGAAGTTTTAAATGCATATTTGTGGGGTGGGAGGGAAAGACCATAGCCTCAGAGGGATGCTTCTTCTATGCTTTTCTCCTGTTTGAAGTCATAAAATTTTAAAACCCACTAAAGCTGATCCTGCAGTAAGGGGATCCATAACTCTGCATTGTGTGAAGTATATTTTTGCTTTGTTTTAAACCAGCTTCCTGTTAAAAAACTATAAACACCTCGTATTCAGTGTTTTGCTAGGGGCAAACCTTTCATATTCCACAGAAAATTTACTAGACCTCTATCCTGCAGCACCTCCTTCCCCACATCCATCCCATTTCCAAACTGATATAATTCCTTTTCATGTCAAACTACTCTACACCTCCATAAAAGCACTGAAATCCTGTGAAATTACCCAGGTGAGGGAGAGTTCAGACATAAAAAAATATTGAATATGGAACACATGCAGAAAACCTGATAAATGTTATAAACTAACACATTTTCTTTGCTCCCATGTGAACAATCAGCCATGTCTTATGAGCAAGACTAATAAGAATACGTTTTAGAGGAACTACTGCATAGTTCACTGTGACTCTCTTCTGCCATCTGACTGTCTCAGAGCTACTGTGGCTGCCTAGCTGGGGGGACTAAACCATGGGCAGCATTGTGATCCCATGGGAACTGGGGGCAAGATGATTTTAGCCACAGGGAGGACTCTGCTCACGGCTCGTGCAAGACACACAACCTGGTTGCTCTCAGTCAACATTGGTGACTTGCCTGATTCTCCACAGACCATAAGCTATGGACTTGGGTTGAGGTCCTCCCAGGTCCTTGTCTCCCAGACCCTGCAGGAGCTTTCCTGGCCCCATCAGAAGCTGAACAAAATTTCTTTAAATGGACTGCTCCATTTCACCTCTCCATAGAATCACAGAATCACCAAGCTTGGAATAGATGTTTTAAGATCATCAAGTCCAACCGTCAACCCAGCACTGCCACTGTAACCCCTAAACCACATCACCCAGCACCAGATTCAGAAGTCTTTTACAATCTCCAGGGCATTTTTGTTGTTTGTCATCTTACAGACTAGTCTGCCTTTGAGTTTCTCATCCTTCTGAAGCACCTATTCACTTCTCTTCCAGCAGATCAGCACAAGAGCACAGATACTCCTCTGTCTCTGAGCTAACACCTTGGAACAATAAGCGGATTCAATGCTGATTCTCTTCAGCATAAAATAAAAATATGAAACTAAAGTGTGGAATGAATGGATTTGAAATTCCAGTAAGAAGATATCCCTTGTAGCTATATATTTTGCACTTAAATACCTGTCACTGAGTTGCAGCCTCTTCTGGGACAGGGAGTGAGCCCCACTGAGCAGCCTGCCAGAGCAGGATAGAGAGGTGGAATAGAAAGTTAGAATAGAAACAATAAGACAAACCTTTTTATAGCAGTACAGAGAACTTTAAATCTTGTTGAGCCTGTGCATCTTACAGTCAGTAAACATTTAAGCTGTGTGATATTTGATATTAATTTTTCTAAACTTTCAAAGAGTCACACAGATGCTTTTGAGGCTGGAGGGGTTTACATCAGAGGTTCAGTTCTATGAGCCATTGCCCATTGTTACAGGAACTGCAGAATTTTACTTTTTTACGTGTTCAGCAACTACATGAACACAAACAGGAAACTTTCTGCTTTTTACACTTGCCATGAAAAGGAAAGATGGTCAGAAAAATTCCCATACCTGAGTAATAAAGAAGCCCACAGTGGACATTAAAGTGCACTTTTACTGTTTTGAACATCCAAGAGCAGCTCTTCACACAAATCCCATCTCACTGTATGGGTCATTCTCTGGAGTTCATTCCTACTTTACATACTTTTATAGACCATGTTCTCTGGATGTACAGGTCTCAGCTATGACTCAAAGCAAGTATTGTGTAAAACCCATTGGATTAAACACCACTGATTTACTCTGAAAGCCTCTCAGGTCTTGCTGAACAGCTGAAGAACTGAAAATATGTCCAGAAGGGTGCAGATGGAGCTGGCTGACTCAAGACTACACCTTAGATTACTGCCATCATGTGGACCATGAAACATGACAGCCAGCAAACACACTGGCCACACTATCCAACTGGAAGAGGTTTGATTCAACACCTTATGAAGAAGACGAAAAAGTTTGCATCTAATACCCAGCAGAGAAGAAAAAATTTCCCAAAAAAGATTTCAGAAGAAAAGATCTCCATTCCAACCTTTCCTGTAGAAAGTAGGCATTTATTTTTCCCTTGGGGAATAAAAAAAAAAGAGTATGTGAAAATTTTTCTAAATTTTTAATTGTAGAACAATTCCCTAACAGGTAAAATGCTGAAAAATAGTCAGAAATTGATGGACAAAATGCTTTCTTTTGAAAGCAACATCATCACTTTTACGTAACACCAGTGGAGGGAATGCTACTTTAAAATTGAAAAGCAGCACTTGGCTGTGCAGGTTCTTCTCTTAACTATGCTGTCAAAAATTTTATAATGATTTTTAAGTGGAAAAATTAGTGTAAAAATGACTTTTTTCAAATGAAAGTATTGAAATAGTGTTTTAAGCAAGAAGGAAAACCACTTTTTCCTACAAAAACTCATTTCAGAAAGTCATTATTACACCTCTTACTATTAAAATTGCATTTTGGACTTGTCAGGAGAGGAATTAGTTCACTTTGCAGTATTAATACTGACCACTGCAAATAATTTTCCTCCTGAAAAAAATGCACCAAGCACTGGACTAACCTCTGTGTTTTTTCATCCCTCAGCACTATAGAGGCATAAAGGCAAAATTGGCCAAAGACCCAACTCAAAGCCCATTAAAAATCAATGAAAAACTTTGCAATGGTCTTCTAGCATGGGTTACCTCCTTACTGAATACAAATGAAATTAATCTGTCAGGCAACAATAATACAGTGATATAATTAACTTGCTTAGAATACAATCATTTTAACTTTCATTAAAAGTGATGAGTTTCAATTATGTTGCCAAGATGCATTTTGTTGTTGTTTGCTTGTTTGCTGTTGAAAAAGGAAATAAATCCTTTTTTTTGTTAATTTCCCCCTGGACTGGGGATTGTTTCTGTAATGAAGTCCAGCTTCCAGGGTCATGCTTGAGAATGTGGTGACAAATAGGGACATCAGTGGAATGGGGAAAAAGCAGCCGTTTTCTTAGTGGAGCCAGAAGCATGCACATTCCACCCAAAAGTTAATGAGAACTCGATGCATTATTGATACTGCCTGAACACCAATTCCAGTGGTAAGCTGGTATTACAATGAAAGCTTGCACAAGTTTTCCAAACAGAGATGGGCTGGTGAGGGGAATGCCTGGGCCCAGAGTCTGGAGAGATCATGGCTTTGGGCAT
Source organism: Aphelocoma coerulescens (assembly GCF_041296385.1). Lineage (NCBI taxonomy): Eukaryota > Metazoa > Chordata > Aves > Passeriformes > Corvidae > Aphelocoma > Aphelocoma coerulescens. The sequence goes on from NC_091020.1 coordinate 27,483,701, forward strand.
CTTTGTTCTGAAAAACCCCCTGACAGACAGATGATGTCTTGTACCTCAGGATTTCATTGGGTTTTGGAAAGTCAGTAGTTCTCATTGACTTCTCAGTGCCGTGATTGAATTGTGCCTTCTCTTGGGGCAAGAACTAGAAATGAACAGCAACTGCCTCCTCTGCTGCAGTCCTTCCCTTCTCAGCAGAATCTCAGGCCACTTCTGACTGTCTGCTTGTGACTTCTTTCCAGCCCGAATCTCACATCTCACCAGGGTGGCAGGGAGCTGGAGAGGTTTGCTCTTCTCTTGAGTACATGATGCTCCTTGCCTGCAGATCTTAATGACAATTAGAGGAGAGCTGCACCAAGCAGCAGGGGGAAACAGGGCATTAAATAAAGATGAGACTGGATCAAGCAGAGCTACGAGAAACTTGGCAGGTTTGATTCCCCCAGGTTCACAAGAGCTTCTTCAGCTGCGATCCACTGAACAGCTGCCAAAGACAGAAGTCACAGGGGCGGTTTCAGCCTGGACTACAGAGGAGGAGAGGCCATCTGGGTGTGAAATTCCCTCGTGTTCACTCCCTGCCACATTTTTATGCACATTAAGGTTTATACTCCTCTCCCCTTTCTTTTACTTTGCAGTCTCTTACTTGAAAATATAAAAACAAAATTTATGGTTTTCAATGGAAGAAAATAGTCCAGAATAGAATATAGTCAGCTTTCAGAGAGGTCTAGATAGACTGGTTTTGACATCATAAACTAACTACAGATATTTCTTTATTCTTTGAAAAATCTAAGGTGCAAGATGCCTGAAGGTATGAAGATTACATGATATTAACAGTTGGAAAAAGAGTCAGATATATCTTTAAGCATAAACATTGGGCTAAACAAGTAGAGATCTTGCAAAGAATGAACTGCAGAATGTGGGTAGGAATTTGTTTCTGCTGATCTGGAAGAATTTAGAGAAATGGAGCAAAGGAGTTAAAAAGTGCATATATGCATTTTTAATCTGGGTGAATTTACTCTGTTTTCACATTTTTTAGCAGCTATTTTAATATAAAAATCTAGTTTAATTTTTCATGGGGTAAAATTGCCATTTAGATGCCAAAGAAATAAACCAGAAAAGTTCCAGTTTGAGCAAGCTGACATAAGATGTTATTATGTCCCTGCCAGTTCTTTCCTGCCTCTTCCTCACCCCCAAAATATGCCATATGACACATTCAGTCAAACACCTCCAGTTGCTCAGGAAAACCATTTTTAGGTGAAATTTCTATTCATCTGAGAGGGTTTGCCTCGGTTACCCAAATCTGGTATTGGATGTACAGTTCTGCTTTGTTCTTCTAGACAGCAAGCTTTCCACAACATGGACAAGTCCTCCAGTGCCTTGCCATTGCCTTACCATTCCTTCCAAAGGAAAAGTTAGTGTCCTTTGCTTGGCCAGGTGTTGCTTTGTCTGGTACCCACAGAGTGCTGAGCTGTGTAACAAAAGAAATACTTCCAAAATACAAGGACCAGGCACTGAGTATTAGTCCATTTTTGTAGGTGTAAAGGAGGAGGATGGATATCTTTCCCTAAAGCCATCAGGAAATCATTGCAATTTCACCTTTCAGCTTCATCCTCATGTTTGCATAAACTGTCACGTACAGGTCTAATTTAAATAGCTCCTTGCTCTGTTTCTTGTTTTTTTCTGGTCCTTACTTTTAGTCCCACTCAGAAGGCAGCACTTACTCAGGTGTGCTATTTTGCAGTGACCCCTATTAAAAATGGAATAACAAGATGAGCTGGCAGAAGCAAGCGGAAACTACAGTGACTGGACAATAACATTCTTCTGCCCTGGTGGATACTTGTAAGAAGGGTAAAAGATACAGTTGACCTTTTAAACTCTGATTTAGGTCCCTTCTGCTTAGGATTCCCTCAGGATCTTTCTTCATTCTGTGCAATCTTTAATGTATGTGATGGTTGGCAAGGAAATGCCTTGTTATATCTGGCTTAGTATTCAGCAAATATCCAAAGGGCTGAATGCTACTCTAATTAAAACCTATTTGCCTCAAACTTCTCTGTGCATCAGCTTTCCTCTGTGATTGCCCTTTATGCCTTGGCATTATCTCAGATGTTTTCCCAGCCCATTCCTTCTGCTGCCGGTGGATTTGTTACCAGTTCAGTAGGTCAGTGTGAATTTTGCAGGGAGCAGCAGGACCATGGACTTGTCAGAGTGGCTCAGTAAACACGGGGCTTTTCTCTGCAGAGCTCGGGGTCTCAAGTGGAAACGGCACTGGGCTTGCAGCTTGGGGCAAGGTAACTGGGGATGAGGGGTGAAATACGCTGTCATTATTCTGCTCCAGGGCAAAGCCAGTCTCCATGGCAGAGCTGTGAGCAGAAGGTGCCCGAGGCTATGCAGCCACTTGCAGTGGGGCTCTTCGTGTAAAACATGCAGGTGAGATGGGGCAACTTTTGTTTCTGGACATGTTTGGTGGTTAGAGGTACAAAATGGGCCTTCCCTAGACATGCCAAATACCACATGGGTTTCTGTGTGGGTTCTGATTACTGCTTGAATGCATATGGAATCACTGTCCTTTCTCAAATACATTTAATCTCCTATGATTGAATTTGTATCTTTACTGTACTACCTTTGAAAAAGCCCAAACAACACTTTCCCCCCACTATTTAATGTGGTCAAGAGAAAGGGAAAGCTTAGGGTAGAGGAACTGCCGGAGGATAGAGGTATTGTCTTCCCTGCTCTCTGACATCTCCTCTTACCTTTTTTTAGCTTGTGGTTTCATGGGGAAGTGGGAGAGGCAGAGATCACCTTTGTGATCACCTTTGTGAAACCTTGTGGTTTCATGGGGAAGTGGGAGAGGCAGAGATCACCTTTACACCAAGTACCTGTCATAGGGTGGTATGGATGGATTTAATTCCTCACCACTGCAGCCACCTGTGCTGTGGCAATGTATAATTAAAGACAGGAACATCATCAGGAGCTGTCTCTTGCTCCTAGCTCAGGATTAATGTCAGAGAGGATTGTATCCTCACTGCTTTCAAGTCATCAGCTCCTGTCAGCTCTCATGGGCATCTTGAGGCTTTGTTGCTTCCTTGTACTTTGAGGCCTTCAGGATTTGAGATAGAAGCTCAGAAATTACGTCCTTTATTTAAAAGCTTTCTTATCCACCAATTCATTAAATATTATGTTTTAAAAGAAATGGCTGTCAGGAAAATAAACCAACTGACATGAAGTCTTTAGGCCAAGTGCTAAAATTAAGTAATGACGTAAGCAATACTGAAATGGAGAGTGTATTGGTTTCCTTGTGTAACAGACTTATCTAGGTGTATTAATTCACCATGCAGGCATTCCTCTTGAGTATGCCCTGGATGACCTCTTCCCCCAGCTAAGTTACAAACTGAAATTTAACTAAAGTGCCTGAGAAGAACATGCAGGGGAGGCAATTTCCTACCAACGCCTCCAACTCAGTGCCCCAGAACACATTAGCTTTCCACTATTGTTGTTTTCACACACAAATTGCTCCATTTTCTAAGACTGACAGATTAGCAGAAAAAGCATGAAGCTTTTGCTGAAAAACAGTGAAAATCATTAAATAAGCTTTGGGGCTAGTTTCTTTCTGGGAAAATCCATGCAAAGCATTATTTTGTATTTTGTAAGCTTAATCCACATTTGTGTACAGGCTGTGGGGCAGATTTAGGTCCAGGTGCTCCCTGGCTCCTCTTTGGCCACACTTGGCAGCCAGCCCAACCTCTTTGGAGCCTTTACTTTGCCAGGGCTGCTGTGGGGTGGAAATTTCATTTTTTCTGGTCATTTTTATTTTCCTAGGCAATTATTTTCTACTTTAGTCTCAGAGTTCTTTGCCTAAATTACAATAGAAGATATGTTTGAATCTCTTCCACTCTTTCTTTTTTAGCCCTGTCCTGCTGTGATTTAGTGGATGCTGTAAAACACAAATTTCTGGCTGGGAAACCCATGGCTGAGTTGAGGACAATGGTGGCTGAGGTTTTCTTGGAAGGGAGCCTGTCCTGTTTCGATCCAGCTCATACTTTAAGAGTGCTTGCCACCTTCTGGTTTGGGAAAGGATCGCAATTGTTTAACTGGCATATTGAGGAAATCAACTGCAAAAATGCTGGTCCTGGTTCTAACTCCCCTGAAATGTATGAGAGATTTTCAAGATGTCATAATGCTGACTGGAGAGTTTTGAAGTGAAAGGATGGATTTTTTTTCTTTTTTCCGTTGTTGTTTGTTTTTTCTGTCAGAATGTAGAAATGACATCTGACAAGAAAGAAATAAAAGAAACTTTTAAAATTAAATACTCCATTTGACACTACTGGCATTGTTGGATAATGACCTTTAACCATTATGTAAAGCATTCATGAATGCAATAATAACGAAAAATTAATTTTATAAGTGAAATAGATACAAATACTTCAAAAGGGAAAGAACTTTGAAATTGGATTTTTTTTTCCCTCACAAAGCTGCTTGCAGATTTTGACCAGTCTCAGACACTTCTATTCGATCTTGTCAGTTGCCAGCACTCAGCCCAATTTCAGCAAGACCACTTAAGAGTATTATATGGGACATTTGTATGAGAGGAGAGTGTGCATTATCTCTAAAAAAGCCACTTCAAAATTATGGGCACTCAGAGAATATGAATAGCACTGCTATCAAAAATCACAGCATACCTTAGCCAGTCATCTGCAGTTTAGCCAGATGAAAACATTCCACAAAACACATACATTTGGGGAAGGCTGGTACACGTTTATTCTAATGGCTGTCAGATTAGCTTGGCTTGATGTAATTCATACTTAATTTCAGATGTCACAGTTCCGTCCAAAAAAAATCATTTCTACAGAGATCCTAATTGAAGGCACCAGAGTATCTGAAAACATTCCAGCAGTGCGTGAAGCAGTGTGACTAACATATGCCATTGGATTGTTCAATTTGTTCTTCCCCAGCAAGGGACAATGGGCAGTGAAGCAATTCTTTTTGTTGTGCATTTTAATCACACACACATAGAATTATGTTTATACTGAAAAAAGCAGGTCAAAGCCAATGTTCTTCACAGAGAGGGAGAGGCAGTAAAGTTTCAATGCTCCACAATTCTTGGTAGTTCACATAAGGTTTTTGGCAAAAAAATTGGTTGTTTTCTTGGGTCTAACTTGGTTTTGCACATCTTCACACAGCAACATAGCCCTTGTTTGTGTTTGTTAATTAAAGCAGACTTTGTTGTACCCCACCACTGAGTACAGCTTGAACAATGGCTGCAGTCACAGAGATGTAAGCAGCAGCCATTTGTTGAGTATGGTCCGCTAAGGAGGTGTGGGAAGAGAAGGTGAAAATTGGAGGAGAGTTGGCAGGTGTGGAACAATTCAATGATGTGGTGCAGAACTCCTTGCAGAGGATGCCACATCTCTGTTCGTGCAAGAATCTACAGGCAATATGTGAAAAGACTGGAAAAAGAAACAAAATGAAGTCAGGGCTTTGAGACAGCCCCAGCATGGCTTTCATGCAGAGGAAAAGAGCTGGAGGTAAAAGCTGCCAATTCTTTCTGTCCTTCACAGGAAGGCAAAACAGGGTAGAGCCAGTGGGAATAAAGGAAGAACAAGGAACAAGAGGTCTGTGAGGTACAAAGAACTATTTCTGCACCTTTTAACTTTGTAGCCTAAGTTCATTTAGTCCCAGGCCTTCACCTGGGACAATGCTCAGAGTTACAACAACATCTTGAGGATGAGCAGCCCAGATGCCAGGGCACAGTTAGTTGAAGAAGCAGGTGGTGGCTCACCCAGCAGACCAAGTGCTGACCATTCTCAATTTTGCCCTAATCCATCACAAATCACTGCCAGGCCCATTTTGGAGCTCAGAGATTTTGTCAGGGCTCCCTTCTCTGACCAGGAGACATGTCAGGTTTGTGAAAAGTGAGAGCATCCCATCCAGGCTAATTTATCCCTCTCTCTCTACCTGGATGAAAAATCAGAGCTGTTCATACCAAGACTCTCTTGATAGAGCCCTAAAATACATGGGGTTCAGAGGGAGTGTAGGTTTGAGGAAAATTCCTCCTGCACAGGCTGCTGCTGTGTATGGCAGTGCTGATATCCAGAAGAGTTCTGCAACAGTGTGTGTGAACTGCATTTTTCCCTCACTTTCAATACATAAATCAGCATGTTGTGTCTTTGTACTGGTTGAGCCAATTGTCCTGCCTTCTGTTCAGCCATATGAGAATTAGTGATGGGAAGCTGTGGCAAACGTGGTAACTTAGGGAGCTTGTTTGTTATACCTCAAGCTCAAGCTAAGCCAAAACAGGGGACATTTTTCAATGGATATTTGAGTTAACTGTTAATTACAAATCTGGCTGTCCATGTTATAGGCACAACATGCCAGTTATGTTTGAGCCTTCCCTCACTGTGCAGTTTCTAAATTCAGGAATTAATTCTCCTACCCAAAGGAGATCAAATTTTGTGACTGTGACAATAAAAGCTCCCTGCAGATCTGCAAGATCTCAGGTATCTTCCATCACTACCAGAGTCTATCAAATGAAGACTAAGAAACAAATTAATTTGCCAGAAGTAATATTTGTACCATCCAGAGCAATAAGAACAAATTAATCTTTGGAAGCTGAATAACCTCTAATAATGACTAAAGTATCTGTACTGATCACAGCATTTTTTTTTACATCCTTAAGATGTTTGCTGATTTCTCAGATTTATTAATGTAAATAATTTCTACTCAATAGATCCCTTTTTAACAACTGTTAGAGCATTGTGGAAAGAAAATTTCATTGCTCTGGTCCTAAGTTATACAGTATGTATCTACTAATTATTTGATTGAATACAATCCAGATTATGAGGATAACAGATTTAAGATTCTCTCTTGACAAACGTTTATCTTTTCCTAAATAAACTAGTTTCCACAGATGTTCCTGCCAACACACTTGTTCTTTCAGAACTCTGGGCTTCATCACAACTAGCTACTTATTTTTCAGTCAAAAATGGACAGGTGCAGAAGGTCAGGATTTTTTAGGGTCAAGCCATAAAAAAGAAGTTTTAGCTTCTAGCTCTTCCATGCTGTTGAGTGTACTTTTCATTTTAAGCACGACTGATCCCACAACTTCTAGATGACATTTGCAGGAGACAAATTACAAAACTGCTGTGGAAACTGTTGGATTTCTCAGCACATGTGAGGCAACATGAGAGGAGTTACCACAGCATGGTAAAATACCATTCCCATTAAAGGAAAGAACATAGCTGGATTTATCTTGCCATGGCATTTGCAGCTGAAATGAAAAAGCCTCACAGATATTTAAGGCCATTGGATGAAGCCAAATACATGCAAACTTTGGTTGAGGTGCCTTCTATCTGAAGGTGTCTATCTATCTTCTGCCAGCTGTAACATATCACAGAGGTGAAAGAATGATTGTCAGTGAGTGTAGCCATTAGCCAAAAGCTTCCAGATGAAATAAAGCTCTCTTTCATAGCAGAAGCAATGTATCTGTCTGTATTGTGTTTAACATTGCTACTAAAAGGCTGCACTGCTCTCAAGCATAGGAGTGATAGCACCTAAATTTTTATGTGTGAAGAATAGTTTCTCCTTAACTCGTCCTAGAGCCTCTGGAACTTCACAGGAACATCCATGCAGGCCCTGAGAAGACCTGTCTTGAATATGAATACATTGCTTGCATAAAAACTGTGTATGTGTGCCTTCCTTTAGACATACATAAGCACAGATGGAGAGAACAAAGCCCCCCCTTTTATAATTGTTTGGCTTTATTGCTATTTTCTTCTGATAGTTGAAAATTTCTGTTCATAGTTCCTCTAGTTTAATGAGAAAGTTATTACCTCCTTTCCTTTAAAACAAGCCCAGAACTGATAAACAGGTTAGTTTGGCATTTTTTTGTGTGGGATGTTTGGTTTCCTTATCTTAAATTTGGTTACTTTTCTTTCACAGGAGGGAGAAAAAGATATTCACTTTCCCCTCACTTGAATCCAAACTTGGATTTTCTTAGCTTTGCAAAATTTTGAGATTTTTTTGATGATAGCTCAAAAAAATTAACATTTTTCATCCATGTGTACAGCTGCATCCTTGTGTCCAAGTGCTTTGCATAACTCAGCAATTTACAGGAAGATCAAATTCTTCATGAGCTGACAACTGGAAATCATTATCACGCACTGTGGCGTGGTGTGCTCTGAGCTCACCGTGCCCTGATCCTCCTGACCTGAATAGGTCAGGCTGTGAAATATGAGTGAGTCCATGCTGGGAACTGGTGCTTAGAAGAATTCTATGATTTCCATATTTTTATGGACATAATGGTGTTCTAGCCAACTCTTCCCACTCAGAGACATGCCAGAGGTTTCAGCATTGCCCAATAAATTACCGTCAGGCTCATAATTTGATCTGGAGTCCTCAAGAGGTAAAGAGGACACCATGGCTCTACAAAGTTAATTGATAATTAGTGACCTCCACCACTTAAGCAAATATTTTTACTTATTTACCACTAGACTATCCCTGCTTTGATAACTTTTCCAGATTAAGCAGACTTGTACTGCACACTGTTTTCCACATTGTGACTGCAGAAAATGCTGCTCTGAGACAGTCCCTCTAGGCAGGACCTTCTAGTTGCTTCTGAGACTCAAGGTTATATGTCTGTAAAGTGTTTTTCTATGTGATCTGGATTTTCTACAGGTCAGGATAACTTTAATTTGCACAACATAGATCTGCTGTCTGTATAAATTGTATCGCAGGATTTAACTCACCATACTGCAAAAATCGAGCTTTCGTGTCCTGATTCATTCACTGCTTTCTGGCCTTATTGTGCTGTTTAGGTAAGCCAAGAATAATAGAAAATGAGAACTGGATTTCAAGTGAAGGTTTTTTACTTCTCTCTACATCAGCTTCAGCTATGACCACATAGTTCAAAAGGCATTTGTAAAATTTTTAAAGGGACAACTCATGTTCTTGAGTAGTTACACTAACTTTTTTTTCCAGAATACGACTCCTACATCCTTCTTTGGGATCCCTGTTTTCCACAATATCATAATATACCATTTTGTAGAAGAGTGTTTTGAAGTGACTTGAATAGGCCAGATGATAACCAAATGATGCTAGATCCTTGTGCATTGTAATCTTGCCCTTATCTTTAGTTAACAGAACACCAGGCTTTGTCCAAACCTCAAAAAGACTTTTAAAATTTTTTTAAAAAATTATTTCCCCCATACTGTTTGATTAAACATATACAACAGCATAACCCCCAGGCAGAATCACCCACAGAAAATCTGCCAAGGAACCACCCCTTTTTGCTAATTATTTCCCACTTACAGATCTCTTTTAGGCTCTTCCAATCACTTTGTCCATACACTGTATTCTTCATAGGTTCTGATGTTTAATCAAACTGAGACAATTCGATTTCAAACACTTAAAGAGTAACATCATGGATTAACAGAAAGTACAACTGGGGGAAATAAAGGGATGGTCAATTCTTTCCCACACCCCCAGACAGGATCAGCTGTACCAATACCTCATTCCAAGAATATTACTTCTTGAGAGGTACCTTTATCATCCAGTTGTGCATTCTTGACAAAGTACAAATTAGGTTTTGTGTGACAAGACCTCTTTTCCACAGAGCAATGTGGATTGACAGTATATATTTTTCTCCCTTATCCATTGCATTTTTAAATTGTCTTATTTGAAGTGTTCTTGTTTGAACATCTTTTCAAACGTAGAAATGAAGAATCTTCACTCTGCACTGCAGGAAATTTCATCTACTTCCAACTAGATACGATCAGGCTTTTAATCTCTAGCCACAATTACAGCTTGATTCAAAGATTATTAAAGTCAGCAGGAGTATTTGCAATTATTTAATAAGCCAGGTCTTTTCTACTTTTTAAAATGTCAAAATAATTGTTAGCTACTTAACCTAAGAAGTTCCAAATGGGTAAATTTCATTCTACTGGGACAAAATAAGACCTGGAAAAGCTGGCAACAGTTGTCTTTTCATATTCAAATGCCAAGATAAAGTTGGAGAATTAGATTCCCTCTTATAGTAACAGCCTATAAAACGCCCTTGGCTGCTGGAGAGAGAGACATGAGCAGAAAGCAAAGTTTGTTGGTAAGAAGACCAAAGCCTCAGACTAAAAAGCATTAGATGAAAAGGATCTAAGAGACAACTTTATGCCTCAGATCTTGTTTCCATGGGTCAAATTTTGTTTCTTAGAGATATATATCCTAAGGACACTGCATAGTCTCTGAACTTATCTTGTATTACCTCAGAATAAACTTTCTGAAAACAACTTTGTGTGAAAGGCCAAATACGCCACAATATTATTTTTTTAGTCCTCCCTATTCATTACCCACGTTGCGTTGTAGACACACATCATATTGCAAACTAGAGACCTTTACTAATGTTTCTGTTTATTTGTGTGCTCTCAAAATTCATCTGTTTGATCAGATCAGCTTTTCCTGAGCAGTTAAAAGAAAATTAGTCTCCAAGCCCCTAAAGTGACTAACATCTAAAGTATTATTGCCCATTTTCATCTTTCATATGGGGATTTGAAGAACAATGTGTCACATGCCACAGAAGAGCAGCAAGTAAAATAAGCTTCTTTGAAGGCCAAAAAGCATGGGGTTTTGAGAAAGCAATTTCTTAATAACACCTTTTTGATTTTTGTTTCATGTTTTCCTTTGCTATTTGAAAATGAATCTGTCTAACCTTGGTTTGATATGATTAGTTAGCAGAAGTCAACATATGGGGCGGAGAGGGTGAATGGAAAAGGGCAATTGGCAAAAATGCTACAAGTTTATTACTGAACACATAGATCCTTAGAATTTTAGGCTGTGAAGTGATTGATGTAATTTTTCTAACAGCTTTTTCAGCTGGCTGGGAGGAGTGTAGGCTTGGTAATTGCAGTGTTTCCTACTTGAGATATTGGTATTTGCTTAGCTGGGGTTCTCATGGAAGAGTATGACACTCTCTTTGTGTCACAGGATGGGGACCTTGAAGCTTTGCCCAGGGAGCTGAGTGTACAGATGTCTAGTTCCTGCTGTGTGTATTTCACAAGAATTAACAGGTAGGTGACTTGTAGTTGCATATGTGACTATTCATGGTAAGTGCACTTATTTAGGCTGCTAAATGGAAGAGAAAATATTTCATCTGGTAGCCTGATGAAAATAGATAACAGCATTTAATGTTTGTCAAAAGTACAATTCATGCCCAGGATCTGCAGAGCAATTCCAGCAGTGAGCAGGATTCAACACCATCAGCTCAAGGCTTCTCAGGCTCTAGAGCTGAAACTTGCTACCCTGAGGAGGGTGATCCAAACGCTGGCTCGGACAGGGATGCTGTGCAGAGAAAGCAGAGCAGATGGAGGGTACTTGGGTATAGCTGCAAGGAGTAGAGTTGGATTTGATGTTCCTATGCCAGCCAGAAAGTGAGCAGCAGTTGCTGTCACCTGTGTGCCCAAATCCCTCCTGGAGCTGCAGATAGCTCTGCTGCCATGCTGCAAGCCAAAAAGCAGAGGCTGTGACCATGGTTCCAACACCATCCTGATAAACTGCTGACCTGGATATTTTGGTTGGGTTTATGGCTAGCCCTCAGTCGCTGAGTTTTTTGCATAGTCTAAAGTACAAGCATAAAACGGAAGATATATTTGCTAAACAAAGATAGGAGTCATAGATAGATCTCTCTGCAAGGCAAAAATTATTCTAGTAGAGGTACATTTCAATCCAAACTAATTAAAATGCTTTTATATTTGTTTAGACACAAGTAAAATTAAAATTCCAGATTGCCATTGAACTGTTCATCCTGTTCTTTGTGCTTCACTCTGAATTTTCTGTTTCAATGAAACTCCAAAAGCTCAAAAAGAAGATAAAATATACTGTTTTCTTTGTTTCTAATTTTGAGTTGGACTAAAGAAACCAATTTTTTCTTAAAGCATATGACTAGATCTGTTTTTTAAAAAAGCTTGCAATCCCTCTTTCATTCAGAACATGCTCATTACTGCTATGAAAGTTATAATGAATACAACTCTATATTGCATATCATTCAAATATGAGAAAAAGTATGCGAATTACAGAAGTTAAGTGGATGAAAATTCTTTAGCAGATACATATGGCATAATTTTGTTGAAGAAGTATCACAGAATTATATTAAAATACCAGAGGAAAAAAGACTTACACCCCCAGCTTCTTAAAATAACTGAACTTGGAATCAAAGAAGAAGAAAGCTGCTCTGGGTGAATTATAGGGTTCCCCTTGGCTGTGTTGATCTTTATTCAAGAATCTTCTCTTTTTCATCTCTTTAGCTGTAAGACCAGGGTTATCTAAGGATCTGCATCTTTGGTGGCACGAGTAGCTTTCTAAAAGGAGTGTTGTAAGACAGACATAGAAAGACTGGACAAAGTCTGCTTCTCTTATCCCTCAGAAAGCTTGTCTGACTCTTTGAATAGCTGTCAGGTCAATATATAGCACAAATAAATTATCTTGTTAAATCCTCAGTGAATATCCTCGCAGTAATTCAAATACCTCTCACTAATGAATAAAAAGAGTATAGATAGGCAAATCTCAATGGATGAAAACTATCACCGAAGAGTAAGAAAAACAAGTCCTATAATAGCTAAATATTTCATCTACTCTGAATGAATGGCTTTGAAATGATGTCTCACTCGGAAACAGATGTTGGAGAGAAACTGAAATGTTGGTAAATGTCAACAGAGAATCATCAATACCTTATTTTTCTTGAACTCACTTTTGCATGACTTACCCCCTACACTGCCTAATTGTCACTACTTATTTGCTAATGCTGATTTTGTGCTGCCTCATGAACATACGACTTTCTTTCAGACCTTGTAGTCGACTTTAAAAACTAACTTTATGTATGATTTGTTTAAAATTCCACCCCTACTCAGTTACTAAATTAGTTAAATACTGATTCAGAGAGATTAAAACGCCCCTTCCCAAAATGATGCTTTGCTACTCTCACCTCATTCCAGCCCACACTGGCTAGAGGACAAAGCCAGGACATTTGCATTGCTTTCCTCTGGGTGAGTCTGACTATGTGTCTGTCTTACAGTCCCCATCTAAGAAACACCTTGCTTGGCCAAACACCATGGTGCTTGTGCAGTGTAATTTGTCACAGCCCTGACAGGGACAGAGACCACAGCAGAACTGGACAGGCCTTTTGGGAAAGCAGCCAGGTAACCCACCTGATTGGCATTCCTGCTGCTGAGAACAACACAGAGAACCCATGGGTGACTGATGTGATCAAATTCAGGCAATATTTGATTCCTTTTCTTGTTTTGTTGGTAGTAGAAAGTACAGTCCCTGAAGGGCGCTAACTTATTATTACAGTCAATTGAGTGTACTGAGTGGTTATGTCTCAAAATACCCATGTGAGAATATATTCTAAGTCTTCTGGGGAGTCAGTGGGTAAACTCTGGCTATGCTGGCAAGCCCATGGAGAGCTATTAAATGCAGAAATATACCTCTGGCACAGGAAATCTCTCAACCACAATTTCCTGAAAGTTATGAGAGCATTTTGGGAAAAGGATCATGATACAGTCATCTTGTTTTATGTTTTCCAGGAGGCATCTGCTATTGGCCACTGCTTGAAAGGAGGGGCTGGAGTAGGTGGATGCATCATGGAAATCAGAACTAATGATCTCACTTGGTGAAGCTGATGAGAGCTTTACTAAACACCTTGTTGGGAAAAGACTTCTCTCAGAGCTTTCACAATGTCAAAGTATGATTACTGAAGTTCTAAAATTTGTCAAGTATCAGCATTAGTGATTAGAATCATTCTAATCTCAGCCAAGCTGTGTGCAAATGAGATATCTTCTTACTAAACTGGGGTTTTCTCTTAAACCACTCCTGTTACTTAAAGACTTCCCTGAATTGCTCAGTTATGGGAAGCACAATCTCAGATTTTCTGATTTTGTTGGATCTGCAGTGTTACTGCATCGCTATGGTTTAAAGAAGAGCCAGTACAGCTTTTCTCTGTAGTCATTGCTGTAGACAGTGCTCACCTGAGCTAAGGAAGAACCTGCTGCTTTGGGAAGGGAAAGGAGAATTGCATGGCTTTTAGTCTCTGATACGGCAATCCCAGACACAGTCAGAAAGAAAGAGTTTTCCAAGAGATGTGGGACAATAAGGAAGATCTGTGAGGCAGGAAGACATCTCTCAGGAGAATGGCTGAACAGTTTGTCCATGGTCAAGAGATTTAAGATCCGTTGCTGTATGGATAATCACAGATGTTTTCAGAGACCAGATTTTGAAACTAGTTTTATTTATTTTACCCACATGGAGTGAATATGCCAGAAGAAAGGTGATTATTGAATCACAGGACATTGAGAACAGTATAAACATACATATACATTCGTACATCTATGAATGTATATGATTATATTTGACCCCTCCTGCAATTTCCATGGAGTTCACAATCCCTGATCAAATTTTAAACCTACAAAGCCCAATATCAGCCAAGCTATCTGGGATGAAATGGAGTTGTTCCTTCTGCAGGGTTCATAACAATAACAGCAAATGAAAATTCAAACATTTAAGAATGCTCAAGCAGTCAAATAATCTTCCTGGAAAAAGCCCCAGATATCAAAGAGCAGGCAACAGACTATGCCCACAAAAGTTCTACACTGTTTTTGTTTTGCATTTTTTCCATTCACCCATTGTTCTATCTTCTCACATGCCACATAAATCCTTCCAGTGAACATTCTACCATACATAAAATCAACTCCACATTTTGGAGGGCATTGTCATTTGAAGGGGCACTTGACAAGCATCACTGTTTTCCATTTCCAAGTGTAAATAAAGTATGGTTACCCCTGGTACGAGGTTTCCATTAAGATTCCTCTTCTGATTGCAAATGCAAAATTGGGAAAACAAACCTACTGTTTCCAAAACAGTTCACTGCCCCTTGCTTCAGCACGTGAGCCACTCAAGCACAGGAAAACACAGGTCAATTGCTTCAGATTCAACACGACTTCCTCCTCCTGTATTGGTTTGGTTTTTCTTTTTCCCTAACAGGTCTAACAGAGCTGAATACACTGTTTATGCCATCCCAAAGCAAGATGTCTGTTACTTGAGCATAGTTCTAATTTCTATTTGAAATTTATAGAAATTTGCTATTGACTTTGGATGGGAGATGGCAGGGGCCGAAGTTAGTGTGACAGACTGCACTCCTGTCTAAGCAATTCCTTGAAGTATACATAAATGCAATGAAATTCAGGAGTAGAATCAATGACAGTTTTTTGAGGCAGATTGTCAGCAGATATAAATGTTGGTAGGGTGGCCACAAAGCTGGTGTGCAGGTGGTGTCAGTGGGCAGCAGTACCCTTGAGACTGCCTTCGTAACAAAACTCTGCTCTTAACTGTAAGGGTTCAGTGAGAAAACACCCAAATGTTCATATAAAAAACAAAATTAGTTTATATGGGTCTGAATTAGCTTTGGTCACTTTGGTACCCCATTTCTGCCTACACTTTCTCCCCAAAAGCCAAGCCTCTGTCCCTGTTATGACTCACAGGCCACCTGGATTTCTGTTCCAGTGTCCCCGAGGTGGTGCCATTGCCATATACCTTCCTCCATCATCCATGTAAACACTAAATATATAACCACCCTGGGATTGTCCCTGACAACCAGGAGTACTTCCTCATATGAAATTATGGCTTCAGTTTATCTGCTTTTAAAATGTGGTAAATGGTATTTTCTTCCTTTATTAACCTATTTGAGATTTCTGGGAATGAAATATATGACAGAAAAGAACAGTTGTGAATGCCTCATACTTGGAAGTGTTCAAGGCCAGGTTAGATGGGGCTTTGAGCATCCTGGTCTAGTAGAAAGTGTCCCTGCCTATGGCAGGGGGGTTAGAACAAGGTCATCTTTAAGGTCCCTTCCAGCCCAACCCATTCTATGATTTTATAAAAGCCAGGACCTTTCCTTTGTGTGTGTCTCGCCCATCCTTCCCTTCTCTCTATACAACTGTTTTCCCTTTGTGTGCTCAGTGGAGTGAATTCCTCTCTTAAAATTGAAACTCTGAATTAGGTTGGCGACCTCCAAACCCTTGGTCTACCTTTGAGCTATACCATTTAGTGTTGAAGCAGAGCTGAGCATGGATCTGGACAAATTGTCTACTTCTCTTCTTGAAAACCATGGATTTTTATGTTTGTATGTTTTGAGCACAATAGCCATGAATTTTACACAGTTAATCTAAAATAGTCACAGGAAGTGGCATGACATTTCAGGAAACTTTCCTATTTAATGGCATACTGTGCACAGAGTAAATAACCATACCCTCTTCCAGTCCACTTTACAACCCACTCAGGTTACAAGGTTGGCTCATATGACAACTTGCTCTGGGCTGAATCATCCACGGAGCCTGAACTCACAACCTCTGTGACTGCAGTTATAATTTTCGATGACTGGAGCTAAACTACCAGGTTCACTGCCTCAGAGACAGCAAGAGCCTTATTAATCTCCTCTGCACTTCAGTCAACGGGAAGGAAGTAAAAACCATCATCATACCATTGCAGAAAAAGCCCTGGATCTGTTTTGTCAAATGTGTAAGCCTCACCTGTCCATTTTACTGTACAGCATCAAAAATCAGAGAACCTCTTCAACAAGTGCACCTGATTTCTCAAACATTAATTCACCCCAGTGAACAGCTCATGCAAAGCTGTATGATTTATCTCTTTAAAACAAGACAAAACAGTGTGAGACAACAGGGACTAAGGGATCCTGTGATAAGAGTGTTGTGTTAGTTGAATGTTAAAACAGTCACATAAAACCTGAGCAATCTGCTAACAGCTAAGCAGACGTGGGGTAAGCTCTGCAGGAATGCTAAAAACCCACAGTTATTTACAAATACATTCCTTGTAAAGGTCAAAAAATACTCCAGATTAAATTGTTCACCAATAAAAGTAGTCTCAACTAGGATGAGTGAATCAACACTGGGGGGGGGGGGGGGGGGAGATTTTTATCCAAAATTCGACTGAAATTTTTTTCAGCCAAAATCTGCCTTCCAGGTTTTCAGTTTGAGTAGCATGAACCACTAGGACCTGAGAGGGCTCAACTCCTCATGGCCAGGCTCACTACACTTGCACAATGGGGTCCTGGCTGCTCAATCTAGGCTGAATTGCACTATTCAGTAAAAAGTCCTTTTTTAGGCATCAGTTATGGTACTCTACTGTGCTCTCTTACTTGATTCAGTCTGAATGTAACTATTGTGGCATGCACTGAGAGAATATTTTTAGCATTTACTGAAAAGATTTCTTTTTCTTGAGCTCTCTTCTGCAAGGACTCACATACTCACCTGCACTGAAATCTCAGTTGGTTTTATCAAATTTTATGAGTTGGGGGATGGGAGGCTGAAGTTGCTCTCAGTAACTATTCCTCCAGGTCTGGAGTGACTTTAAAATGAAACTCTCAGGGAAGAAACCGAAGTCCTTTGTAGTCACTGTCTTTGCACAGTAATACAACAAAAAAATGGTATTAGAACAACATTACACTAAGTTTAATGACTTTGCCTCGTTTATCTCTACAGCAGCTAATGAAACATTATGAATGCAAAGCAAATAGTGTGTTCAGGCTAGTTCAGGATCCACATGGCATCTGAATGTGCAGCATGAATTATTCACTCTGTTTTTGTTCACCCCCCATCATCCCTCCCCCATCACAGACTAAAGCTCCTTTCCTGGCCTTAGCAGACACCTCCGAAACTGTTCCCCTTGCACTGAGGAAAGTTTCATTTCTAGTGTGTCAAAAATATATGAGCCAGGTCACTCAGTAAAAGTGAAGTGATAAAATATTAATATGCTCAAGGAAGGAAGGAGAGAGGGGAGGGGCTGGCAAGCTTCCTCCCCAGGTGGGTGAAGGTCCTCTTTCTCATTTTTTATTTTTCAACAAACTATGCCAAGAGTGTTGTGCTTTTCTGTACCACTGCTCCGTCTTCCCATTTAGCTTATAAATGAGATAGCTGGATAGACTGTGTTGAGCTGCTCTTGAGGCAGAAACTGCCTGTCTGGCATAACTCAAATTTCCTCAAAATCAAGGTGTGCTTATTTATGGTGTTAGCATTCAGAACCAACCCAGCTTTGCATCAGTATCAACTACCTCCCCCCACACCTTTCCTCCGATCTCAGCTGCCAAAAGTACTGTGATAATTGCTGTTTGACCTCTGTAACCCTTTTGCTAGTTTTTGCAGCCAGAAAAAAAAAGATATTCAATTTTGACTTCAAAACAAACATAATGTGTTTTTCAGCATTGACCTGCTGTTTGCCTGTTAGCAGGAGGCAAATATTTGTAGTGATTTGGAAGGCAAACAGAAAACAGATTGATAGAGAGTCAATCAGCATGCCAAATACCTTGCTATTTGCTCTCATGAAAGGCTGGTGAATCTGGTTTTATGTTTGCTTTTGGGTGTTCTTATTTTTTTCTTTTTCTTTTTTTCCCCCTCAGTTTTCTCCTCTATGATTGCCTCACCTACAGGAGAGCTGATCAATTTGTCACAATCTCATTATAATATTGATAACTGCAATGAAGATAGTGATTCCAATAGCTTATTTAAAAAATTTCCAGGGTTTTTAGAGTCATACAGGCTTCTGCCTGACAGACCAAGGTGTATATTATATATCACAGCATATCATGCTGTAATAATAATATGTCATAATATGCCCATCAGAGAAAAGCTCGAGGGAGGAGGCAAGTAAACACATTAGTTAACTGAAAAGTCCTTGGGCATTTTTAGTCAGGGGAGAAGTAAGAAGTGTGAGTATGATGGGGGCGTGGAATATTTGGGGTTCTGCCCCCTCACTAGGAACAAGTCAGAAGAGTACAACTGACTCTGCACTAGAGAGCCTGGAAAAAAACTGTGTGCCTCTCTGGACTCGTGGAACTCAAAGGTGCAGTAAAGTCAGTAAAGTTGGATAGATGAATGGGAGATAAAGCTTGAGTGATGGGAAGCCATCAAGGTTTTATGCCCTAGGTGTGGAAGAAGTACAGTATATCCTGCCCTGAAGCAAGCCTTCCTGCAGACTCCAACAGGCTCCTGCTCCCTTATTTCTTCATACTTTTCCATCTTAAGTTTCTGCTAATTGTGTGCTAGTCCCTCTGCTGGCCCTGTATTGTGTCAGTCATTGCAGGTGTGCCATGATATCTCATCCTTGCACTATCCTTCCTTCTCTCAAGGTCTCTCCCAAGGCATTATAACAGGCTGCCCAGGAAAGTGGTGGAATTGAAATAAAATCACCTTCCCTGGAAGTTTTCCAAAGATGTGTGGATGTGGCACATTTGGGGACATGGTTTAGTGGTGAACATATGAGTGCTGGGTTAATGGCTGGACTTGATCTTAGAGATCTTTTCGAACACAAAAAATTCTATGACTCTATGGCAGGAAGGGTAAGACAAGACACAGTTCTGATTGTAGCTTTCTGCTGCATCTCTGGTTCTTGGGATGTTTCAGTGCAGTTCAAAATATGAAAATTGAGCAGATGGAGTTGGAAGAAGGGAAAATAACCTGTCCTGATAATCCTCCTTTCCCTTGGACTGTGCATTTGCTGCATTATTCCTTATTACTGTATCAAGCTTAAAAGCAGAGCCAGAGAGACCAGAAAGCAGCATGCAATCATCTGCTCCAGGTGTTCCATTGCTGCCTTCTCAGCTGTTATTGTTCCTCCAGGCAGGCAGCATAAAGAAAGTGGCTTGTTTATTAGCTCACATTCAGCTGTTCTTGATTGATATCTACACAACACTGAAACAGCTTTTTGCAGCCGTTTCACTTTCAGTGAAGGATGCTGTTTTAATTGTCATAGGCAGTCTTTTGTCAAATGTTTGTGTGTTGCTGAAGAACCCAGGGTAGCACAGTAGCTGTTACTGCAGGATTAATAAAAGGCATGTTCTGTTTACACAAAACTGACACTGAGTTAAGTGACTACATAGAAAAAGAGTGTCTCAGCTAATAAGTGCCTAAGGACTGAAGGCCAGGAAGTAAAAACTGCAAGCATCCAGGGCCTGTCTTATAAGAAATTTTATTTTTAGGCAGGAAATCTTTTACTCTTTTGAGAATTATGATCATAATAGTTGCTCTTAACTATTTTAATGAAGACGTATAATAGTGGTACTATTTTAAATATTTTACAATAGCGCTTAAGAAATGGAACAGAGTTTCATGTGGAAGTAGATTAATTACTGTTGGAACCCTGGGTTCAGAGAATTTCAGTCTTTCAGTGTTGACAGGCAATGATCCTCAAAAGCACATTGAATTTGACCTGAGGCCTTGGGAAAGGCTTCCCAAATTGTGTGATAACACTGAGGTTGTTGCTTTGTAATTAATGTTATGTCACTGGGTGGAATATGCAGAGCTGTAGAAAAATTAGGTTTATGGGATATAGTAACAATATGGAGGATTTGGGGTGTAGGTTAGTTTTTCTTCTTTCCTCCTTCTTCTTCACAAATCTGGGTGTTCTGGTATTGGTTCAAAAAACCCTCAGTGCAGAACATGAATAATTAGTTATTGGATTATAAGTAAAAATAAATTAGTTGGCATTCCATAATTGGATAGATTAGGCTTTAAAAGACCTTGGAAGTTAGAACTCTGGGGCCATTTTCACCTTGTTAGCTTAGAGGCACACTCTGTGCAGCTGTAATATAGATAAGAAATAATAAACATTTGAGTCCAAAGAAAAGCCTGGCGTCTCCTGTGTTTTAATCCAAACTCTGAGTAAAAGAACTCATGAAACAAAGGCAAAGAAGAAAAGAAATGAGCCAGAGAAATTAAAAGAATTACCCAGATCCATCACAGAAATTTTATATCATACAGCCCAATATAATCATCCTTGAAGTCGAGACATTTTCCATCAAATTCAGAGTTGCTTAGACTAGACCTAATATCTTCAGATTTGACACCTAATTCTTATTTCTTCACTTACCCTATGGTGAAGGAGGCAGAAATAGAGAAAACAAAGAGTTAACAAAGCTTATTTGACATGTATTTAAAATAAGGAAAAAGTAACTATAAATGGCAAGGCATCTTATCTAGAAAGCAATTGTTCTATTAAGTCTTTCTCTCCAACAATGTGTTGGATTCTAATGCATCAGTCCTGTTAAAGTCTAATCACTGGTTCTCATCCAAGAAAAGCTCTTAAGCACCTGCTTAACTTTAAGTCTGTGAATGCTCCTGGCAGATCTCCTAAAATATGACTAAGCTGAAAGCAGAATATTCAGCAACTAAAAGTCACTGTCCTATTTAATGACTGTTACTGATGTGAGAAAGAGACATCAAATTCATTCCAAAGTGTTACCTAAAAAGAAGTAGGAATAATGCATTGCTTTAATGCAATCAGTAGTAGTATTAATCCCCGGAGGAACCACTTGGCAAGGGCAAAGATGTGTTACAAGTCTACTGTAGTTTAAGAATAAATGTCTACTTTGTTCTTATATAATTAGCTGTCAAATGAGCCCTCAAAGCCAGCTCTAAGCATTTCAGAGACTTGAGAAAAACTGGGAGGAGCCATAAAGGTTTTGGTGGAGGTTAGGTGTGGGAGAGGAATGGAGGCCAGAAACGTGTCTCCTTGTCCTGAGAGAGATCATTGCCTCTTTCTGTCTCCCTCTTTCTTTGACTGAAGCAGCACAGGCAGAACTGTTTCCTGATTTGTCTTCTGCCTTAATTTTGGTAGCTCATCACTTCTGCAAAGTGATCTGCAGGATGCTTTGCTCACACATGTGATTTGTACAAATTATAATTATGTCAATATGCTGCAGTGAACTGGCAAGAGAGAACAAATGTCACAAAGACAGGTGATCAGCTTGCTTTTGTACTTGACTGCAGTAACAGTGAGAAGTTTGCTGCTGCTGCTAGTTACATGCTTCTGCTGATAGCAATTTTGCTGGCAGAACTTGTGCACTGTGATGGGAGAATCAGCAGCTTTATGGTGAGGACAAAGGCAGTGACTAAAATCAGAGACATTTCCTCTCACTAGCCCTATCCTCTAGGAAGTCATTGCTTGATTTTTAATGTTGTAGTTATTGTCTCCAAATCAAAAATAAGATAAATACCATCTTTTTTAATCAGAAAACACAGAAATCTGCATTTGCTGGCATAAGACAGGAAATAAATACGTGACACAAACTGGCCGAGCTCTTTGAATTGGACTCATTAAAATGATACTGTTTCAAGTCACCTGGGTTTTGCTGACATTTGGTGAATTTTCAAAACCAGTTATTTTACTCAGAGTATATTTTGTTGGATAATAGCATGGTTTATTTGGTTAACCTTACATGTCTCTGCTGCATTGGCACAGACTATTAGCTTTCATCTTGGAAGTAAAAGAACATTCGTATTACGCTTATTTCTTCCTACATCCAAACAAAAGAGTCTCCATAGAGAAGACAAATTATGCATTTCATTGAAAGGAATCTCAATTTCCTCTCTTTTACCAGCTGAAATATCAGCGAGGGTTAATGAAACAAAACAAATAAAGCTCAGTATATTTTCTTAAACTCTGTTCACATTGCTCAATCTCAGCCTTTCTATGGAAGTCAGCAGTTTGAAACACCACACACTGAATATTCATAAGAAAAAGATTTTAAAAATGGATAATTTTGGTTATTTGTTTAGCCAATGTTTCATAAAAGGGAAGTGAAAGGAGTTAAGGCATCATCCTTCTTTTACTCAACTTGTAAGTCATTCAACATGAGCAAGAGCACGTTTGTTCAGCGTTTCCTGGGGAGAGGACAGTCTCAGTAGTGAGAGGAGTGGATAAAAACCTACGTGCTGCCAACACAGTTTTTCAGCTGTTCTGAGTCAAGAAAACTGGAAATATGGGGAGGTTCTCAAAAATAACTGTAGCAAATGTGACAAATGTCTTAAACACAAGCATCCAAAAATAATCCTCACTTTGATGGGAGGAGAAATCTGTATCTCTTCCTCTCTTTCCCCTGTTTTTTCTCCTGTTTCTGCCATACACATTATCATGGGAGAAAAAAACCCTACTTGCATCTTGCAATTACTGCAAGATTGGGCTTTGAATCTGAATATCTCAGATTGCACACTGTGCAAATAATTCCAAATGAGAATTATGCAAGGTTCTCACAGCTCCCCTCACCCATCAGCAGCTGACATCCAATATCACTTGGAAGCTGGAAGGTGGGAGAGCAGTGAGCAGGTAAGGAAGCACCCACCTTCCACCACCAAGGCTCTGCTGGAGGATGAAACCAGATCAGCAATGCCATGAAATTACATCTGGTAGCTGTGATTCACACCAATCAACGCTTCAAACCCCCAGCTCTCAAAGGACAGTTGGCAAACCCTACATAAAACACTGTTTCTACAACTAGTTTTCTCTACATCCAAGTTATAGTGATAAAGATGTGGAAGTCTCGATGAGTATGGGAATGTAACATTACCTCCTAAAGATGATTATTAGGTACAGGCAGCAGGGCTGAGAGAGATCTTTGTGCAGGTATGGTGAAATTCCACACTAGTGATGGGAAAGCTGTGGCTTTTTATGCATATTCTCTGCCTTAAACCTTACCTGTAACAAATACAGATTTATTGTGTGAAAAATGAAAATGAAAAGAAATAGATCAGGACACTTGCTATTGTACATGAATTTTGACATGAATTTGAAACATTCAATATATTCATAATTACATAAGATAGAGTTAAATAGCAAATTCTTTCACTAAGAAGCCAGGTATGATGTGATCATCCAGTTCCATATAGGACAGTGTAAAAAGGCTGAATTTATTTCTGTTTGAACTAGTTCTGTTTCATCAGTACATTTCAAGCTCCTTTGTAGTTTACTTACAACACACATCTGCCTATTTTTCATACATGGGAGTGTTCTAGTATCACAGCCATTACTAAACTAAAGACATATTAACACACCTGTAAAGAGATGTGATATCACTCTCACTCCTTTAAATCAACTGAATCAAAAATGTATTACAGGACCTTCAGTTTCTTGCCAAGCTTCTATTGTATTTGGGGAACAAAATGGAAAGCTAAGTCACAATTTACTCAATTACAGAATCAAAGAATGTCTGAACCTCTGGAGATGATCTAGTCCAACCCCAGTGCTAAAGCAGGTTCACCCAGGGCAGGTTGCACAGGATCACGTCCAGGACTGATTTTGAATATCTCCAGAGGAGACTCCACAGCCTCTCTGAGCAGCCTGTTCCAGTAAAAAAGCTTTCCCTCATATTCATTTTCTCCTGACACTATTACTTGACATTCACCACAGAAAACCTGATCACCCCAAGAGATTTGATGATGAAGAATTTGTGCATTAGAGCCAGACCGTGGAGGACTTTTATCAAAAATGGAAGGTATGATTAAATAACCTCTCTTGGATTTTTTATTTTCCTTTCCAAAGAGCACAGTTATGCATTTATAGTACAGGATACTTGCTCACCCATTTCTGGAACAGTCTGACTGCCCTGACAAAGTACCATTTGACCTCTTTCCTGGCTGTCTTTCCATAAGTAAATATCCCATAATATTTGACACTGTTTCCAAAAACATTACCCCAGTACATTAGATTAAGTTTTTCCTAGATACAAGCTTCTAGAGTTCCTTTTATAGACACCCAAAGTTTGCTTCATGTAGGTAGGTATGCACCAGTGTCATAGACCAACTAGGAAGGAAAAAAAAGATTAATTGTATAAAGTTCACTCCTGAAAATCAGCTGAAGAATTTCTGCCTTTTAGCTATCGACTGACTTCTCAGTGATGGCTTAAGCAGAGACAGGAATTAATTTAAACACCCAGTTGATAGATACATATTTTCCAATTTTCTACAATATCACGAAGGTCCAGCTCTGTCTGAGACCATTCCTTGTTCTATGGAAAGAAGAAAAAAAACCCAGTATTTCAGCAAAGTCCTTTCCTGTGACCTATTTCTTTTCCTAAAAAGACTGCAATGATTCACACCAAAGACCCATCTACCACAACACTCTTCATAAATCATCCTTATAATCACAAATCAAGTGACCCTGTAGTTTCATTCATTGAAAAGAGGTTTAAAAAGATTTGCTTAGTAAAGCAGTGAACAGGAAAGATAATTCTCCTGTCCTCCCAATTGTTCATCTTTGTTTCCTTGTATTATCTCAGATTTCCCTGAACCTTGTCCTTTGATGTATTCAGGGAATTCAGGATGGCTTCACATCCAATTATTGCCTGAATCTTAAACTATTCTTAAAACAACATTGTACCAAACAATCCCTACAGTCTTTGCACTCTGCAAATGAAGGGTGCTGTCAGAATACCCCCTCCTGTAGTAGGTGCCCTCATGGCAACCCATTGTCTGGCATATCAGACTCTTATGAGGCAAGAAATGTGTTAGACTGTTAACTTCAAGAAGAAATTATTTGGACAGAGGCAGGGAGAAAAGGAAAAGAAAAACGAACAGGAAAAGTGAGGAAAAAAGAGAGCAAGGAAGCTTTTGTCATCAACTGATTTAAGGAGAGCAATAAGCACAGTTTTTTTTTTGTTTAAAAGCAAGTCCAGGTGCTGTAGCTTATAAGCGCAGGGATGAACGAATAGAGCAGATGCTGTTTGTGGGAAGGTAGTCTACACATTCACTTTTTCTTTTCCTATCTTTCAGCACAGGCACAGTGCATCTGCGTGTGGTGGCCCGTTAACCCCTAATTCTGTATGTTCCCCCTGTTCCCTGCCCTCGCCCTGGCCACTCCCTCAGTTTCTCCCTGTTTGCTCCTGTACCCCAACCCCACCCAGGGACGGCCCCTGGGCCCCTGACAAAAGCACCCCGCACTGAGACCACATTGTCTCTCTATCTCTGAACATCGTGGGGATGAGATGTGATTAAAGCCATCTCAAACCCTCATGAGAGACCCTTCTGTACCTTCTTTACCATCCACTGCCCTGTAACGCTGCTGGCTGCCGGAGCCAGATCTCAGGGCTGTCCGAAATGGACTCCGGGATGCGGATAATCACATGGCCCTAGGGAACCCTCGCTGAGCTCTCAGGCTGCAGCAGCCTGCTAGGCAGAGTCCAGTGGTTACAACATCTGTGTGTTTTGAATTGGTCAGAGGTCCCTTGGACCCTATAGATTAAATAATAAAAACTCACAGGATACAGACAACCAAGCTCCCAAATATGACTTGATTGGAAGTGATAAAAAATGTTCTTTGAAACTGCCCTTTCATTGAAACTTGACTTTAAATACCATAGACATTTTCATAAAAATACATAAAATCTCTGCTCGATGGAATGTGGGGTTTTTTTGTTTGTTTGGGTTTTTTTTTTCTTTTGGTTTTCTTTTTAATTTCAAATATTACCTGATTTATTCTTGTTTTTTATGAAAGGCTAGAGGGCAAAAGACAAAGAAATATGCAAAACTACCACAGAAACTATGATTGTAGAATATTCCTCAGAAGAAAAAAATTATTGTTCAACCAGTTTCACAAATCACCACATCATCTAAAAATAAAACACCACTGACTGCAATCAAACTTTCCACCACACCTAGGAGTCCACCCAAAAAGCTGCAGATACCACTGCTGTCCTTCATACTTGTCTAATGCAAGGCCAGTGTCTCTGCAACAAACAGATGTGTCAACACCCAAGTTTATGTGCACTTTACACAGTGCCTTTGTGCAAAGGTCAAAATGTGGTGGGTTTAGATCACAAATTCTGAAACAACTGTAGCATAATGCTTGCTTCATTAAAAGAGATTAATATCCAGACTGATGATAATTTGTGACTTTATTTTTTTCATCTACCTAGAATTGTTAAGAATCCAGTCTCCTTCTGGAGAAGAAACCATTCCATAGGGCCTCAGTCCAAAATTCATCAATGAAGTACAGTTGTTCGACCTAGCTGGAAGGTTTCTCCACAAAAGCATTTCTTTGGGCAATGGAATACAGTTTTCTAACTTCCAACATACATTCACGGATAGCTTATTCCCTCCCACTCACTCATCTTGCATTGTAGTTCTTCTAAGCTTTACTATCTCATTTCCTTGGTATTCTCTTCAATCTCTAATGCACTTACTGGTAGCAACCTCTTAACTCTCTCCCATCTCCATTTACTCAACCAAACAAGCCAAACTTTTACAGATCCCCAAGACAGAGCCTCTATTTTCCTATATTCAGAAACAGCTGTTTTTGCCTGTTTTACCCTGGATGCATCTTTCTGAACCCCAGTAGCTGGGTCTCATGTTACCTTCCATTGGAAGGCAGTTGCAAGGGACTTGACCATGCATAGATCAGTCTCTTTTCATCCTCCTTGGAGGAGTTTCTTCCACAGTAAATGTAAATGTAACTTACACCACCTCTGGCTTCCTCAGCAAAAAAGACCAGGTCATTTATATAAAAAAATAGATAATCAAACAACCCTACTACCACAACAACTCAACAATCACCACAAACTTTTTTTTTTTTTTTTTTGCTTTTTGACATAGCCAACAGCACAGGAAAGTGGACAGGGCATTGTTGATGCCATGTTATGTAAGTATGCATGTATGTTTATAATCAAATGGATCCATTTCTTAAGAGCACTAATTTATTATACTCCATGATCATCAAGACAAATTGAGATTTGAAGCACAAATAGAGCTTCAAGTGTATGCACTGACTCTCACCATGTGCCCCACCTACTTTATCAAAAACCAGTGATAACACCACAACCAGCAAAAAAAATTCCCTGGCCTGACTGCTCCTGAAATGTTGTTATTTTATTTAACCTACTTCAAAGGCTGATACTGAGCCAGAGTATTGTAGCAGGCTGAATATCAATCATTCATGATTGCATTGCTCTGTACCCCTGGGGATGGATGTGAAGATTTTTATTAAAGTTCTAGGCAGTCATGAAGAATTGTACTCTGACATCTAGTGCAGGCATTTACCTGATTTCTCATCTATCAAGAAAAACTGCTTGCTGCTGTCCACTGAGACATGTAAGCAAGGCAGGGCTGGTGAGGAACATACAATGGTGGACAGTGCTGATACAACTCTTTTTTGAAACTCCATTTTTTACTCTCTTTCCTTAAAAAGAAGAAAATGCCTAGAGGGTAGCCACGGTGAAGACAAGCCTCTCAGTGTGAGCTGAAGATAAAAGTTGTAATGTTTTTTATGTGTCTGCAAAGGGCTGGACAAGAACTCTTGAGTGAACTTTATCATTTGGTTCAATGATGTGTTAACTCAGATACCCATGGATAAAAATTTATTTCAACAGCCTCATTTTTCTCGCAGACTGTAGTCTCTTTCATGCAGATTCTCTCATCTTACCCTTCAGCTCCCTGGTATCTCAGTGCCTTCCCAGCCAGCAAGCAGTGCCTCCTGGCATAGTCCAGTCTCCCTCTGTTCTGCTCTCCTGGGATGGGGACCATTTCCATACTGCTGTGCCAGCTGCTAAGGTACTCCAGGTTGACTATGCTCTTGCATCACATCCCTGCCATCAAGCCAAATATACAGTCTCAATTGAGACATCAGCATGTGTGAAATCTTTGTTTGCTCTTGAGGCAGATAAAACTGTCAACCCCCCCTCACACTTCAATCTACAGCATGAGGGTCCTGACCCCTCCACCACAAAGTCAAACATGGGAGTTAAAAATCTTTTCATGCCTTCATTGTTGAACTCTGAGCACAGTGATGGAGGCACAGACTTTCTTGGGGACTCAGGTAGAAGCATGTCCTGAACTTGCAGGCACTATGGGACAGCTTCCTCACCAGTTTCTCAGGTGTGGCTGACTGCACAAGTGCTTTCACTGCAAAGTCAAACAACATAATTTCACTCCATGATAAGGATGTTTTAGGCTGGGCTGAGTACCCTAGCATAAGGCAGAAGATATGTGAGACTGAATTAATCAATGTTTGATCTGGAATGCCAGCTAGCAGATGAGCAGCTAGGTTTGGTCTGTTGGGATTTGTGGGGGTTTTTTTTGTTTTTTTTTTATTTGCTTGTTCCTTATTTTCCAGGCACCTGTGGGTCTTACTGACTAGGTGAACATTTTTATTGTGATTTGGAGAAGAGTAAAACAAGTTAAAATAAACTGATTTCACTAGGGTTTAAATCAAGTGTATTTTGTCCTCACACTCTGCTCTCTGCAGCCTGCCAAGATGCAAAAGGCCATTTTCTCAGCACTGGACCTTATGAAAAGATGGTATGAAGCTCTACCTGTTCTACATCTAGAGATTTGTAACAGGCATGAAAACAGCTCAGACATGGCCACGTCAGGGGATGACACTTGTATGGGCTCAGGATGGTGCCAACATAATTTGGTAGGTGTGTTTTATCTTTTTTTACAGACAGTATCCTTAGGGAAGATATCCCTCACTAGGGAAATAGAGGAATTTATTTAAATAAACCTCACCATGGAGTGATAGATATAGATAAAGATACAGACAAAGTCCTAAACCAAGCCTAATAACCAAGCCTAGAGAGATCAGTATGAACTTCATGCTTCTCACCGGTGGGGGACCAACATGAAGTCAGTAAACCAGGACAGCTCTCCTTTATGACTCTGCATGACATACCCAGAGGAGTTTGGGGGAGTAATGGTTGCAAACAGGTGGAGTGCTCCTAATGTCTCCCACAGACTGTTGCCTGCTAGCCTGTTCAGAGCTCTACCTCTTTTTGTCCTTGTGAAAACACTATTTCTTTTCAGTGGTAAAAATGGGAATATATATTTTTAATACACTTTTTTTTTCCCCCTCCTTGGCAGCTACAGATTGAGAAATGCAGAAGAGCAAATAAGATCTTGCCTCTTTAAGGCCTTTGAAGAAAATGGCTTTTAGAAAGGTCACACTCCTCTCACTAATTGTTTAGTATTTTCTCAAGGTCTAGCAAAGGGCTTGAATCAATAATAAGTTGCACACAACAAGCTAGACAGGTTAAGTAGACTTAGAACTCTTGTCAAAATACATGACATTAATTAACATTATGAAAGCAAAATAATGGTAGTACCCCATAAAAACTGCATTAGGAAGGAGATAGAATAACACAGGTCATGTTAACTTACTGCATACATAAGGGAAAGGAGGGGGTAGCATTTTTTTCTGGTGAGAATTGGGAAACTATGTAGTTCAGAGGCTATAAAGAGACCTCAAATATCTTAGATCAGAGGTCTCAGATGGTCCCATCTAGGCAAATTGGGGGACCCAGATGAAGTTCAACTGAGAAATGGTGGGATGCTACATGGATGTTAATCCAGCTGGGCTAAATGCAGTTGCAATGGTTGCCACTTTATCCTTTAATTTGAAAAAATGAAGGAAGGGAGGAAAAAAAAGACAGAAAGAACAAAATATATGAGGTAAGTAAGGAAGAAAGAGCAAAGAGAAATAAGAAAGTGGAAGAGATTCATCCTAGCCAGACCTATGCCTTCCTTCTTATTTCCTGTCAGTAGTGGATGATCAGACACCAGCCAGAGGAAAGGAAACAAGGGGAGGAGAAAGAGGTCTAGCTGTATCTTCAAGCTGTACAGGGTTGCTGAGGTTGTGTGTTCTACCATCTGTGCCACTGATGGCCTGAGTACTTCACTCCACACTAAGGAAAAGCAGCAGTATCAAAAGCTGCCCTTGGCCACACCAGAATTCAGTCCTGCCTGTGTTGGAATGACCTGTTTTGTGATCTACTGCTATGACCTTGCTGCTGATTTATGCCTTCTTGCCTGAGACAGTGCAAAGAGTCATAAAAAGTTTTCCCTTTTTTAAATTCTATACTGCTGCCATCAATAGCTCCTCTTTGGATATGCTCTGCAAGCCTGTGAAATGAAACAACTCCCAGGCCTCTTGACCCTTTTATTATTTTCTCTTCCACTATCTTTTTGTGCCATGTAGGAACCATAAAAGAATAAAAACTCAGCAAACTCTCCTACCAGTTCATGATGCACTCTAAGTACATTTTTATAGCAAGTTTAATGTTAATGAGTACCAATTACTCTCAGAAAGCATCATAAAAGGCATAAAAAGGCTGATATTGTATATTTGATATACTCTGGAAGCTATCTCCAAGATGGA
Organism: Aphelocoma coerulescens; assembly: GCF_041296385.1. NCBI lineage: Eukaryota > Metazoa > Chordata > Aves > Passeriformes > Corvidae > Aphelocoma > Aphelocoma coerulescens. The sequence continues at coordinate 27,514,646 of NC_091020.1, forward strand.
AGTGCAGGTTTGAGAAACATCCACAAATTCCCTCCATGGGAAGATGGTAATTTCTGAGTACACACTGCCTTTGTGGTTTGGGCATGCATCACATTTATGGATCAGACTAATACTCATCTTTGAGAGGATGGAATGTGCACCCTTCTGTAACAAAAAAAAAAAAAATCACTTTACTGAAAAGATGTCTTCAAGATTGTTACTGTAAAATACTGTCAGTAAATGTATAGGAGATAATCAGCCTTTCTTCTCTATTTCTCAATTGTGCATAGAAGGCTTCTTTCAGAAAACAATTAGAGTGGCATAAAGGGAATAAGCAAGGCTGAGAAATTGTTCATAGTTCTGTGAAATTATATTAATTATAAAAATAACAATAAGGTCTCAGCAATCATAATTTCTAGGCAGTAATTCACACCACAGTTAAGTTAATAGGACTTCTCAGGGTTGTAAGAACCTGCTGAGCTGCCAATATTTATGGGACCATCCCATAAACATGTTGCAAATTCCACAAACATGATACCTCCAAGCCAAGACTTTTTAGAAATTTCTAAGGAATATTGTGTTACTTCACTAGGAGTCACAGCTGCCATCAGAGGCAAAAAAAGTATTTAAACAACAGGTAACACTTTTCTGCTTCTGTGCATTTTTGTCTCCAAGGTAGATAGACATGGACTTTCATGTGAATGCTGACACATTTATGCCCATTGGTTTCCTTCAGAACAAAGTCAACAACGCTTGTTGTTCATCCATGCACTCTTACAGCAATTGAGTAAATTAATATTAAATACATATTCCCCCTCCTGTAATACTGGAAGTATTTCTTGGGGACTTTTCTGAACAAATGCAATATGAAAATGCTGAAAAACCTAGCCCAAGTACTCCCTAAAATATCTGTCACTATGATTGGGCTTTATTTTCATGTCTGAAATTTCAGCCTGAACTATGGCTTGAATCATTTCTATACCAGTACTCTTAGAAGTACTAAATTGTGTTGTTCAGAAGTTTTTGCATCGTGGCTGTAATTCCATCAGACTTTTTGAACATGTTTCCTTATTGACTCCAAGAGTCAAATTTGTAGGCAGTGTATGTCAACATGTGATGTGTCTCTCCTCTGTTTATTTCAAGAGAAGACTTCATCCAGAATGAGAGGAATTAGGAGCTGGGTTTCCATGCAAAGTCCTGTGGGCTCCTTGTATTGCTCTGAATCTCAGAAATAAAGGCAAATGGATGGGGAAAGGCTATGCTGGCACAGCTACAGCTTGGGAAGCCATAGCTGAGCTATTTTTGGGCTGCTGATACTACTGGAGACACAGCAACAAGATTTAGTGTGAGAGGGAATGGCTATTGCAACCATCAGCTTGGGTGGAACCTCAAGATACAAAAATTCCCTTTCCTTGGCATATCTGGCTATCCTAATACAATTACCTGCAAAGCACTACTGCAAGGTCAGCAGGTGCTGTTAGTCTTGACTAACATTTGATTAAATTGACTAAAATTTCTGCTGGGACAGCCTTCCCATGGAAAATCTGTAACGTGGATGGATGTAAGGATGAACCAGCAGGAATGACTGCAGGATGAGTGGCTTCCCTTGCCCCCAGCACACTGTAATTTCCCATGAGTCATTTGGAAGATATTAAGAGTCACCTAAGCCACCCTAAAAATAACATTTGTTTCTCCTGCTTAAACTAGTGACATTTAATTATAGAGGAAAAATGTAAATATCTTTGAAATATCTCCGCCTCTGAAAAGCTCCATTAATATCCACAAGTAGCTGCCAGATTTGTCAAATAATAAATCAAAGTCACTTCTCTCCAAATAGGAAAGTGGCAACCAATAAATCTCTGGACTAACCATTACCAGGCACAAGTACACTGTATTTGGGAAGGATTCCATTCAACAGAACATGGCCAGCAAAATCCAGCTCCATGTTCTGCAAGAGGCTTGCTTTGCACATTTCTGTACCAAAGCAAGTTTTCCTGTGACTTTCCTGGTCCATCCCCCATGCCACAGAAGCCATCTGTCAGGACAATGCAGTTCTTTCCACCACCCTGAGGAACTCTCAGCAGAGCATCACAAAACTGTAGGGTTTCAAAAACATGCAGCCCTCTAAGAATCTAGCCTAAGAATATTTATTTTTGTTGTTATTTGTGATTCTCTTTACAAATATTTTAATTGTATAATTTGTAAAATTTTTGTTTTCATGGACTATATATAAAAGTAATCATATTATTAGCTGCCTTTTTTTTTTTTAAGGAAGAACTTATTTATAATGCACAAGCTCAGTCACTTATGTTTCATTTTCTTCTTAATTTTTACTTTCATGAGATCTTATTTGGCAAAATGGATTAGATTGCAATCTGTCTGGATTTGTCTCAAATCTAACCCCTCTTCATATACTTCACATACACTGCTCAGTGTAATGCCACAACCTTGGCAGTGACTGTATCAAGATAACAAGGTTCTGTCTGTCCCATAACTAATGTAGGCTGGGAAGGTAACATAATACCCAGTAAGTAAGAATTAATCTTTTAAATCCAAATATATTGCTGATAGCAGGGATTTCTGTTGAATGCTCATAAGCACTGAGGGAAGTTGGATTCCTCAGGTGTAGAGTCAGCCCTCTTACAGTCTCCTCTGTGCAGCTTTGGGAATGTGTCATTCTTCAGAATCAGACCCACATTTTTCAAGTTGTTTAAATAAAACTATTGGTATTATCTTAGGAGGTAGAGTTTTCAGTCTGTGATTAGGGTTTGGAAAAAAAAAAAACAAAACCAAACCCAAAACCAATCTCATGAAAGAAAATGTTCCACTGACTTCAGAGAATGAATCTGCATGGATGCAATAAGCTTTGCTTTTCACACCCACTAAGGGGAAAATCACACATTTATCGCATTTCACCCCCCTTCATAGTTCTGTGAAAAGTCTTCCTTTCTCCTATATACAAGTTTTATGGACATTCTACCAATTACTGACACAATCTATAAGAAGCAAAATTTCCAGAAATGTTTTCCATGATGTGCCTGGTTTTTACTGGCTTAATCCTTTTCTACTAACATATGGAAATATAGCCTTGAAATCATTTGGGGGTAGGGGAAGCATATGCTGGAATTAATATTGCTTACAATTGATCCAGTGCACATTGTCTATGAAAGAGCAACAGCTTTGTGCTCTGCAGTTGAAAGGGGATAATGAAAAGGAAACTGAAATTGATATTCTTGTGACAAGAGCTGTTGAGATCCAGTTTTCAGCCATCTCTGCCTTAACACAACCACACTCAGGAGGCTATTTTGCCTGCATTGCAGCTTTAATTAAACACACCTCTCAGTTTTGCTTTTAGTGACCAAATGATCATGCCGGTGAAACCACTACCAAGACTGACAAAAGTTGTCCATGTCAGTTAGACATCCAGTAGCAGGACTCACAGATCTCATGGGCAGGTTTCAGTTTGCCAGAGCCAGTAGCCAGATTCTCAGAAGCTTTTGGCACATTGCATGCAAAGCTGTTGAGTGGCTGAAAGGGAGCAAAGAGCCTGTGAAAGTTGGGCTCCTGTTGGGCAGAGAGACCTAGCTGCAGAATAGCCCTTCCAGGCACATTGAAACTTGTCCTGTTCCTGCCAGCTCTGGGCATGTTCAGCAGGTAATCAGTGTGTTCTGGCACTGTGGCTGTCAAATCAGCACCTCTCCTGGGCTCTGAAGTGGCACACACACAAATAAAACAACATAGGTAGAGATACACACATACAAACAAAAACTTTTCTTCTCCCTGACATTTTTATCAACACTGTTTCAAGCTTAAGAAAAATTGCCCTTCATTCCTCACAACCTCAACTCTGACACCTCACAGCTTCCTGCTAAGCTGCACAACTCTCAGCACTAAGCAGTGCTTTTATCACACTTGACAGTTGTGAGCTCATGGAGTTAAACACTCCTAACTTGGCTCTCAACTCCAGCTGCCCTCTGCACTTTGCCAAGGGTCCTGTAAATGTGCCAACACAATCAGCTTCTGCTGGGGACAGACAAGAACTGGTCTGCCTTTTCAGGAAGAACTTCTCTGTCTGTAGTGAAATACAGAATTTTGCCAAATATATATAGAAAGATATCTGTATGTATACATTTACACACCTATTAAAAGGCAATCATGCCTGGCTTGAGAGCAATTGCTGGTTCTTGCATTTCCTGACTTCTATCATAGCTCCTCATATAACAGTTTTTGTTATTTACATTCTTATTTAACTGGGGCTAGGACATGACTGCTGAAGTTACAGATAACAACCTTGTCTATCTAAAGCCCTGATTTATGTTTGGAACTATTTAATGATTGCTTTAAAATGTTCACAACAATTTGACTTTCAGAAGGCTATTAAAAAAAATTGTTAGACTGCTGAAAGAGCACAGAGTAAGAGTACATTGCCTACAGGACACAGAGAAGTCCCTTTTTTGAGAAAATGGGATAAAATAAGGTAATATTTAAGAAACTGCTATGGAATAGCTGTGCTGAACAGCCAGAAAACTAATGTCTGAGTTCTTGGCAGGTTGACCATACAGAGTTAGAGATTGAGACTCAGCCCAGGACACAGAGGACACACATACCCATCCTCCTATTTCCCTCCATGAAAGAGCAATCAATAAAAATTATCAAATTTCTATCAAAATCCTGGAAAGAGAGGATTGATGAAGAAAAATGATTGAGTGTCTGATCTAAAGCTAGTATCAGTTACAACAAGAGCATCAAAATACGTCAGCTTCAGTAGATCAGGCCTTCAAGGTTGTTTCTACTGATTGATGTTTCACTGTTGTTTCAGATGTTGCCAAATAGCATAAGTACTAATAAATTCTCAGAAGAAACCCAGATTGAATGGACAGTGTACCAGACCCTTGTGAATCCTGATCAGTCTCCCCTTAGAACACATAATTGGCTAAAAGTATTTTTGACTTCTCCTTGAGGCTGCACAAACATTTTTCATTTCATAGGTCATATCTGAGAGGGCCTCCAGAGAAAGTGTGATATTAGCTTTACAATCTTTTTAAAAAAAGATTGGGCTCAAATAGAACAAATACAGCCAAGGCAGCACCAACAATACTCTCTGCATTGCCCTATAAATATTAAGTTCACAATGTATGTGTCAATTAGGGGTGATTTGTGCTGCAGACCAATGTACAGTATAACAAACACAGGAATGAGATCAGTGCCATATTTTAAAACATAACATCCAAACAGCTGTCATGCAGCAAAGCCTTATATCACTGAACTCAAATTAATATAAAACCATGATTAAGAGAGACATAGATTACATAGTTCTCCTGAAAATTCCAGCCAGGACCATTTACATCTGCCTTGTTTTGTTTTTCTGTTCTGTTTGTTATTTCTATTCCTGAAGTACAGACCAAACACCTAATGCCCTGGAAGCCAAAGGCAAAATCTGGTGATTTATTTTTTGTTAATAATAAAAGATAAATCAATAAAAGAAGTTAAGAAAATAATACACTTAGATGGGTAGATATTAAAAATTCATCTTTTGCTGTAGTCATAGGGGAACTTTTAAGAAAAATTTTAGCTTGATCTGTGATCATTTTGTGCAGAGATTACAGAAAGATTAGCAGTCATTTAATGTTAACAGTATCATCAAAATGGGCAGGGTTGGTTTGTTTTTTTTTGTTTTTTTTTTTGATTCAGGATGTAACCAGGTGTAAAACCACACCTGGAAGAGAAAAATCTCAACATCTCTTGCAGTGAGATTAAATGGAAATAATTGCAAGACTATCTGCCAAATATAAGAAGTTCAGGTGTCTTTGGACATGTAAAAATGAAACCTGAAAAGTTACATTGGCTCAATAGCTGAAACAATAATGTTTTGAATGTGGAAACTGAAATGCACAAGGAGTTATCAGAAATATCTGAATTTGAAATATAAGCTTAATATGAAATTTGTAACATATGTTCTTAAAATCAGATTAACATACTGATAAAGAAAACCTGCAATGCCTGGATTGTTTATCTCTGAAATCTTCCTCTGAGGACTACATATCTTTTAAGAAGACAAGCTTTTGCCGAATTAAATCTCTTTGTCTCAATAAAAGAGAAACAGGAGAAAAGTTGATGGTCCTTGTTTTTCAGAGATCCAAATTCTATGTTCTGCAAGTTCTTTCCGACCTTTGATTTATGCTGTTACCTGCGGTTCTGGTGAAGAACTGAATTAGAGAATTTGGGGATTTTTTCCTCTGTATAGAAGAAAGTGACTGCAAGCTGCAACGGTAACATTAAGGATTTCATTTGGGTACATAAACAGGTGCTTGATTTCTGGAGTTACATTCACAGATTCTCCTTTCACTCAGTCCCCTGCTTTCTTTTGTCACTTGTCTAAACCTATCCTTCTGCAGCAGACATTGGCCACTCTGCCTTTACTGGAAGCTAAGAAAACAAGGTGGTAAAAGTTTCAATATCCGTGGCTATTCACAAAGAGATACAATTATTTTTGCTACTCAGGTCAGCAGTCCACTGGACTGCATTTCTGTGCCTTGCCACTCTTCATTGCACTCCTTTTGGACAAATTATTACCATGTATTTTTGTCTGTGGTTGTCCACTTTACAACTAGAAAACATATTTTGTATGTTCGACAAGCCCTTTGAGTTCTACTGTGTGAAAAAACCAAAACAAGCTACCAAACAACACAAACCAAAAATCCCAAAGCAACAGAAAACTCTCCTTAAGAGAGTTTGCTATGATTCATTATCTAACCTCCAAGATGTGAATTACTAGTCGCAGGAAATAAATTTTACACAGCTCCTTCAGTGTTCGGAGACAGAATTTCAGAAAACTTGTTTTACTGACATGTAAAAACAAAACCAAAAGATTTTAATCCCTGATTATAAGAAATGCATAGTTTTCAAGGGAAAAGGCTCTGCATCTATTAAGCCCTGCTACCATCTGTGACTCAAGAGGAAGCATTTAATTTTGCCTTCTTTTCTTCTATTTCTCTATTTTTGAATGATGCAGAGAGGTTGGAAACCATTCCACTGAGCATTCAGCCAATAAACTGACAGTGAAGTGAATGAGGCTCTCGACATGACAGCTCCTTCTCCCTGTGCAATCGCTAGAGAAGTCTATCCATAAATGACCCTTGGTTTCCATTTAAAACCCTATCATCTCAGTAGGAAAAGTCTTCTAAAGCCCTCTGACTTAGAGAGAAAAACCTCTGCTAGCTGGCCTAAGGGCAATTTCATCCTTCTGTTTACCTCTCTTTGAGAGGCAGCAGCCCAAATACATTACTGTCTAGAAAGTCCTGCTCATAAAATGGAGGGGTTGGGGCAGAGCAGGGCAGAAGGAGGAAGAAAGAAAAAAGAAAAAAAGAGATTCAGAGCTGAGGCAGAGAGAAAATCAGGGTGTTGTATCCTTTGGTGCAAGCTGGATGCAGGCATGTGTGTCAAGAAGTGCATGATTAAGACTTGATCCAAGATCCACCCCATTACAACCTCTCTTATTTTCGTGGGGCCAGACCCATGCAACTTTCCCTGATGGTACAATTTACTTTATGGAAGCCATTCATCATAAGAGGCATTGCAGCACCCCAAGGAAAGCTGGTGTTGGGATTACAGTCATCACCATGCCAGTTTGCCTCTGGCTTTTACTAATTCTTTCAAGCTAACATAACCCATTAAAATAAAACTCAGTCCCTGCCTGGATCAAACTTACAGCATGGGCTAGACCAGCATGTGCACTTGCTTGCAAGGCATTCTGCTCCCTGCACACAAAAAAAGGACTTTTTTTCCTCCTCTCTGAAAAATGATCCTCCACAACATCTGCAGCCAGCATCTGCAACATGTACACAGAGAGCAGCAATCATTTAGGACTCTTAAATGGTGTATGTGACATAGACCCCATAGTGAGGGATCAAAAGGTCTCAATGAAAAAGTGTCCCTTTCCCTTGCCAGCAAAAGATGTTTAAATGGTACTCAGGAGAGGCCAAGCCCCTGGACAGCTTCCTTGCCTGGGCAAGTCAGCAGAATAAAAGAAAGTTCTGGTTTGTTTTCCTTTTGAGCTCCTAGTGCTGATAAGGCTTGAGCAGAAGACTTCCTGAAGCCTGGGAAGGTTGCAGTGGCCATTGCCAATATTGTCTCCATCAGCAACCTCCCACAGAGGGAGGTTCCAACAGCAGGCTCACATTGCTGCTGCCAAATATCAGTACCACTGAGCTGCTAAAGACTTTTCCCTCTGGAAGAGCCCTCATCTGTCACACATGGACGGACACAGCAATGCTGAGAGAACAAGATCTCATCCTGAGGGCACAGCACCAAAGTGTCTCTTCTTTCATGCCTTGAGGTGCCTTCCTGCACCTCTCTTCTCTCACCACACCCCTTCACAAACTCACATAAAACCTCTCATTCCCCCCCCACTGCATCCCCTCCTTTTGGCCTCTTTGTGGCAGGAAAAACAGCTGAGACCCTCCCCTCCCCATCCCAAGCATCAGGCCTTTGTTCATCAGGTTTTTACACCTCCACTAGCATCCCAGCTCTCCGCAGAAACAACCAGCCCAAAACCCTAGTGAAATTCCTTCTTAAGTACCACGCTCCATGGCAGGGCTGCAGTTGCTTTTCTAGAAAGAAGATTTCCTTAAAGATGCCCATAGCCCTCTTATTACCTGAAATAGCACACCTGAAGATAAATGATTTTATAGAACTGCATTCTGGCTAATCACTGACCGAAAAAACCCCAGCAGTGAGAGACTATCAGAGCTGCCTGAGTTGTACTGAAAAATCAAGGTCAATGTATTTCTAGATTTTTCTAGAAAGACAGCCTTGAGCCCAGCATCGTTCACTCTCAGACAAAGCACAGTGTGGAAACTGAGACTTGACAGACGAAGTGTCTCAGTAAAGATGCACAGCTTGGAACAAGTCAGATAATTTGTAGTAATTGCAGGTGGCTCATGAAGAGCCATGAGAAGAAGCCTCCCTTGAGTCATCTTGCACTTAAGTTGGATTTCTTCCAAGAAGATATTTGACTTAGCTTTGTTTTAATCAGAGCCAAAAAGGAATTAAAAAAGCTTTTAATCACTGTAAGAATCCCACTTAATCAGACTACTGTCTCAGTTTGTTTCTTTAGCACTGATGAATTAACCTGATCACAGTGTGATTTTGCTAAGAGTTTTGATAGTGTAATATTAAAGTTTTTCTGTTGCCTGCATTTACATCTGTTACAAACCTTGCTTACAGAAAAGGGTTGATAAGAGAGGTCTTAAATGCAACCCCTTGACCAAATTAATGAATTTCCATGTTCAGGACCTACTATTCTTATTTTCCAAATGGGAATATTCAAACAATTACTATGAACTATCCTATGATACAGGTGATTCTAATAATGCAAACTGAAACCAAGTAAACAAATCCAGTGTTTTCTTACTGGACTGCAGATTTAAAGGTAAAAATCTGAAGTAGCTTAGGCCTTTTCCTAGAGTTACATGACTTATGTTGCCATCATATTCTCCACTTTTTTCCCTCTCCCAGGGAATTCATTCAGGCATTGGACTCACAGCTTTTCAGCTAGCTACTTCGAAATGCACAAGCTAATGAAAATCATCCCACTGCTGAATTTGGAAAAAAACCACAATCACAGGTAAGAAAAACTGGTTAATGGGAAGTCAGATGTAACAACAACATTAGAAGAGGTTTAAACTCATAGCCCAGTGGAGTCATGGCCAGAGAATTTTTCTGAAACCTCATGGTATCTGCCAAGAGAATGTCAAGAAATATTGTTCCTAGCCACATAGCTGTCTGAGGGATGGCAGATGGAGGAAAGAGTACATGTGCCAGCATGTCTAATTAGCTTAGAGACTCTTAATTCCTTTGTTGTTTTTTAAATGCCACTCTGTCAAATATTTGATCCAATGACCATGGAAGTAGAGAGGAGTTTCTCAACTGACCCCGATAGGTGCTAGCCTCAAACCCACACACTTTATGTAAGAAAGTATTTGGCTGCTGGCCTGTTGCAGAGTTGTTTGCAGGACACAGGGAAGAGAAAGGAATGGATCAAAAGCAAGATGGATATTGGGCTACTTCTGAAAATTATATGCTATGGGATTTACGGTGGGTCTGTAATAAAGAGGACATTTCACCCTCAATCCAGATTTGGAGTGTTTTTGTGTGTGGTTACATCAATAGAAAAACACCCTGAAGGCTGGTTTCCTTTTCTTTTTTCCTTCCTCTCAGAAAAGATTTATTTTTCTCTCCCAGTTAAAGCTCAGCTGCTTTTTCTGTTCCCATGATGTTTTCTCATCTCCATCCCATGCTCTTGCATACTGACAAGCTGCAAGGAATCAGCGCCAGGGATCCCATTTTCCCAAGGGTGGATTGTTGTCACATCAGTTGCCTGGCTAGGTCCAGTTGCTGTATTTCATCCCGTGTCAAATCTTCCTGTCATAGGAAAAACAAGGCATACAGCAGAGGGACGGTCACCCACTCCCTCTGTGGGCTCCAAAAAACTTCTAAAGAGAAGAGTTTCTTCTGCTTAAGGGGATCTTTTGCTGTGCTGATTCATGGCACAGCAGAACGATTCAGGCCAGCTAGGCAAAGAGATCGTTTTCCTTTGCTTTGGGAAGGAGCTGGCAGACTGTGCAGGAAACCTGTGCCCAGAGCAGCACTGACCTTGTTAATGGTGCCTGCTCATGCAGGGCTGGGAGATCCTCTCACTTTATTTATCTGCCAAGGGGAGGCAAGCTGATACCTGCTGCCAAGCCAGCCCCCACACAACCCAGTGTGACCAGTCACACACGGTCAGCTCTGCCAGCCTGTACTCAGGACTGGCCTGAGCTAATCTGTGGAGAGAGGTTAGTGAGTGACCAGTGACTTGTGCTTGGATTACACATTTCCTCAAACAAACCTCACAGGGGTGGGCTGAGGAGAGGAAGCATTGCCATTTCTATCTCATGCATGTGAAGGTACAGGTACGTGGCTGATGACTGCAGTCAGATAAAGCAAAATAGAGTTTAGCACAAGATTTGTAATCCACTCCTAAACATCATTCTGCATCTTGATGCTTCTTACTCAGCTTGGAGTGTCATTGAAAATAAAATCAAGTCCTGTGGCTGTGAGCCAGCCAGGTTTAGAGAGGCATAGTTTGAATAACTGCACTTTTTCACTGCTGTGTGCTTGGGCATATCTTGGTGTTAAGATAAAGGAGGAACATTTCCAGAAAAGCAGCCTGCTTTTGTTTCATCTCCCTTCTGAGGTCTGAAGTTCTGTTCAAGACTGTCCAGACCTTGATTTGCACTGCACAAGGCAAGACCAGAATGAATATGGTCTGAATCGATCACTCAGTGAGAAAAAAATGTCATTCACACTCTGAAAATATAGCTTTTATGAAGATAGAAATATAAAACCTACAGAGCACAGTTAAAACCACAAAGAGCAGAGGGTTTGCTCACAAATGTACATTTCTGCTCATTATTACGACAGGCACACAACTAAGTTTGCAAAGGTTTAATCACAATTCCTACACAAGGATACAGTCAGGAACTCTGTCTAGGCAGCCACATAGCTTTTAGTGGCTGTGATTTTTTTTTTTTTCTCCTAAGGAAAATGTTTTTGCTTTTATGGACAAGGTTTCCATAGCACACAGGTGCATTCACACATCTGGACTGACAGCTGTGCTATAGTCCTTCCCCTAACCCCCTTGCTCCAGTTAGTTTCTCTTTTAGAATTAGTGCCTAATGGGAAGTTAGAGCATTAAAAACTGCGTTTTGAACTGAAATCTTACTAAATGCTGGTTTTGGCTTGAGTTTGTTTCACTTGAGGACTCTGCCTTGAAAAAATAAATGGATAGGAACTTTCATACTCTAGAAAGTGCTCTCCTCTGTTCTGTATTTTTAAAGTCTTTATAGCAACTTTTGCAGGAAGCTTCCTAAACTATCACAAAAAAACCCCGACAAAACCACCCCCAAAAATTCAAAAACAAGCAAACAAACAAACAACCTGGTCCTAATCTTACATGGGCTGATACAGGACAATTTTGTCTTTTGATATGGTTCACGAGGAGCTGTAGTCAAAACTAAAGATATTCTCCTTCCCTCTTCATATAAATAAGCATAGCCAACTAAACACACACCAACCTCTAAACTCTGAGACAGACTTTCTCCTTTTTCTGGCTTGATATTCAAAATTGTGTAGTGTAAGTTTTTAAAAAGATTTTGTATGAAAAAACCCATTTCCCAACAATTATTTTTTTTTTTTTAATTGACTTGCTGGTTTTGCTCAACATTTTCTATTCCACAGTTTAACCACATTTATAATCCACTCAACAAATGGCAAAATCTAAGAAAATTCAGTCAGAGAACCATTAGAGTAAGTGGAATGAGACACATTGCCTATTTAGCCTTATATATTGCTTGCAGGAATTGCTTTTGCTTCCAGGGAAAGAAGTTTTAGTAAGCATGTAGATCTTCAATTATTAAGTGTAATGACTCAGAAGAAAATGTTATTTTCTGTCCCCTGGAGATAAGTAACTTATGACTTCAAGCACAATGGTAAATATCCCAAAGCTTGAATTCTGGATAGCAGTATTGTATCAACAACTTTGCAAGTCAAGACAGAATTCCTGCTTGTTTAGCAAACCTCAGTACTGTGTGCATTGAGATGTGAAGTGACTGGCAAACACACCTAAGGAAAAAGGAATAAATACATCAAATTATGGAAGCACCTCACTAAAGGGCTGAGAAGAAACACTTACTTTCCTTTAGTTACTACTTTGAAGGCAGGTCAGTCCTCACCAACAGATGTAATCCAAAGGTTGGTATTTGAAGCATTTGAGTCAGATGGGATGTAGCATTCCAAGGGACTTTGTCAGTCATAGGGCTGAGTCCCTGCATTTGTTGCAGCTGAACAATGAGATGTATGAGATCAAACCCAGTAGGTCCACAGAAATCCCAGTCTAGAGAGCACTCCACACTACCAGCCACCAAGCCTCCTAAAAACCCTTCTGAAAAACAGAAACATTATTGAACTGTGGAGCAGATGGGAAAGATCAGTTTCCCACTCGAAATGAAAAGCACCTGTACTCTTGAGGTTGAATTCATCAGCACTCTGATTTTATGCTTCATTTTCCCCAAAGTAAGTAGATAACAAACTTTCTGAAAAAGACCTGTCATAGAAGCTGCCCTACCCATAAAAAAAAAAAAAAATTACTACAAAAAAAAACAAAACCAGAAAAGTTTTATCACTGTATTTTTGACTTCACATTGCATTACCAAAAATTGATCTGTGCCTAATTAATAGCTTCCTTTAGCTAATCTGCTTCATCTTGACCTTTGAAAGGATTTATTATACAGGGAACACTCTTGCATTTCAGATAATTCCCTACAAGCTCTCTGATAACATAATGAAGCTGATAACACAATGAAACTGTTAAGAAAGCTCTTTAATATCAAAAAGAAGAAACACAATATTTTATTATTAGAGAGTTCCATGAGAACCAGCAAAGAAAATAAGTTATCTGTTGGATAGGAAGACTTCAGGACTTAAAAATATTAAGCATCAGCTCCAGGTACATCTCTCAGTTCCTTTGGAAGCAAGGCAGTGATCTCTCATTCATAAAAGCAAAGGAATTATGGAAGGAATAAATGCAACACAGTCCTGATGTGGCAGGTGTCCAGATCAAGCTCTGTGTACAAAGATCTGTGAGGTCACCAGTGCTCAACAGTGGGCCATGGGGGAAACTTTCAATTATTTCACTCAGAAGGCACACTGATAATAAACTTACTGCATATCAGGAATTTTATAGATCTCTCATGCTACTTTGAAAATACTGGTTTGTTATGAAATTTCTGTTTACTCTTCAATAAACAAACAGCATCTGCCTGCATCAGAACCAAGAATAATAAGCAATAAATCACCACAGCAGCCAGGATAACAGAATTGTTGAGGAAAGATGGCATCTGTGCTGAGAAGGGACATTTCCATATGCCATCTCCTCAGGAGATGTTGTGTAACAGCAGGAAGTGAATGATGAAAGCCATCAATGCTTATCAGTTTGGGTTGATCATGCACAGAAGAACTATTTCAGAAAGAGCTATAAGGTTTGGAGAAGAGATTGTGGAAGTGACACCATGCTATGAGGTCTCCTGGAAGCAGAAGCACAGGGAACATGGTTGAAAAACCAAAGCACTGAGCCTCACTACAGGTTCTGCAGGTCCTGGACCACAATCCACAACTCTTTCAATGTGTTGATTCTGAGCTACAACAAAGCTTAAAGCCAGAGACTTCAGTGATTCTAGCTAAAGCATACCTCTACAGAAAAAAAGACACAAGTATCCAAACATATCTCTTTAGACAGTTGCATATGAAGACAAGTCAACACCTGCCATAAACATACAGTGGAAGCATCCCACTGCTGGCTTAAAGACTGGGGCCAGGCACAGGTTGGAAGATCTATACAAGCATAGGAATTACAGGTCTCCAACACAGGGAAGATATTCTGTTTCACCCTAAGTATAAAAGGCTAACTGAGAGGCAGATGAATGTCTTTTGGGACATACAGAGAAATGGATATGTTAACCATGTGGTGTTGCTAGTGGAGAAGCATATTTTGTGATCTGGGCTTAAAGAAAAGTCACATACTAAACAGTTACTTCTGATATGATTAAAATAAAAACTACTATGCAGGACCATTGAGTCTAAATCTCATCTAGCTGGGGAAAGCACATAAAGATCCATAAAAGCACAGAATATGTCAAGTCAGAAGGGACCCACAAGGGTCACAGAGCTCAATACCCAGTCTTGCACAGGACCATCTCCCAGAATCACACCATGTACCTGAGAGCATTTTCCAAAGACTTCTTGACCTCTGTCAGGCTGTGACCATTGCCCTGGGGAGCCTGTTCCTATGCCCAACCACCCTCTGGGGGAAGAACATTTTCCTAATATCCAACCTAAACCTCTCCTGACACAGGACATGAAGCTGTCATTAGTCACCAGAGATCATTGTCTGGCACTCCACTTTCCATCATGAAGAAGATGTAGGCTGCTCTGAGGTCTCACCCCAGTCTCCTCTAGTTTAGCCTGAACAAGCCAAGTGATCTCAGATCTTGTATGGTTTCTTCTCTAGACCCTTTATCACCTTCATAACTCTCCTTTGGATGCTTTCTGATAGCATTATATCTTTCATATATTATGGTGCCCAAAACTTACCATAGCCCAACACACAATCATACCCTGAATGGATACTGTTATCTATGTCTTTTGTCCTAGAAATAAAAACCAAGCCCAAACCCACAAAATATTAAAGGCCTGGACACCATCATGGAGATCTGAACCAAAGAAAACAATCTCTGCTTAGGATGCAAGTGATGTATTAGATAATAGTAAGAGGGAAAACAATAGGTATATTGTATAGCTTGGAAATACAATAAAAATGCATCAAAGGACTATTTCAAGTTTGAGGTTTTCAAGTTCTTACCATTTTGGAGGCAAAGAAATGTTTTCCTAATCATGTACAGTGTGGCACAGCAGAAGCTGCCTTACACTGGAGGAAATATTCTTCAAGGAAAAAATGGATTTGAAAGACCAAGCAATGAAGAGGAAAAAGCCAACAACAGAAACCAAAACAAACCCTGAACAGAGCCCTAATTATACATGTTGAATAAGATGTTCTCTGGCTGCTTTTGTTTAACATAATTTTAAGGCAAAGTCCTTTAAGCACTGTGGAGAGAATGTAGAGGCTAAATCAGGCTGCTCATTAACTGCTGTAATTCTGAGATATTTTGCATTTCCTGCTCAGGTCCCAGTTTAGGCCTTTTTGTGTGTGTTAGTGATTAACCTCTGCAGGGAAAATGGAAGGGGCTAAATGGATAATCGCAATTAAATATGACAAAAACATTTATCAGCCTGACATTACATCTTTTCTCTCCCTTTCCTTGGGCAGTACATAGTTGGTCTCTGCAGGAGGGAGCCCTCCAGAAAATCACCTGGGCATCAGCAGTTTTGATAATGAGAAAGATGAGTACAGCTACACAAAGGGCTTGCCTGCTGTCTTCACAGATAGACTGCAAGGTGTTTGACATTGTTCTGAAGGCTGTATTAAAAGCACCATGATGGCCACATCTCTGTGAAACATCCCATTACTTGGGACAAAATGCATGATGTTTTGAGGGAAAATATTCTTTAACACTGTACCTGAACACAGCTTCTGGCCATGGAAATGTGACACTCTTTTCCTCTCAAAAACCCCAGTCCCTTAACCCCAACACTATTTCCTGCACAGACACATCTGGTCCTGTCTGACAGCAAGGGGACTTGCAACAGTTGAACTTTCGAGATCCATTCTAGTTCTACTTTTCCAGTTTTGTCTGGGACAGATCAGGATGTAAGTTAGCTCATCAGAATGAAATTCAAGTAATTCTCTGGTGTTCATCACAAACCCCTTAGAAATTAAAAGCCAAACAGACTCTTGACATTTATGTAGGTCTCTCCCTGTCTAATTGCAATGAAAAGATATTTGTATGAATTGAATTTCTTTCTAGTTTAAATCTCTCTTGGATTCATAGTCAGGGGATTTTGTGTTAGATCTTAATATATCTAAAAAAAACCCAAAACCCACTTGTGATGGTGTTTGATTTTTATCATCTGTTCTCATATGACATCGTTGCCATGTTCCTCTGATGTACTTCACCTCTGTGAGCTCATTCAAGGGCACTAGGGCAGACCCCAATCCAAGCATAGGAAGTGATGTTTATAGCTACACACAGATTAAAGCTAAATGTCAAAGTATAGAAGGAGGAATTTTAAAGGGTATTAAAAAGTAATAACACAAAAAAAAGTGCTTGGAGCAGGTGAACAGTTTCACTGAAATTTCCTTTGTGTCAAATTGCAGACTTTCGCCCTTTGCTCGGTGTGGAAGCAGGTGGGAAGAAATAAATCAGAAAGTACTTGAGAGAAAAAAAAAATGAAGATTCCTCAATTTTATTGTAACCAACACATTCTCATATCTTAAATCTAGCTCAATGTTCTTTCCACTCAGTTACCAGCGAATATAGCAAGCAAGAAATTATTTCTATGTATATCACAGAAAATATAAATAAGAAAATAGTTGTTTTTTTTCCAGACAACACTTTAAGTGATATTTTGTGGGACAGTCTGAATCTGGGCACAAAGAAACAGAAAATAGGATCCTAATGAGGATTCATTTACTTTGTGGTAAAGAGAAGCACAGAAAAACAAAGCCAGGCAGGTAAGACAATGGTAAATGTCTTAAAAGAGAAATGGGCAGGAAGTAGAGCAAGAGAGGGATGCAGACAAAGCAGCAGAGAGGTCCTGCACTACTAATCAAACCATAACCAGAAGGTAAAACCTGTATCCAATGAAACCAAAATTTTCAATTACTTCTTAGACGTACTGATTGAAGAATGCTTGGACAGGCTGTTATTCCTCAAATATCCCCAAGCACCTCCCAGTATAGTTCTCCCATTGAAGAGAAACTTTTCAGGAGTTAGGCCCTAGTCACCTCTTCCCTCCAGTACAAGCCACGCAGCTCTTCCACAGGAGCTACAAAAGCAGGTAAAGAGCCTTCAGTCAGCACCTAAAGAGCCAAGAAAAGTGGCTGAGAGCCCCAACACGACTCTGCTCTCTGTCTCTGCTAAACACCTGCTCTCAGCATGTGAAACAAGGGAATCCTGCAGTCAAAAAACTTGCCTAACTTCAAGGAGAGAGTCTATTCCCTGCACTAGCACAGGATTTCCTTGCTAATTCCAGCAAGCAACTTAGTTTCCTTATCTTATTTTTCCTCATCTGGAAAAGTGGGTCAGTAATTCCACTTTTATTTATTTTGCCTATTCTGATTGAAAGCCCAAACCAAGCATTCTAGCCTTCACTGCACTTGACTCAAACCATGCCAAGTTCAGAATATGTTTTTTCTGAACTTTGAGGCATCTTTCAGCTTTTCACTGCAGACATAAGGGCTGAGAACTTGATGGGGTTACTTGTGAAAGACAGGTCATATAGTCATAGGGCTTTTAGGGTCACCTCCTTAAAAAGACAGCCAGTATTACATTGCCAATAATAAACCCACAAAAATTTTGCTGTGTTTACAAATACGCAAATTATATCCACTTTAAAGGTTGTAGATGCTACTTTAAAGTTATTAGAAAACCCTATACTTCAGATTTTCAAAGGGTCACTCCTGAACCTCTGCTTCTGCCTCTTTTCATCTCACCATCACTCTGCTACAAGAACATCCTGCACAGAGCTAAGCTTCAAGCACAAAAGCAGCACTTTGAATCAAGAGATTCTGCAGTAGAAACATTTTTGTTGCTGTATCTACAGACCTCTACCAAAGAGGAATGTTTTCCCTCTTCTTTCTGGTGTTCAATGGAAAGCATTCAAGTAGAATGAAATCCCCTGAGATCTTGAGCACATGACAGGATGGACTTACTGTGACTGCTGTGGAAAAAACACAAACAGTGGGATTAAATTCATTTACCCCAAGGCAAAGGAAAGAAGTTCATTCCAAAGTTACCAGGGTGCTACAGAACAGATAAACAGATTCTGTAAAAGTTACTGAAGTGTTCTGAAAAGTATTTGTTGGCATCAAGAAACCCCACCTACACTTACTGGAGGGGTAATGGACTTTTCATGTCCTTAGATCCATTCTGCACTACAAATCTTGCAGATGAGCTGGTCAAGATGAAAGTTAAGATGATGACAAAGGAATAAAGGGTAAATATTGTGAGTAGTTGTGTCCAGAATTAACCTGACTGGATGATTTAATCTTTCTTACTATAAATTCTAGTACAGGTCACAGCTGTTTCCAGGCAAACAGACATTGTTTCAGCCTGGTGCACCTCGGAACTCAGAGTTGTAAAGGCCACACAATTAAACACCACAGCCAGATTTAATGACAATAGAAGACACATTGTGGAAAGCTCTGTGCTGCTGCAGCCAATGGAGAGAAATGGAGATTTCTAGGTAGCACTGCTTTTTATCTCAAGCTAGTAGAAATTTAAATGAACATTTGGAGGTGCCTACCTAGTTCCATCTTTGCTTCAGACAGAGGCAAGAAGAACAGTTACAACCTGATTTCTAAGTGCAATATTTAAACTTAACTGGGTCCCAAGCTTTGTACTCTCCCTGACTCATCTTCCAGGTAACTTCTGCTCACTGAATTTTGCCTCTGAGGTGCCTGGAACCATAATAATGTTTCCTATAATAAATGAAAAATTATAAAAGCAATATATTTTCTGATTCCAGCAGCATTTCCTTTCAGAACTTGATATATTTTTTTTTAAATGTTATGTAGTGCTAGGGATTTTGACACTGGAATCCTTCCAGGTAATAAATTGCACATTATTTACTATGCATGAATGTAGAAAACATAACTGAATATTATTGGTTTGAACCATGGAGTTAGAATTCCTTTTCTTAAGCAAATATTCTAAGCCTGAAGTTACTGGCTTTCCAAGGGAGTTCGGGTTGTTCTGCCTGGAGAACAGATAGCTTGATGAGAAATTAAAGGCCTTTCAGTACCTAAAGGGGCTACATGAGATGGAGAGGGGCTTTCTACAAGGACAGGGACTGATAGGACAAGGGGCAATGGGTTTAAAACTGAAAGAGAGTAGGTTTAGATTAGATATCAGGAAGAAATTCTTCACTGTGATGGTGGTGAGGCACTGGCACAGAGATGCTGTGGATGCCCCATTCCTGCAAGTGTTCAAGGCCAGGTTGGATGGGGCTCTGAGCATCCTGGTCTAGTGGGAAGCGTCCGTGCACGTGGCAGGGGAGGTGGAACAAGATGAGATTTAAGATCCCTTCTAACCCAAACCATTCTATGATTCTGTGATGTCTTGTGTTTGACTAAGAAACTCCATCCAAGGTCAAGTTGGGAAAAAACCCAAAACCAACACAAATCATTTTCTTACAAAAGCCTCAGAACACTAAGATATTCCTAACCAATTCCAGCTTTAATGGCATCTCTTGACCTTTTGTGTCAATTGACTGGCTCCATTGTGACTTTAGTTGTGTGAAAGGTCTTTAGGATTCAGCTAGGTCAACCAGCTCAGAATGCCCCATGTGGAGAGGAAACTTAGAATAGCACAGAGGCATTCCTGCAAAATTAATGGCTGATCCTTTTGCACATTTTCCCCACCAAAAGCACTAGTTTTAACAGTGAATTTTGGTGGGAAAGATATTTGTCCTTTTATCTCCAGAGTTAACTCATTTCACAAATAGTAACAAGTAATAGCACTTGATGCTCAACTCAGCCCTAGAACAAGGAGTTTGACTTTTTTTTCCCCCACAAAATAGACACAAATTCACAGTCAATGTTATAACTTTTCATATATTAGAAGTTGCAAATTTATGAATGAAGACAGTTTGGATAAGCTGAATAATAACCTTTCTAGGATATAGCAGAATAAATTTACAATGCAACTGCCACTTTTATAGGTGAGCTGTCTCTTTTTATGATGGAGGATAGGATGCACTCAGAGTTCTGTAAGTTCAAATGTTTATGTATCTCTTTAAATGAAGTGTCCAAAAAAAAAAAATAAGGTAAATTTGCCTGAAGTTGTCAGTGTCAATACTATTACTTTAGAATGTGCAGTGCAGAGGGAAGAAAGCCCTCCACAATCAAGCTCTTTCAAAAATTCTGTGAAAACAATTATTGAGGTTCTTTTTGTTTGTTACCAAACTGTCAGTGTTGCTAACCCTTTCCCCCCTCCCAGCCTGCACTGTTCAATGCTAAGTCTTTCCCCAAAGGGATCTGCAGAACCAAATTAACTCTCTGCTGATCTTATTCTGAGAAACTAAAAAAACCCATCTCACCCATCTCCAGTTCCCAAAATATTTCATTACAGTCAGATGTACCTGCCAAAAGAACCTTTCAAACTACATGTATCTGAGTTTGCAGGTGACTATAAAAAGTAATAAAGAGCCCAGTTGTATTCTCTAACGGATCTTGTCTAGAAAAATACATTTTAGTTCATACACTTACTGCTTTGACTTTTTTCTGTAGAAGTTATCATACATGGATGTAAGGAAGAAAGGAATTTGGCCTCTACTTCAGCTAGGTTTCATTCCAAAGAGTGGTGTCAGAAGCTGAGGTAGAAGGTCCAGAACCACTGTTATTCCTAAGCTTACCCATTCTTCATAAATGGTTTGAAATAAAATTACATGTTTTTATTCCTGTATTAATTTAAAGTTTGATATAATCAAAATATTTGCATTAACTTTTTAATAGATATCATAATAAAAACTCATCTAAAAATATGTCCTATGAGATTTTTTATTAAGCCATTTTTATAATTAAGATGTTCTGCTTCTTGCATTGCTAAAATGATAAGAAAATAATAATAAAAACCTCCCAACAGTTTGCCAAGTTTTAATTACAGGATTATAGGACTGGAATTCTTCATTTTATTTGCTGCTAGATTTAGCAAGTAAGTGGCTATCTAAGCTTCCTTTCCCAAGCTCTGGTCTGCTATGTAACACACTGTCCCATGGTTCCCTTTTTCTGACTTTATGCCAACTGTCAGGAATGTATGGAAACCAAGAGCTATGGAAGGTTTTGTGCTGACTTCAGAAAGTAAGTATGTAAATGGATAACTGGACACAAATCCCAAAATTAAAGAATAGCAAGACTTCCAAATCTAGGGGCTTTTTCTTAGAAAATGCTGAAAGGAAGATCGTCTCCAAGACATTGATTGAGTCTCTTGTTTGGAGTAAGCATGATTCATTATCTAGCACAGCTTTTAAACACATACTTTTAACTTCAGGTCACCAGTCACAACCCTGCTTAAAAGTACACTCTACCTACAAAGAGGTGCCCACAGGCTTCTGTAGGTTGTAGATTGGTATCATTGTCATTCAAAAGACACAGGATTAAACCTTTTCCAGAACATCCAGTAAACCACTGAAAGCCTTAAGAAAAAAATTTCCACTAACCAACTAATTTCATAGTGCATTATAGAACCTCTTCATAGCACTCACCTTTGCTTGCTGAACCAGAGATAATTGTTGCTCAGGCCGCTCCACCACAAGAAATTAGTCTCCAAGTGTTCTCCACTGATCACACCACCTAAATGCAATAACTCAACCCCAATAAAATTAAGGCTATTACAGGACTTCTATACTGGTTCAGTTTGGTGCAGCTGGTTGCAGGGAGCAGGGATTTGATTTGGGATTAAATTCACCTGCAGGATTGGAGAAGAAATTCACCTGTAGCAGAAAAACATTCTTTGTAATATTTAACAATTCCTAAACAGCATTTTGAGTGGGTTACAACTTTTTTAGGATCAAAAGAAACAGAAAGGTAAAATTGAAAGAAGAAAAACAGTTGATGCATTCATAAGCAGTTTAAAAGTGAAAAATAAATGGTTAATGCAGTCTGCTCAGCTAGCTTTTACAGTGATAGGAAAAATCTGCAGGAGGAGATAGACATCTTACAGTGAAACATCTGGGACAAGCCTTTGTATTCATCTGTGTAAAAGATCTACTATTCTGTAATGCTAAAAATGTAGAACAGGACCTTGTCTTTCTCATTAATCCCATACAGACTCAGATAACAAAAAAAGATCTGAACAGGCTCAGCAGAGTGTTCTGCCCTACCATCAAAAAAAAAAAAGCTGGTTTGGCTTTATTCTCCTAGCACCTTGGCAATGTCTATTCATATTTCAAAAATGCTGGTGATCTCTGTTCTTGTAAGTCCAAGGTATCTGACCTGTCACGGTTGTATGCATTTTCCTGGAAATCATGGGAGACCACCATCAATTCAGGAATGTCTTGGGAAATCCACAAATGTTCTGCAAACATTTGGTGGGTGAGTGGCAATATTGAAGGAGGCTATACTTGGTTACTCAAACATTTTAACAGGAAACAGATTCCCCAAACAGAAAGAAAGGTTGTTGAATAAGAAGGGAGATTGCAAAAGGTTGCCAGGCTGTCCCCTCCACTGGATACCAGGTCAGTGCCCAAAGCTGCCTGTAAAGGGAAAATGCTTCATCACAAAATAATATTGTACCATGACATGAAATCACATCATTCTCTTCAATAGATTTAGCCCTATTTGCTGGAGTGTTCATAATACTCAAGGTAAAAGTCAGGAGAAAAAGCTGATGCAGAAAGGGATGTGGGAAACAGCTCCGTTGCTACATTCTGTCAGTTCTGAATCTGTGGAAAATTTCACAGCTTTTTCAAGTGTCTTTATCCATCCTTGGGTTGAGTCAAGTTTATCTCCTTATTACTGAAATTCAAGCAGTTAAAGAAAATATTGAAGAAGAAAGCATATGTTTTCAGTTATCCTCCCTGAAAAGGAAGTTGGTCAGACGATCAAATGAGTGAAATAAATAGAAAGTACATTTTGAACATACAGCTCTTCCTGTGAATTCTTTATGGGAAATGGATTTTTTTCCATGCAGAATTTGCTTACAAAGTAAAGGTCTTGTTTATAGATTGTAAAATATTCATGCAAACATAATAACTTCAGTTACATTTTCAGACTTTTGATCCATTTACATGGGAAAAAAGAGTGTGTGAAAGGTTTTGATTAGTCTTAGAAACCTCTTAATTCTTGGAGCACAGAAAAACATTAGCCCTGGGTTTTTTTTTATATTAACTCTGCATTAAATCCCAGGAGTAGCATATTTCTATGACTTTTTCATAAGACAAATGCCAATATTGATTTCTAACCACCATTCTATTATTATGCATATATTATACATTAACACTTCCATGATTCTAATTCAATACTCTGCAACCTGTAAATGTCCTCTGAACCTGCACAAATCCCACTGAAGACAGTGCAAAAAAAAGAGTCTACTTATTTCACTGGGCTTTGGAACAGCATTCCCTAAAGAAATTCAGGCTTACATGCCACCCTGTGTTAGACCTGCTCTTTTCCTGCATCTTCTCAAATGCAGCAATTGAGCCTGAAAGATTCTATAAATCATATAATTGAGAAACTAATGCACATAAAAGGAATTATAGCAAAATCATTTTTATTTTGTAATATCCTGGGCCTGCACTCAGAATTCCCTAGGTAATCATTATGGCTCAAGAAAGGTTTGGGAAAAAACATTCTACTACAGACAGTAAGCAAGTATTGAGTAGAGTCATTGAAGTTGTTTATGCTTCAACCACAATAGAATGTCACTAAGGAGACAGAAATTGCTACCTAAACTCATGACCAGAATTCGGAATCACTGATGGTTTGTCTTCAATACAACCAGTATGTGCCTGAAGACAATCCACTGACTTCCAGAGAGTCACCCAAAATGACAGTGGCTTCTTGAAGGACTATTGTTAAATGCTATTTAACTATTCACTTTTTGGATCAGCTTTTTATTGCAGTGGAATTGCGATGCATTCACCCTGATAATCGAACCTTTTTAGTAAAGCTACACACTTTTTGATGACTGCTTTTCACTTATTACAATGAGTCAAGCCTTTCTGTAGTCCATAATCCAGAATTTTTCTTTTGACTTGAACCCCCATGTTTGATTTCACTATTAATTGACAAGTTTAAGATAAAAAGAACAGAGGTTTCTGTATGTCTGCTTTGTTAGGGATGAACAAAACCCAGATTTTCTACATTCTCCTTATGTAATCATAAAGTTCTCCTCTGCTGTTTTCTGGGTTTTTTCCTTATAGCAGAAAAAACGGTGCTGATGAAATTTGGGTTGCTGTTTTTAACTGAACTTGCAAATTGTATGGGAACTAAGTTATTTTGGCAACCCATCTCCTCTGCTACACTGGGGACACTAGGCTAAAAAGGTTCAAAAGTAATTCAGTGACACACAGAGTAATGTGTGGGCCTTGCTTTCATAAGCAGCCAGGCTAAAAACAAACCTGAACTGGAACCTTTTTCTGTGATCACCAAAATGGGAACTGGCTGTATCTATCATTTGGTGAAGTGATATGAAGAAGATCATAGAATTCAAAGTTCCTATACCACAGTGGTCTCCCAGTGACAAATTGTTCTACACATTGGAACCACCCCATACAGCTTAATATCTTAGAAAGAGGAACCTGTGGATGAACTCTGTGTGTGCCTTTCTGGAGTTCTGGGTAATACTGATGTGGTTTACTACTAATTGCCACCATAGTGAAGCCTAACAGAGCAGTGGCACTGTTCTCTGCACTGGCAGTGAAATGCTGGGAGATTCCTCAAAGTCTGACAAAAGGAATAGAGTTCCCTGTCTCCTGAGGAACCAGCAGTGATGGGAGGCATTGTCTGAAACAGTGGTGAGTTGAGCCAGGGAACAGTGCAACTTCTGTTTGCCATTTCTCTTGGCCATGACGGAAATTTTTCCTGCTAGTAACATGTTGGTAGGAATTAAGAAATCCACTGTTTTCTATAGAGAAAGAAGAAAGAAAACCCTACAACAAGGTTAAAAAAGCCTTTAAATTGTCACCATGATGCTGGCATCTACTACCTTTACACTTCATTGGGGATGCTGATATGCCATTAATGAGAAATTCGATGCAACAGCAGAGCCCACTATACAAACATAACCTGTGTCTAAATAAATAATAAAAGCAACACTGTACACAGGGACAGGTCTGGACTAAGTGCTTCCCAAAATATGGGATCATTCAGTTCTGTCTCAGACATTTCCTGCAACAGTCACAAAGCTCAGATCCAGAACTCCCAGCAATAATGTGTTCAGATTTTGCCCTGTCACTATTGTAGAAGAGTATTTTGCTGCTCTGGTTTCCCTCGTGCTTTCTTGGGGGTTTTTTTTTCGGTGCTTATGGAACGACTCCTGCTAATAGGAAAAGTGTGACTGGTTTTGTTTATCCTACTTGTTATATGAGAACAATTTGCAGGCTGTCATTTCATTATTAAATTTGAAAACAAAGCAAACACCAGATCACTACAAGACTGGATTATATGAAAATAAGCCCAATCCTGCCTTACCTGTTTTAGTAAAACGTAGTATGAGTGATGGTAGGTAAAAATTCTATCATCAAATGCCAAAATCATTAAATGACTAATCCTCGTTGTCAACAAGACCTGCTTTCAAAGTTAAGTCTACCTTGTCTACCTTCCAAAAATTACTAGGAAATTTATGATTCAACAATGACCTCTTAATTGCTTCCTCTTTATGTTGATCTGTTTTCCTGGAAATACAATTAATTCTCTGTGCTGAGCCTTTAAGAATGAAACAAATTGTAGCCCTTGCTCACTTTGACAATGCAATCACTTTTAATCAGTGCATAATTAGGATTTAAACAGTATCAACCTGTCCCTGTTGCAAGAAGGTAACTGCACTTAAACTTCAATTACTCCTAAATTTGAAAATCAATTGCAAATAAAATGTCCTGCTGCTGATGCTAAAGAGATTAGAAAGACCAGAATACATTCACACAAGAAGCCAGTCATGTCAACACAATTGCAACAAGCAGCTGCCATAATGTAGGTAATTCTGCTGTAATGCAATATTGAGGCCTTTATCTAATCAAAGGCTGTGAGCTAAGGCTGTCAAAAAATACAAGATGCCTCAAAAGGCAGAATGCTATTTTTTATATGGCTTTATCTTGTGCAGGATAAATGAGCTATTTTGCTGTAAAAAATGGTTTTTTTGTATGAATACTTTCTAGGGTGGGAGTTGAAAAGGGTTTTTTAATCGTTGTAGTGTTTTCTTTCCTCTTTCTTCCCCTAGAGAAAAAAGGCTTTCTCCTCACAATATAACTACAGCAAGATGACGGAAAGGTTGAAAACCAGGCATCCTTTGTGGTGACTCTAAAGGTGTGAAATAACAAATCCTTTTTGTGTATGTTCATCACAATGTTCTCTGGAGGCATGAGGGACAGCAAAAACACAGTGAGGCAGTGGTCTTGCAAAGAGGCAGATGGGACGGCCTTTGGGAAACCTGGCATTGGACTCAAATCTCCAGACCTCGGAGTTCTATGCTCACCCCTGCTAAGTGTGCAGGGAAAGGGCTCCCAGTGCGGGGCTGAAGAAGCAAAGCTCTCAGTGGGCAGTGGAGGAGCGAGCTGCTCCTGGGACCTGCTCAGAGTGGGAGTGCAGGTGCACAGGAGCACTCAGCACTAGGTCTGGGCTGAAAGCCAGTTACTGCTGTGTCCAAGGAGGGAAGGACTATGAGGTCTTCCTGCCTTAGACACTGTAATACCTGAGGAAAAACTTAACAAATTTATTCCTATTCTTGGGTGTAAACTGCCAGAAAAAAAAAAAAAAATTCATCGTGACTACCTGGAGACTGTCTCTTTCTAAAGAATTCTTCCAAACCATCTCTCTGGGGATGTGACTCTCATGTCACCATGGCAGGAAACAGCAAGGAATTATTGACTGCAAAACAAAGCTAAACTGAAATGTGCTGGAAGGAGTATCCAGACTCTACAGACTGTGAGCAGATATTGTTCTGCAAGCCTGGCTGTCATGCCCCTGCCTGCTAAACTACAGGAATACCTGTACAATCTGGGTCCTATCAAAATGATTGTGGAGAAAATCCCAAAAGCATTGAGATACCTGGCAAGAAAGTAACCAGGGGTGTTTTTCTGATCATTCTTTCATGTTTAGTATTCTGGAAATTGAGAAAATACATCAATGACAGCAGATATTTAATAAAAAGCATGGCAAACTCCACATGGAAATTATCTGCCTTCTTCCCTTTTCAAGGTGAAGAAAACTTATTTTCCATCCAAGGCATGCCTTTGGCTTAACTTCTTACAAATCACTTTATTTTTTTCAGATGGTGAAGGGACAGGCACCTGGCAGCTGCATCGATACCAAGCAATGCTACTGGGCACCTCTGGTGACAGAAGAAGAAACTTTTTTATTTGGTATATATTTATTTATATATTATATATATTAAATATCTATTTATATATTTGGTGCATGTATTTTCTTCTTCAACTTCTCTCTTTTTTTCTGAAACAAATCACCATGGTCCTGTTCAGAGCTGCCAAAAGTTGTGGCTGAAAGAAGCAAGCTGGAGAAAGTACTCAGAGTACCTCTACTGGTCCCAGGTGCAGGGGGAAGCAAGCTCATTGTTAGAAAATATTTTAAGGCTTTGACCCATATGCAGGTGGAGGCATTGCTTCATGTCCCTTCTGGGTACTCCATCCTTTCTTGTTTCTCCTGCAGGTGGGATTTCATTGACAACAGCTGGGCCTGAATCCTTGGAAAAGCTGCACAAAATGAAGAGAGAAAACTTCTCTCCTCTTCCTCATTTTTGCACATCCACACCTACAATTTGGGCTCTCTCTCACATACACCTTGGTGCCTGCAGTCAGTTTTTATTCCTCCTTCACTGAGGCATATCTCCCACTGAGCCATCATTACTTCTGCACTCAATTCTCTCACTGAATATCCTAAAAAGAAGCACAGCCTGGCATCCTACAGTGTGTCAAAGTGAAATAAAAATGTTGTTTCCTTTTCCCCTGCGTGATCCAAAGTTAGAAATCCTTATCTGTCTCTGTGGTTTGGTTATTCTAACCTGATCAAATGCCACTCAGTATTTCTTCATCTTAGACTGTGTTAGAAGCTGCAGCCCATGTGGGACAAAAAACTATGCAGAGCAGAAATGATGAATGGCCTCAAAATAATTAAGGCCAGTTTTTCCTTCCCCAGCCTTTGTGTGATTTCCTACCTCTTAAACCTACCAGGGACAAAGGATATAAATTTTCCTTTGGACATGGGTGGTTAAGTCCACACCTATACAACACAGCCTCTGGTGTCTGTAAAGATGCATTAATTGCACCCTGGTCCTGTAGAGAAGAGAAATCTTTGTTGTGTGCAGGGGCCCTAAGGGTTTGCAGAATGTGATCACTGACACAGCCAGAACAGAATGACCTGACATCTTTATCCACTGTAAAGCGAGTGGAATTGAGCATGAAAACAACCAGGCAAACAATATTTGAAACCCGGGGTTGCTAGAAGCCAACCTCGCCCAATGCCTGCTGTTACAGAGTCATAAGATCAGGGCACAAGTGGAAAAAGGCAATGTTTTATATTAGCTGAGATGAAGCTGCAGGTAGGGGAGGAACAACAGAGGTATTTGATCACCCACCAGGCTTGTAACAGCAGAGAATAATAATTTTTTATTAGACACCTGATCAGTTACCACTCAGCTTGCTCTGCCTAGGAGCAATGCCAGGATGACTGTTTTCATAAGGATTCCCATGCTCAGATAAACTCCTATCTCTCTTCAGCTGAGCAGCCATCCTCACTCTTTTTGTTGTAAGACACTTTTCTGGCAAATACAGTCAAATTACTTTGTATATTTGCGGTGCTATTTGCTCATTAAAAATAATAATGTCATCACTGAACTTCAACATGCTGTCTTGTCAGACAGCTCCTACTGCTAATGCTCTTCTGCAGGACTGAAAGTCTTACTTTGAGTTTTCACATCATTCAACACGATGGCCTTTGACCAAGCTCAGGGTTAGTACTGATGACATGGGGAAAATGGCACTGATAGGAAATGGGAAATCCTTTCTTCCTGAATCTCTGAAATCAGTTCTGCTGAATTGGTGTCTTGGCATCTCATGCTGCCATCAGCCTCTCCAGTGTCTGAGTGCCTCCCAGGTTAAAGCAATACTCACCTCTACCAGTAGGAATAGAATAGATTTCAGTTGGAAGGAACAAACAAATATAATTTGGAATACTCCCAACTCAGTGATGAGATATCTCAGTACTTTTAACAGGGTCAAAAGTACAGAATATCCTAATTTTATTTTTTTTTCCACACTTCCCCAAACTGGGATCAGAAAGCATTTTTTTTAATGATGGAAATATTCAGAGAGTTCTGCTATGACCCAACTTTTTGGCATATATGGAGAACTGTTGGCTCCTATTGATGTATTTGCAGAAGGCATGTGGCATTGCTTTTTCAGAATAAAACCCCCTCAGAAATCCTGGAGTGTCTGAAGTACCAAAAATAATTAGTCACAAACACACAGCAATTTATCTCCAGTTTTCTGCAACAGTAGGAAAAAGGCTTTACCACAAGAATATAGGCCTTTTTTTATCTTGTCGTATTTTGTGCTTCACCAAAAGAAGCTGAGTTCTAATCAACAGTGGTTAAAGTTTTTACCAAAGTTCAATTACTCTACAAAATCTTTAGATAAAGTAAACATTATCAGATTGTTTTCATTATTAATTAATTTCATGATTATAAAATGCTTTTGCAACCAGCTCTTCCCACAATGGTTTCTACTGACTTTGCAGACCAAAGAAATAACCAAAAAAAGGGAATAGGCATCCACTGAGCCATGAGAACTGCTGCCTCACTCTCTTGCTTCACCCAAAGCTTGCCATTATCTTAATGTCCATCTTCCTACATAAACATGATGTTCTATACCACATATTCTTCCCAAAATGATCATCCATAGCACTTTTAATCTCTGGAATACCAATTCTGCTGCACATTTAGGAGTTAGTAAAAAACCTTGGGGGTGTGCTTTATTTGGGCATTCTGAGAGAACTTTGCTCACAAGGGAAGGTGTGAATAAAACTGATGCAATGGAATTTCTGTTGAAGCCATTAGACAAACTTTAACTCCCCAGGCTTTGGGTAAGTTTTTGCCCAATTCCCTTTTTTTTCTTCCTCTGGCTCTGACATGTACAATGTAAGCCCATCACACTGAGAATGAGATGATTATTTCTTTCACAATGACATTTCTTGATATTTCAGCTGCTCTTTCTGTCTCTCATGTTCAGAACAGTTTGAATTTCTTGGTACCTCTGGAAAAGTGATATTTCTTCTCTCAGCCTCTCAGGGTAGCTCTGGCTGTTTTCTCATTAGGTTCTCAGCAAGAAATAAATGAAGCAGGTGACTGGCACTGAGATTTTGATTCTGATGGGATCCCTGCCACACAGTGAACTATAGCTGTAGCATTAAGTATGTGCTTTTAGGTGAGAAATAAAGATATAAAATAAGCTGACTATCAAAGCTCAAGCAACACAGTTATGGCTCTATCTAAAACAAGACTGTACATGTTTTAGTGGATTCCTGTTTTGTTCATAACACCTTTTAACAGGTTTGACTCACACGGTGGAATGATGCCCTATCCACAGTCCTTTCCCCAGCATGCCAGCATAATTTGTAATAGCAAGAACCTACACACTCAAAAGGCCAGACCTGATTCTGCTGTAGTTTGTATACCTTCTGCTGTTATCTCCAGAGGAAAATAGATTGATAAGTCAATTTAATGGATGTCATGTTCATGCAGAGATAAGAAGCTTCCTTACCACCAAATTTTATCCTCAGATTTGGAGCAGCTTTGTTTTGTGCACTGTAGAGAGCTGCCTATTTTGCTAGTGTTGCCAACTAAGTGTAAATAGGTTTAACACAGGTTATGCTTGTGATTGAATTGCAGCTGTTGGCAGTGTTTTCTGGAGGCCATTCTGGTTCTGATTCTACTCTGAGAAAATTATAAGGGAGCAATACTGAAAACCCTGATAAAGCTCTCAAGATTTGAGGTCTTTGTTTTAGTCTACAGGGAAAACTATGAAATTGGAAATTATTATTATTTGCCATAAAAAAATTGAAAATTCTTATGCATACTAAGGATACATTCTTTCTAATATATTAAGAGAGACTAAATTGAGCATATCTAATATGAGTATTAGAGATGGAAATGCCCACAAGGAAGCTATCAAAGTTCAGCTGTCCTGAAATACTGGGAGACATCTTCATATTGTTTAAAATTAATACAATTAAAGTGTCATTTGGGCTATCTGAATCTGAGCTGTCATACCACACACAACTTGAGGTACCTTCTTTTCTGTATTATTTATATTTGTATGCATGTTTAAATATTTCCTTTTTCATCTTAGTTCAAAAGATATAACTTGTGTTGACTTTATTATTTATAACCTTGATACATCTTCATTTTATACTGTGCTCTGCTAAGGCACATTATTCATTATTCAAATTCATTCAATTTCTTCATTGTGAAATCTTCTGGACCTTGGAGGTGGTTTATGATTTGTATGAGATGCCCAAATTTATTTGTCTTTGCATCTGAAAATAAGGAGTTGCACACCTTATTTTAATTTCATGTTTCAGTCCTGCCAGAAATGCTTTTTAATCTATTGAACTGAGATAGAATACTGGGAGAGAGCAAGACCTGATTCTTTCTTGTTTTACTATTTCTGTGTCAATGAAATTTCTTTGTCTTGAAAAGAAGTGCTCCTTCTTTATTCTAGTTTCAATTAGAATAGAATCAAACCTAGTTTAGGGTTAAGATTGTCCATGCCTGATGCATTGAGTATTTGTAAATAGGCAATTCAGACTCCCAGTGAAGGCCTGAAAGTTATATACCTTTAGTATATAGTCCAACCCTATAGTCTGCAGCTGTACCTTCTATTACATTGGTCAAATGCAATCAGGCTGCTACAGTTACAGGAGAAAGAAAAATCTATCTGGCTCGTTGAAATAAGATATTGGCATGACATAATAAACATTAATTACACTGCATTCATTAAATTAGTCACTACTAATTAAGCTGACATACAAGGAGTGATTTTCATGTTCAGCTATTGCCTTACTTAGGAAGTATAATAAGTCAGCTAAAGCAATCAGCTCCTTAATCAGCACAAACTGATGCAGCCTTACTAAATTTTAGTGTGACTTTGCAAATTTACCAAAGGGGAGACACTTGCCATTCAAATTCAGATTTCTTGACTTGCAATCTCCTGCATAGTGACTCTTTCACAAAGATGCCTACAAGAGTGGAATTTGCATAAGGTTTTCTTGCTGCTAGCACAGGAGTCTTGGGTGCTCAAATTAGACATATTGTTAGCACGGGAAGTGCTGGCTTCACTGCACAGAGATAAGCAGTGCTTGGAAATATGATGGGTTCTTCCCAAGGGGCCTGGCTGTCAGCTGCTTTTCCTAGATCACTATCAGAGTGAGTCAACTTTTACCACCTGCTCTTCAGAACTGAAGGATAAGAAGGAGGCTCCATAAATCCATTACTCTTTCAGAGAAGTATCTCAGGAGCTGTGCACTTTCGGTCCCCCCACGGGTCCTACAACAGCACCATGAAAAGCCAGCAGGACACATTATTAACAGCCTCCTGAGTATCTGCTAGCACTACATTACCTGGGTTGGTAGGTGCAAGACCCATAGCACCTGTCCAGACCAAGAACTGGGTTTCCTGCATGGGCAGAGAGGCAATGAGGTCTGTGTGGAGTCCTCACAAAGTGTACCCTCCACAGAAATAAGGAGGCCCCCAAGTTGCTTTGCTGTGAAACCACCTTTTTTGTTCAGGAAATTCTGATTTCCTCTATTGCTATAAGTAATATTCTCCTTCAATAGACACCCTTCTGTCAGCAGCACCCCCATATTTAGGCCTTACAACACTTAGGATAAATAAAAAACAGGAAATCAAGACTTTTTCCCCATACTTGCTATGACCTTGCTGAACAAAACATATTTTCTGTGTATTTCCAGTTGTCTTTATCCCTTGTCCCATTCATGTCTGATTATGTAGGCTGAAAGGTTTTCTGTGTTTTCTACACTATTATCAACTCTCTTTGTCCTGACAGTGCTTGGGGTGTAAACATTGGTGTTAGACTCTATACTTTTGGGATGAATTGTAGGCTCCTGAACACAGTCCTGCACAGTGTGAAATTGTATAAAAACAGATGCTGTAACAAAAGAAAAAGAATTCTAACAGACATTCTACTTAACTGAAAATGTCAGTGTTTTTTGGTTCCTCCATTTCCAATGAATCAGCTGATGAATACTGGCAAAAAAAATCATCAGGTTGTAGGTCTGTTGCTGGTCTAATGTAATTCAGGCATCTTCAAAGAGATGAACAGTGCATACTACTGGAAAGGATCTAATAAGTTAAAAACCCACCTTTATGTGATATGATGGCTGCTGAAATAGTGAGCATTGCCCTGGGTAAAGGAATATTTACCTGCACAGGCATCATTACAAAGAGCTCAGCACATGCCCTTCCTAAACTGATGGACCCTTCAAGCAACTTACACTCTCTGTGCCTTGCTTCATGCTTTAAGACAGTGCTTGTCAAGTACATAAGCAAAACTATTTTACACTACACATGATGGCAGTTTTTTTCTTATCACATTTTTTGTGTCCTATTTTTCTCTTACTAATGAACCTGACAAATACCTCTTTTTTTTCTTTTCAGAAATAACATACAAAAATCTTATTTTCACAGCTGTTCATCTTTCTATGCACCCTGCTGGTGATAAAAGGTTCAACTACCAGGGAGAGACAATCCAAGTCTCTGGTACCAATGCATTAAATCTTATGTTTTAAATAATGGTTTTTCACCTTGGAAAACTTCAAGAAAGGAACTGCTGCAGTTTTTGATTTCAGTCAGCTGGGGATGATAAGAGGCAGTGTCTATTTCCACATAAACAGAGAAAAATGAATCTCATTATTTTTGATGATGTAGCAAAGAAGTAATGACCCTGTGGGATCTTATTACATGGCTGAAAAGTGAATTAACTTTGGCATAACCATATCGAGTGAATTACTCTAATGATCTGTTTCCTAACCTTTATGGGTGATCTCATAACAATGCTCTCATAATCTGGGAGTACGCATGAAATCATAAATTGATTTTGCTTTTCAAAATCCAAACTTCACTCTCTAAGGAAATCATGGAGACACTTTGTCATCACACTGCTGAGGGAAGCAGTCGTTGCTGTAGGTGATGATGACACCTGTGACAGTGATAAAATTGGTCCAAAGCACAGGCATTCACATATCCCCATATGGATGTAAAATTAAAGGTGGCCCTCATGTGAAAGAGGAGGAGGAGTTACTGTCTTCCTCTGACTGGTCACCTTATTCACAGGACAGGCTGAGGGAACGGAAAAGCGCCTCTGCCCGGAAACCTATTGTAAACATGAAAAGAAAATGACCTGAAAGTTAAAAGGTAGAAACTTTCCACTTTTACAGGAAAGGCTGGGTTTTTCAGCAGAGAGATCCTCAGGACTTTCTGTTAATCACATCTTCTGAGAGACTTGAAATTGCGGACACTCAAATTCATTAGTCATTTACGAGTTAGAAGATTAAGGTCCAAGTCTCTAATTTTTGTTTTCTGACAGATAAATATTTATCAGAGTTTGAAATAACACTAGCTAGGATTTCTCACTCATCAGGGATCAGAGCAGGGTATAACATGGAATTAACTTCTTGGGGGCTCGGTAAATAAGGTAAATAAGTATCCACATTATATTTAAACATGTCTTCAGCGTGGCTGACTTGCACTTGGTCAGTGAGTTTCTGCACGGAGCTAAAGCTCCTTGGAGACTGGCCCTGTGCTTCATTCTGTTTGCTGCTTCCTTGTCCTGGAGTCTCAACATTACTCACTAAATTTGCGTAACACTAATTAAAGATGTGATCAGAGAAAGTAATCAACAGTAGTTCTGTTGTGCACTGTGATTACTTCGAGTTGAGATGTGAGTAAATATGCAATTTCAACACAGGGATTTTAGTTTTCTAGCAGCAGGATTAATGAGTTTGGTTTGCATTGGTCACCACTGACGCGTGAAGTGATGGAAAGCAGAGGTGGCTGAGGAGCAGAGGTTGCACGGAACCCTTGTACATGGCCACACTCACCCTGCTGCTGAAGCCTCTCCCCTTTCAGATCTTGTTGCTTTAAACAGTTGTTTGTTACAAAATCCTTGATGGAAGCAAGTCTCCTTTTGGAGATTAATTTTCTGGCACCTGTGAAAAGACCAGCCGTTGGGTGACAGCCTGTCAGATTTTTTAAAACAATCCAACAATAAAGGGCAAAAATACTATGTCTGACAGGAGTAGCAGCAGTGGTTGTGCCAGGCAGCTAGTACAGCAGGTGGGTTCTGAGGTACTACAGCACCATATGCTGTCTGCCACAAAAACTCTGCAGCAGGAGATGAAACCTAAAACTGAACATAACAGAAATGTAGATGAAGTAGTGCCACTGCATGTCCTTAGTGGTGTCATTTTCAGCTGTAGTCAGCACACATTTCACTTGTTAAGGAATGAAGTAATTTTTATCCTACTTTCACCAAGAAAGAACTGGAGCAGAAAGCAAAGCCAGGAGGAGCCCATGATGGAGCTGGGTATCGAACCTTCTTCTGCACCCCTGGGGTCCCTCAGCTCTCACACTCACCAAGATGATATTATTTACCAAGAGCTGTTGCTGGCTGTTTGCAAAGATAGACAATAAGAGGACTCTAAGGCAGTAATGTGCATTATCTGAGCAGTCCAGGTTTGAAATGCTGGTATTTTTCACAGCACTTTGCTTACCTGCCTGGGAACAATAAAACTGGTAGCAGTCATCTGAAATAGCAAGGAACAGCTGATTGCACTGTTGGCCACCATAAATCTCAAACCACTTAAAATAGCACACTCAGCCTGAGCTACAGCTGATCTCTGGTGATAAAATCTGATTTCCTTTTTGATCAGTTTCCCTGTGCCTGGAGTGCACAACACGGTGTCCTTCCTAAGGAAAGGAGTGAGACACACTGAAGCAAACCTGCTGGAACATAATTTGGCACTTCAAGCACCACAAAGGATGGAAAAAACACTTGGCAGAGACTTTTGCCTGTATTGTGTGTTGGTATTCCACAATAATGATACCTTTGCAAGTGTCATAAACTACAGTAGCAGGTTCATGGCTGTCACACTCCTCCACCAGAGAGAGCATCTGAATTTCCTTCAGAAAAATCAGTCAAGACTGATGTTCCAGAAGTCCTCCACTCCAGTCTCATTAAGTTGACTCAGACTATGAGCGGATGATTGATCTTACACTTCTTGTCAACTACCACCGGAAAGCTCTATCATTTTAACCCCTTCCTGAAGGCTCCCTTTAGTCTTTTTGACTCAATCTGATTACTTTCCTCCTACTTTTCTCCCTTTGCCTGTTGTTCTCTGTCATACAGATGTTCCTTTCTCTTGTCCCTCTAACTGATGTTGTAGAATAGAAGAGCACTGCAGCAGAGACCTTGCTGTCTACCTTACTGTTTAAAACTGAGTCCACTACAAACTTAGAGTGCTACCACATTGTAAATGATAAAAATGAAACCACTACTTGACATCCAAGAGACACAGATTAAACTGCTGAGGGAGAGAAGAATGTTTTTTAAGGACAGAGGGCCATTTCTGATTTTGTTTGACCTCCTCTCAATGCAGTCTGTAGAATATCATGCAATCACCTCCACATTCAGTTCAACATTGTGCTGGAAAACCAGGACATTTCCTTTAGGAAGTTAGCCAAGTATCAAGATTACCTCTGGGGAAGAAAATACCCCAAAGCTATGTGAGGCTGCATTTTTCAGCAGTCAGGAATATATGGCTACATCTGCAGATGCTAATGATCAAACACACTGCCCTGTGTGCAGCCTTCCTCTTTTCTCCTTATTGCCTCTGCCATACCAGGATTTGAATGGGGAGGAGAGATATTAATTAACATATGTCCATGTCTAATTCCTTGAGTGAGAAATGAGCGTGATCCAAAGGCATGGGGACAGAGCATGTCAGAGCTGTGTTGGCCTAGCACTTGGGAACTTCTCAGTTTGTTATAGCCTCAATTTCAAACTACCTCTGTGCATTACATACAAATGGGTTAGATGACTGCAAAAAGAATCACTAATTTAAGACAGCAATGCAAATATTTTTCGTATTTAAACGTTTTCCAGTAAAGCTGCATAACCCTTCTATTTGACAGAAGTGAATGCTAATGAGAACTCACATTAGAACCCTTCTGGGGTAAAGAGAGGAGGGAAAATATTTCTATTATTTCACTTTTTTTTGTGGCAGATTAATTCATTACTATGGTTCAAAGATGGATTAATTGCTCACAGCGCTGGTCTGGACATTGTTTTTTATTCCTTTTATTTTTTTTTTTTTTTTTTGCTGCTGCTGCTGCTGCCCAAGTGGCCACTGATTAATGCAACAGAATATTCAGCATTGAAAATGAAAAAAATACTGGAGATTATGTACTTTCTGCCTTCCCAAAGGCCAGCTGCTGTCCAGCTCAATTTATCTCTTTCCTCTTTTCACTCCCTCTTCACCCACAGGTTTCTTCGACATGCTTTCACTTCAGTATATGTTTTCTCTTGCTCCAAGGATAATGTGTCCTCCTCCTAAGGAAGCCTGGTGAAATAGCAAAATGGATGAACACTTGACTCATACACAAAGTGAAAATCTACATTAGCAGTGTGCATTACAAATGACAGAAAGCCACACTGACCATGAAGAATCTAAAATACTCCCTATCCCAACCTTGTGCATGCAGCTTGTGTGGCTGTAGCCACAGCCTGCTGACATGGGCATACTCAGGGTGTTAGATCCTCTGGAATCTCAGAGGCTGACTTTTGATTAAGCCAAGTTTCTTTGTAAAAGTAAGTGAGTTTTGTTGAACTTGATTTTGGTGCTCACCTTGCCAGGCTGTGAGCAGGGCCAAGCTTTTTGTCTTTTGTTCACTTTTGTGTAGCTAGCATTTCTAGCAATGTTCCTCTTCTGTGCAGCACATTGTATATTAGGGTAGTGACCTCAGTTGACAACCCTGCTGTCCCTGCAATACAGAAAAAAAAAATTATGCCAACAGAGGGAACAGTAAAGAAGGAAGCAGAAAGGTTAAAAAATACAGCAATGTTCACTCAATAGATCCAGCTCATGCAGCACTGTGAGACAGAACACGTATTTCTACTGCTTTCAACAGCTTAGGTATGGCTGTAGAAATGTCATGTAAATGGTCTCAAAAAATGAATATTCTGACTAAGTTTGTTCCATGCCATATATCAAGTTACTGTTAATCACTGATAATACCATCCCTTATTCTCATTTACTCCTGCAGAGTCTCTCTCTACCAAATAGTGCTTCTAACACAGTTTTCTTCCTTGGCATCCTGGCCCAATTCTGCACTCAGTTTTTTTCCATGCTTCTAATTTGTCTGTTTGCTGTCAGCTCCCCATTGACAGGGGTATTGGGTCTGACTGGAACGAGCTGATTTTCCCAAGGCAGCCTTCATGGTGCTGTGCTTTTGTATCAGTAGATG
This sequence comes from Aphelocoma coerulescens, assembly GCF_041296385.1. Classification (NCBI taxonomy): domain Eukaryota; kingdom Metazoa; phylum Chordata; class Aves; order Passeriformes; family Corvidae; genus Aphelocoma; species Aphelocoma coerulescens. Next base: position 27,553,609 of record NC_091020.1, read on the forward strand.
GAAAGGTGTTGATAACATGCCAGTGTTTTAGCTACCGCTGAGCAGTGTTGGCTCAGCATCAGCACTGTCTCTCCAGGGTTCCCCCCATCACCAGTAGGATGGGGTGGGCATGGCAGGGGACATAGGCAGGACAGCTGATCCAAACTGACCAAAGGGATATTCCATATCATATGATGTCTGCTCAGCAATACAAGATTCCTCAGGGAAGTTTAGGCAGCCCAAGTGCCCTTCAGCCACTCATTGACAACACCTGTGCACAAAGGCAGCCTATTCTGTCAAAGAGTAATGACCAAGTAGAAATTAGGCTTTGCAAGTTTGACTAGCAATCAAGTCTTCTAGGCAGGAGCTGAACATGCAGAAAACGGAGCATACTGCAAAGGTGTCAAAGGACTTCAGGAGTCTGGTGAGACTCAGCCTCCTGAATCATTAGACCTTCCTTATGTGTACAGAGAGGAATTATCCAAGGAACTCTCAGTGCTTTACACTGAGAAGAACCCAATTTGTGTACTTTGGCAGAGCTCCAAAGAAACAAAAGCACACGGGAAGATGGATGAGGGACACCACAAGGGAGATCACATGGACTTTCCTCCCAGATATTCCACTGCCTTGATGGGGCTTTGAAGGACATTAAAACTCTGTTCAAAACCTTTCTACAAACCAGGAGAAAAAATATCTTTTTTTCCAAAACAGGACCAATCTTTTTCCCCCAAAAAAGTTGTCACATCAGATGAGAAAAAAGAATATCAAAATGTTATTTTGCTTGTAGTTATGCAGGTCATTTAGCCTTTTAGTATCTATTAATTATTCTTTTTTTCTAGGCTCATTATAAAATATCCAGCTGATGCTGCTATTCTCAGTCGCCTGAGGAAGATACTTTGATGTTAAATGCTGTACTGTCAGGAACATTTACAGAGTTGGCCTTGGATTTTTGGCTTGTGTGTTTTATTTGGGTTTTTGTTTGTTTGTTTATTTGGTTTTGTTTTAACTCCCTCGAATTTAACTCCCTGTCATGTAGTACGTTGCTTATTTGACCAGAACTGAATTTGCCAAAACTTTGTACTAAAACAAGGGAATCTATTTTTCTGTTCTGTAATGGGTTGTTTTCAGCTATTTTTTTAGTCTTTTCAGATTGACCTGCAAAACAACAATTTTCTGATCCACTTCTTCAATGGTAATTGTTCCTGCCTATCTTAATCACCCAGCACACAGTGTGTGCCTGAGGATTTATTCCAAGTGATTAAGATGATTTCCCAAGGATGTTCCATATGATCCTTATTTGATTTCCATCTCTCTTCATTTTCACTATTGTCCCCAAAATTACAAAGGTTCAATACAGGTTTTGTTGTTTCAGGATCTTTTTTTAAAGGAAATTATGCTGAGAACTTCTCACTGCATTAATGCTTCTGATGCTCAAGGATGTTGGTAATTTTTATGTATTGTAATTACAAAATTCTGGTTTGCTAGGAGTTTTGTCCTTTTGTTCCCCCTATATAAAATGTTAAGAATAGCAGAAGCACAAATGCACTTCTCATGCATCAGAGTATTTCTGATACTCTACTGAACTGAGGATAAAATCTAATAATAACCTTTGTCATAAAGCAAATTTGTTCCTCTAGAGAGATGATGAACAAGCTTTTTCTGGTGTGCTATCCGATAACTCAGCTGGTCACAAGGCTTCTGTATGGTCATACACCTGGAAGATGAAAATCATCTGCGTTATTCTGAAGCTACTGGTAGAAAAATGGGATATGAAAATGTCACAGCAGAGATAAAAGGATTGGAGAGGTGCAGTTATAATATCTAGGATAAAATTAAAAGTGTTACCTAATTTTGTGCTTTAGGGTATGAAGTGAACACCCACTTAGTTCAGGAATAAGTCTTTCCTCTGAACATCATATACCCTAGAGCACAAATGGTGACTGACTGGAATAGTTGATGACATGGCTGCAATTTTTCATCTTCCTTTGCTGAAAATGCCTTCACCATTCTCAGACATTAAATGAACCAGTGGTATCTTGTGGTTCAGAAATTCCCTTTTTTTAATAGCCTTGTCCTTCCTGTGTGCTGATTTCAAGTTGGTCCTGACTGGAGAAAAGACAATTCTCAGCTGCAAGGACACTTCTGTATCAGTTTGCTAAATAGAACAGGACTCAAATTTCATAACTGATCAGTACATAGCCAAATAAGTGATCACTTTGTGTGGGATTTATATATGTGGGCATTTTAGAAGTAGTTTGATCTCTTTTTTCACCTCCTTTCATGTGTGCTCTTGGAAATGCAAAAAAATTGAGGAATCTTTGAGTTTCTCTGGAGCTGGCAGTTCTACAAAAGTAGGTCAAAATATTTGCTAAATGCAAACCAAAAGACATTCACTAAGATTAATGTGACAAAACAGGGTGTCTTTGTCAGAGCCACTCCAGTTTATGACACCTGAAGTTTCGATCCTAAACAGAATGGATGGATAAAGAGTTTCCTTTACTTGCTTGCATGTTGAGTCCCATTTGTCTGCTAACTAATGCAGAATGCATCAAGAGGGACAAAACCCATCCATAGCATCTGGAAAAGCATCCAAGGTCCAGTAGTTTCACCATTTTCCTGAATGAGTAGTGCTATTTGAGTGCCTGGGTTTAGAGATATTCTCCAAAAGTTCTTGGAGAGTGGTATCAAAAATCTGAGAATAGGAACTGGCTCTAAAACAAGCAGCTGTGAGAATTATTAGAGGGAACCACAAAAGGTAAGAAATACCTTTACTTTTAATACATTAACTTTAGTGTGTCCTAAGTAATGCAAGTGTGAAGGTTCAGACTGTGTTACTGAGTGATAACTCAGTGATACTTGTTCTCTCCACACCACCGTGGCAGCATTGCCTGTAGCTGAAGGAACCTCTGCCTTTTGGGTGCTATAATCCTAATGACCTAGGGGATCCAGCCCACAAACCATTGTTTAGCCACCTGGGGTTTAAATATAAAATACATACCAAGAGGTATGTAGAAAAATTATGACTATCTTATTATCCAGATAGTAACCTGGTTTTAGAAAGGTTCTAGTCCTTGGGAATGCCAAGATTGTATCCTCTGGTATCTATTCAAAGCTCCTCAGTCTAGGCAGTCTGGGCTCAGCTGACACAGCTCAGGAGCTCTCTAGGTCTGTATTAACATTTCAGCACAGCACTTTGTAGGGTAGATGAAACCTCTGTCACAAATGGGAAGACAAACTCCTCTAAGAGTAATTATTTGAGGTTTCACAGGCCAAAATGGTAGGTTATCATCCTTCTCAACTACTGTTTTTAGGTGGCATTTGCTCTGCAAAGCAGCACCAAAGTGTTCAAAGCAAATGTTTGAAAAAAAAAATTAAAAAATCTTGGTACACACATGAACTTCCATGTTCCTGTTGTCTACATGTGGGAGCCTTTCAGTCTCCTTCCTGTTCACCTTTTGTGTCACAAACCTTTTCTTGTGACTAGTGAAGTGAACTAAGCCTGGAGGAGACAAAAAAATTATAAAACCAATTTATTTCAGAGCAAAGGAAATAAAATGTAATACAGTCCACAACTAAAGTCTTTTCAACTACCTCTATTTATTTCTTATCTACCTTCAGTAATAATGAATAAATAAAAATTAGGCAGGAACCATACCCTTTCTCAAAAAACAGAATCAGTCATTCTCTGTGCTGATGCAACTAAGAAACATAAAACTGATGTAAAGGAACAACAGACACTATTTTTTTCTTCTAAAGAGTTATTTTCTTGCGATGGAAGCCAATTAGTGTTGTTCTCTGAAGAAACATGAAAACATCAGAGAGAACATTTTTTGTCTGAAAAGAAACAAAAAGAGTGAAAATAATCTGATCTAGAAAGACATTTTCATCTGCCTTCAAAAAATGTAGTGAGACAGAAAAAGAGACTACTGTAGCTTTCCTGAAACATAATGCAACTTTACTCTGGAAAATCTTGGAGTTCTGATTTCTTCCATTAATCTAATCTACTGAAAATGTTCTGTTTCAGACAGTGTCTCACTTTGCCAAAATTTTCCTGCTGAATTATTTCCTTTAAACAGTGACGAAAAGATGCTTCAAGCATTGCTGTCTGTTGAGATCAGGAGTTCAGGTAGGAAGAAGTGTTTATTTTTTTCAAAAGTTCTTGCAGGAAGACTGTTGCTTGTCTTCATTTTGAAGTGGTTTTTTTGCTCTTCTGGGATACAGCTTCCTCTCTCCTCAAAAGATTCCTGTTTGCATTAGAGTAGCCTTGAAGACAAATGTGACCCTGCTCTGGGAGAAGCCTTAGATCTTGCCTTGGGAAATGGAAAGGCACCAAGACTCCATCGAGCTGTGCTCCTGTCCTTGTGCAAACGTCTATCATGGCCTGACACAGTCAGGCACTGCTGCTTCACTGTCAGCCCTGAGGGGACAGAATGAGTCTTAGAACGATGAGGTAAGCAGTGTATCTGTGCAAACAAACATTTGAATTGATATTTGAACAGGCAAAAACTGGAAAATTTTGCAAACAAAACCAGAAGGAACATTGGAGATGCACGGCGCCAGGGGAATGGCTCCTCTGTGGAACTCCCTGGGCACCAGCTGGCAGGAGAGAGGCATCATGAGATGGAGACATGAAAGAAGGCACAACACTTTCAAAATTTCCACAAACATCCAGGGGGCATTCTTAGTGTCCAGGGACAAATTCCAGTTTGGACAGCCTGCCAAATGCTGTCATAAAGGAAGAAATACCAAACTAACCATGTAAGCAAGCTCTTCCTGCAGCTCAACGGGAAGTTTTGTGAGAGAGAGACCTAATTGCCATGAAATACCATAATTTATTTGGTGCAACAGTTGAGAGTCAGACAAGCAAAGAGAAGACACTAAATTCTCCAGGTACTGAACTGCAGAGGAAGATGATCAGCAAATTCCAGCGAGCTTCAAGTGATGAAGTTGACATGTTTTAGGGAATTAGCACCTGATATCTGGAAATTATAAACACATTATTGAAAGGCAAGAGCTGGCTGTATTCTTTCCACTGTCCTGCTAATACAGAATAAAAAGGGGAATTAATCTTGTCATGCCTGGTTGACCGTGACCTTTTCTTTTTTTTTTCTATATGACTTGTTTGCTTATCGAGATTTTTGAAGCATATTAACCACCTACATTTTTTGGCAACAGAGAGGTTGTCCTGATTTATTTGCACTGATAGCTGGCCCGCTGCTGAAGTCCTTTATTTGGAAAGAATCAGCCTTAAAAAGCTGATGGTGTCAGTAAGAGAAATCTTGTATTTTTGTTTTTTCCTTTAGAATGTGAGAGCATCCAATTTATCACTACAGAATTTATGTGATCTTCTTGATCTTCCCTCTGTTTTAAAAGACTCTGACTTTTAAAATATAATGTAAAAACTTGCTAAGGTATTTGCAGCATAAAAGAAGTCAGACCTGTGGCAGCACTGACAGATCAATGGACTTGAATAAAATCACCATAAAAGTAGCATAAATACTTTTAGCATGAAAGTAGCTTAGGCCAAACAAGACCAGTGGCTTCCTTGATGATCCATGATCCATGTTGAAGCCATAATCATCAAATTACGGGTGATATCCATAATTTTGTTCCAGGGACCATTTGTTCTCAGAGTTATAGCTATGACAAAATATCTTCCGTGCATCTCCCTACAGCAGAGATCTAAAGCCCTCTATAGGCAGAGATGACTTTACAAGGAATTTCTTGTTTTGAGAAACTAAATACACTTGTCAGCACACTAACATTTTAGTTCAATTTTTTTTTTTTTTGACACCTATGCAAATCTACTTAAACTAAAGAGAACGTGAGTCCCCTACATGAAAAGTCATCACACCTAATCTGATTTTGATAATACTGTGCGTATTTCAGGGTTTCCTGTTTGCTTGGCTAACATCCTGCAACCTCCCATCTGTAGTTCTGGTTGCTTTTCTGACTTGATTTGGTAACAATATTTTAGAAATGCTGAGGTCTTTCCAATGCCTTAATTCCAAAACAAGGGTCATGGGAAAAACTCTTATGCTTGAGTGTAACCACAGCAAAGCAAACCCTGGGCCAGATATAATATCTTTGAATGATAAAGGGAGCAGATTAAACACATGGGACTGTCCAGAGACATTTATACATAAGGCAGGCCATTAATGGGCAATGAACTAATGATACATCTTCAGAAAATGCTTCCTCTGTGCCCAGAATCACTAACAAGATATGTAAGAGGCATACACTCAGCCACATATTAGGCATTGGGCCTGGGTGGCTTGTGTCCCATGATACCCAATTTAGTTGATATAGCAGGATGAGCTGCTCCAGGCAGCAGGTCAGAGCAGGTGCTGCAGAGATGGCAGTGAGTATTTCTCATCACATTACGGAGGAATTGCACCGTAGCATTTCAATATGTCAGACCTGAGTGTAAAACCTCTTGATCTGCTTGGTGCAATCAGGGATTGAAGCATGTGTCTGTGCTGTGAGACAACAAACATATGAAGGCATGCAAGCAGTTACCTCTGGGACTGAACAAAATGAGAACATAAGACAAGCAAATGAAAGGAGAAACAGAAACAGTAAGGCAAGAGAAAACAAGATGCTACAAATGTAAACACTTCTCAGTCCTTTTGTGATATTCTTCATGTGTGTATCCTGCGCTGGTTCTGCTGCGTTGTTCTGTTCATTACAACCACACAGCGTTTACAAAGAGCTTAAACAAATCCAGCAGAAACATTCTTATTCTAAGCTGGGGGATAGAGCACACTGCAGAGATGCAGAGTTAAAGATGAGATGGGTAGTGCCTGTTAACAGCAAGAGCCTGTGCAACCTGCAGCATGGTGTTCTAAATAACAGAGAATGTACCAGAGATGCACATCACAAATCTATACCTATTTCTCCTTCAAGTAACTGCCCTTCTGTAAAGGAATCTGCAAAGATACAGTTCTATCCCATGTATGAATGGCTTTAGCCTCCATTAATGGTTTCATCCTGATGGAGCTTTCCTCCCCATTTTTTATTCCTTATGTATTTCTGGGCTCCAGCCAGAATCAGAACCAAAAATGAGGCACTGCAACTCTGAAGGAATTTCTGTCTGGGAATCCAGACATGGGAAATCTCATGAGAAAAACATGCTGTGAAACTGCTGGACAGGTTTGGTGAACTTGAAAGATGAGGGTAGCCTGCACAAAACTTCACACTGGTGATTATTTGCGCAATTTGGATATAAATTATAAAATCTAATTGGTCTGAAAAATGTCTGTGTCTATATTCACTCCACTGGGAATGGATCTGTAAAGCAAAATGACTGGTACTGAGGACCAAATATCACTGAGCTTATTTTGTTTTTTATGTCATTTATATAATTTTTTAATGTCAGATTTATGTCAGACAGGCTCCCAAACCATTTGCATCTTCTGAAATTCCTCTGCCATATGAACCAAAGTACAATAAGTGGAATTTGCTTCAAAAGCACACTTCTGACCCAAGAAGATGTGATATTGTACATGTGTCTCAAGGTATTTGGCAATGACATATCATATCTGAATAATTAAAATATGAACATGCTTTATAGATATTCATCATAGACAATTAGAAAATGGTACTTTACCAGAAAAAAAAAAAAAAATCTAGAATCTCCCAAATTCCAAAATATTCTTCTGAGCTTTCAATGAAAAAATATTGGTGAAAATTTAAACACTTTTTTTTTTTCAAGCAAAACATACCAAAAAAAACCAAACATATTTTGATTCTACATTTCTCGGCTCTTTGCATCATGCCTGTCTGATTCACTCAATCAGATTCCCAGATTCTAGCTCTGTGCTTTGGAAAAACAAGATCCATCTGGTAGATGCAGACAACACCACCATAAAAAGGATTAGCTCGTATGATATTTTTCTCATTTTCATTCCTAATCTTGGGAAGGACCCAGAACAAAAGTCACAATAAGTAAAAAGGGTTCTGTTTTTAAGGAAGAAGTTATCACTTGAGAGGTAACACTAAAGTTGATCTTACTGGAAGAAAAATACAGTCAGGCATGAGAATTCAGTAGCCAGGAAACCTCTAACTCCCTGTATGCTGGATGGCCTTTCCACACACAACAACAGCTTGACCAAAAAGCAATTTTTGCCTGCTGACATGAAGGAGTGACACCATTACCATCAGAACTACTGTGAAGCTGACACATATGTAAAACCTGTGCATTTCCTACAGCAGAAATCAGGGCCCACATGCAGCCAGAATAGAATTATAGTATACTCTCTTCAGAACAGAGAGAGCTACCTCTGAATTCAGTGGTCATTTAGTGTCTGCAGCACTGCTGGGGACAGATAAGGGTTTGATTTCTCCTGGTCTGAATGCCTCTGTGGTAAAAATGAGCTGGGACAGAGCTGCTTTGCCAAGGAATTTGCTATGCAAATGGCTGCATGTAATTAACGGCATTTGCATGAAATTTCCACATCCTCAAGGCTCAGGTTAGAAACACACACATCTGTCACAACCTGACATGTTCAATGAAAGAAGAAGTAGAGTTGAAATCATTACAGGGTGGTTATTTTTAATGAGAGAACAAGTCAAAATACAAAGGAAGGAGACAGGAAAGGAAAGCATTTAGGGAATGTCAAGAGCACATCAAAGCTGCAGTGTTAATGGTAAAAAATCAGCACAAAGTTTTTTAATTTCATGTCTTTCATCTTCAAGTCTCAGCAGCTATAATAATTTTAAATGTGTGATTTGTATGTTAGCTAAAGGTTAATGATCTTTATTTATAGAACCTCAAGGCAAAGCTCATTGACAACTTCCAATGGATGGCAACAATGTCTGGAAAAGATTTTTTAGTCACGGGAATTATTGGGAAGATTTAAAAATTCTGGGCCTGTTAATGCTTTATTCAAAATTCAGGGACCAGATGATGTCCTGGTACAAAACAACTTTTAGACTCTGCTGGTGTTTTATCAGACCGGTGATAAAGAGGGCTTTTGGCTAATAGTACCATATAGCTCTGCACTATGACTGCTTCGCTCTCGAAATTTTCTTGACTTGAGGATAATTTTAGGCAAAAAGCAATTACCCAGTGTCCTGGTTTCAGCTGTGATGGAGAGTTAATTTCCTTCGTGGTAGCTGGTCCAGTGCTGTGTTTTGGATTGGCTTTGAGAATGACGCTGATAAGACAGGGATGTTTTAGTTGTTGCTGAGCAGCGCTTACAGGACTTGTCAGCTTCTCGTGCCCTGCCAGCGAGGAGGCTGGGGGGCACAAGGAGCTGGGAGGAGACACACAGGACAGCTGACCCCCACTGGCCTAAGGGATATTCCAGACCACAGGGCACCATGCTCAGAATGTAAACCAGGAGGAAAGCTGGCTGGGGCCGATGATCAGGAACTGATGGGGGCATCAGCTGGTTGGTAACGAGCAATTGTTTTGCATTTGCATCACTTATTTTTCTTGAGTTTTATTTCACCCTCTTCCTGTTATTTTCTTCTTAATTACAATTATTGTTATTATTATTGTTATTCAGTTATTAAACAGTTCTTATCTCAACCCAGGAACTTTCTTACTTTTACCTTTCTGATTCCCTCCCCATCCCACGGAGGCCGGAGTAGGTGAAGTGAGTGAAGAGTTGTGTGGTGCTTAGTTATCAGCTGGGTTAAACCACAACCTTCAGGCTGCTGAGGACATCCAGTTTCCTTCTTAGATCTGTTTGAAGTGCCATGTTGGTACTACTTTAACATAGTGCCAGTAGTTACAAGAGCAGATTTACTCTTCTGAAGATAACATTCTGCTTTACAGTTAGGGAATGTTCCAAACCAAAGGCATCTGGCTGAAACTACAAAACCAGCTTAATCAAGGTTAAACCCCTAAATTCCTACTGTAATCCAGTGGAGTCAATTAATGCACTACTTTTAATAGAACAAAAATATGCAGAGGATCAAGAGTGAATAAAATATTTCTTCCTTTAAGCAAGGTTGAACACTGAGATTAAACCTTGGTCAGCTTAGGTCTGTGGCAGATGCTTCTTTTAATAGCCTTCTTTTTAAAGCAACAGGAAAAGCATCCCTGGCAAACTAACAAAACCCCAGACATTTAAAAAACAAAACATTTAAAATTTAAAAGAATTAGGGAAGTTTTAACTTTAACACCAGCTCTATTTTCCTTTCTCTTTGGGTACAGAGAAATTTTTTGTGATGCTGCCTCTTTGAATGTCTTTGTGTTGGTAATGGAGGTGGCATTAATTGCCCTCTTGCAAGTCATTGTTACCTAAAATGAGCTACTGAAGCTGCTTCTGTTGATTTCTCTTATGAGAATGAACATGTTTGCTTGGAGACAAAACATGACAAATACTCAGAGTCAGGAAGAAAGAACAAAGACAAATGTGCTATTTCTGATTCTGCAGACCATGGCATGAAGTGTCTCTGTAAGAGAAACAAGGGTCGGTAAACATCCCTATCAGCTGCCTAGAGCTGGGTAAACATACATCACTAACAGGTTATTTCAGACAGAGCTGCCTTCCTGGTCACAGGCTGAGAGCAGCTCAGCCAAAGACACTCTTCCTCAAAGTAGATTCTTTTCTTTAGTAAAAAGTAAAGAAGGAAGAAAGGAAACAAAGTCAAGAATAGAAAGAGCACATGCTCAGAGGTGGGAAGCAGTGGGAAGATAAGCAACCCTCCAGGTGGAGAACATTAATCTTTTTTATGGCACTCTTTGGTCAAGGTTTCACTGAAGGTTGGAGAAATAAAGGCTGACTGATAACTTTGGTGGAGTCTGTGGTCTCAAAGGCTTGCAAGAAAGGCAGAAAGGGCAGAGAAGGCTGTTTATTTCCACCCATTTGTAATGCTGGCTTCAGCATTAAATTGAAAAATCTCAGAAGGGTGTTTTCTGCATCCTCTACTCTACTCTACTCACATTTCTTTTTGATGTTTCTTCTAGTTCAGGAGCTGACACTGGTTTAATACAAGAACCTATGCCAGGTGATAAAATGGTATCAACAGATTTAAAACTTCATTATATCCATCTTTCCATCTTTAATTTTAAGCTAAATTTATGAATAATTTGCAGTTTTTCTTTTTTTATCTTGGCCAATATAAATTGTCGGTACTTCACATACAACTTTGAAAAGACACACATTTCCTTTTGAAACTTTTACAAGAAGCTTCACTTTTTAATTTTCATTTCTTTATTTACATTCTCTTTATGCTGTAAAATAAAGCCTTAAGTGATGCAAAGAATTTAAGCTGCACAACCATAGTTATTCATTTAGCATCCAAAAAGAATTAATCACTGTATTTATATCCTGTCCTGCATTAATTTAACTAGTCTTCCACAACCATAGTCTCTAGAGACAAGCCTACTTGAAGAAATATACTCCCTTTTAATTCCATGTTGAAAGATCAATGAAGTGTCCCAGAACTTTGTGCTAAAGTTCTTTTTACTCAATTTTGCAAAAGGTTTAATTCCTTTACATGCCACAATAGTATTTTTTGTTGCAGTCTTCAGTGGCATGAGGAGAACAGATGTTGAATGGTACCTTAATCAGGCAGAGATTAAACAGTCTCAGCACCCACAGCAGTTCTGTTCTCAGGATTCTCTACCACCCTTTCTGACTTATTAGGGGATGTATGTGGGGTGCTGGAGTATCTCATCCCATGCACTGGGAGCACAGCAGCACAAAGTTCAGAAATGCACATTTCAGCTGTCATAACAACAACTGGATGTATCAGTGGGGACATAAACACAAATGACCTTCGTTAATGCTGGAATGGTCCTCAGGACTCATGAGCATCATGAGCTCTCACGGCATCAATGACTGCCTTGCTGTATCAAAAAGCACAACAGTCTCTTGAGTACATTTCCAATTATGAGTTTAGAAGGCTAATTTATGAAAACCTTGTTTGGAAATAATCCAACTGAAGTTTTTTTACTAGTGTTGATGTTACACTAGATATAAAGAACGTGACATGGACTTATTCCACATACTAACCAAGAAAAACATATATATATTCAATTAGAATTAAGGAGCCAGTTCTCTACAATCATGTTTCAGATCTCTGAAACGACCAAAGACTTTCTATTTCTCACGTCAGCTTTATGAAGTAGTATGGAAGGCTTCCCTGCAATCCAAACCCAGAGTTTGCTGTCACAACTTCCAGGAGGTTTAAAACTGTGAACAGGATGGGACTACAGCTGCCCACTTAGATTATCTTAAATCCACCACAGACCTGCAGCCTGAGGAATCTAGTGATGGCTCAAGCACTTTACTATGCATTCAGTCTCATTAGACTTGTTTTCTTTAGTCTTTTCTCTCTTCCTGCCCTTTGCACAGAAGCCCTTAAGTAGGATGTCAAAACAAATAATACTCAAGTGAGAGATAAACATTTGATTTTGTGATGTTAAAGTTAGTTTCAGATGGCTAAACTATCCCACAATGCCCCAGAATGGGTCTCAATTCACACAGGGAAAAAAAACTTACATAAAAATGAAATAGTAATCTAAATCTACAGAGAACTGCTAAATCACTTCCATCTTGCAGATGATATTATGGTCTTTAGAAAAGCTCCACAAAGGCCTCCAGACAAGCATGAGGAAAGTAAGACGAGATATGAACATTAGGCTATTTGTGCAAAAGGCCAAGGTCATGCTAAAATGTTTTTCCATTTTTCTGGTTTTTGTGTTCTGTGAAAAATCCATATTCCTCTCAGACATGTTATATTGTACACTGAGTTCCATAGGAGTAGCTTTGCACTGCATGTATGTGACGCTTTTTGAAATTGCTGGAAGACTGGATAGAATTCAAAACAATGACAGATTCTGCTGAAAAGACTGAATCAGAAACTTCAAACCAGATTTACTTCGTTCAGTAGGGAAGTTGGGACTTAGTCCTTTCTTTTTATTTTTCTCAGGGTCAGGGTCAGCCCTTGAGGAGGACAACAAACTGGACTGATGGAGGCATCGTGTTCTGACCAGGCAAGATTGCTGCAATGGAACTGAAGAAATTTGGGAGATCACACTGACCTTGTAAAGTCCAAGTGACTCACACCACTGGAAAAGAGAATGGTTCTTATCAAGACCAAGAACAGTCTTGCCATACACATGAAAGCAAAGCAAGACAGAAAAGAAACAATTGTTTTCACAGCAAATTGCCAGCAGTCTGTACTGCCCCTGAACATTTAGAATCCATGACAAAGCTGACATTTCTACAGTGCATTTAACAATTGCAATGCAGTCATCAAGTCCCACTGAAACTAAAAGAAAAGGGATGTAGTTTTCATATTACATGTCAGAAAAGTCTGGAAACTGTCATTTTTCCTTATTATTTTGTTCTGTTTGCTTTGGTTGCTTCGCAATATTTGACCAGAGCAAAACCTTAGTGAGAAAGCATTTCTTTACCCAAAGAAAAGTTACCAGATTTTGAACCATTTTTACCTCCCATAAAAGGACACAAAAGAAAAGACATGAAAATTTTCACAAAATGAAAACTTCCCTAAAACTAGATCAAATTTTGCCTATTTTTATACTTCATTTTCCTTTTCACCAGAGATGAAGCTACTCCTGCACATGAAATTTTAAAACAATAAAGCAAAGCAAAACAAAAAGCACTTCAGAGTATAAGAAAATCTTTGGTTGTTTATTGTGTTAAAATCAAGCTTTAGATTATTTCCACATCAGCTTACTGAAAGAGCTGGTAAGTGAAATTGAAGGCCAGGTGCCTCAAGAATGGCTGTAATTTTGTCACAAAATGGGACTTTTCACCTGAAAGCTGCAGTGAAGTGAATATATCTTGACAGGTCAGCCAGAGAATGACTTTGAGTGCTGATGGGATCCCACTGCTAGAAAAGCTGATGCAAACCTACCAGACTGTTCTCCAGTACCCCGAGTACAATGATGTGCAGAGATGCTCTCTGATCTCTAACCACACATCTACTCACTGTTTGCCTGGGCTGGAAAAAGACTCAATGACATCCATTAGTAGATCCAATTCCAGAGTTACATAGCAAAATTTATCAAATTAATTTTAAATGGAACATGTGTTGACCTCAGCTCTTTACTGGTGTAGATTAAATTTCAATATAATCAGTGTTTTTCAATAGACAAATATCCTCAAATACCTGCTCAACCCATTTAAACCTGTCAGTACTACTGTCCTTTGAAGCTATATTCATTTGCTTTAGCTAGGCATTGTTGCATGTCTTCATCAACTCAGTCTCAGTTGATTCATCTTTCTTATTACACGAGAATGTGAGCCTGAAGAACAAGAAAGGGATCTAAATGAGGACAGTACCTTATTAATTCAAACATCAACTGATGGGAAGGCAAAAAAATTTTATTGCAGTCCCTTCAGCAGTGAAATACAAATGACTACAGCAGATGTTACCATGAAAATTTAACTCTGTTTTTCTGTTCCAGCATCCAGCCTATAATTTAACCTTTTAGTCAGGTTGGCACTCTTAGCACTGGTGTACTACCCTGACCTGATTAATATCTTGACTGAGGACATGGGAGTCGTCCTCTAATGGCTTGGTACACAGTGACACCTACTACAAGCACAGCTGACAGCACTGAGACTGAATTTGCTGTGTAACCCATTCTCCATGATCAATTATTCAGAATTTTGGCTACCATTTGGACACAAAGTTTATACATTACATCTTTTTGCCTGCCCACCCACAACTGACAGACTGGGTAATTTCAACCAAAATGATTCTTTTGAAGTCCTGGTGAAGGGATTACAAACATTACAGTGGTTTGATTGCAAAGAGTTCTGCTCTTCATTTTTTTGAACACTGATTTCTCCTCAGTCTCTGTAGAGGTCTTTTACATTTGGAAACAGAACAAACTCTTGTCACTGTGTTTTGCCATCTGAAAAAACTGTCCAAATTTGATCAAGCTATGAGAAAAATGCAATTTACACATCATGTGTCCTCTAGGAACTTCATATTTTGTTATTCTAACCTTCAAAGGTTTCATCTAGAGAATAATGCTCTGGTCCAGTCTCAGAGCTCTGCTCCCCACATATGAGCATGCTGAAATCTAACATACTCACAATTCTGTGTAGTTTGCTATAAAAAAGTTATGAAAGACAGTGCACATTTATTTTACTACCACAGGTTTTGTATGAACTAAAAATCAGCAGGAATTAATTTAGTAAGGGAAGTTGTTTGTAAAATGCAGGTCCTGATGATTCTGTGTATTTTGCAGATTTGGAAATTAGAAAAAAAATGTGAAGACAAATAATGGGTAAGAGTAGTATGAAGCAATCCACTGCAAGAGCAAATGAAAGAACATGCACTGCAGGAAAAGCCCACGAGGAATGGTAAGAGGTTCTGTGACCCATGGTCATGGGACTGGTACCTCTGTGAAGCAAAATTAAGGTCCTTTATTAGGGAATGTCAAGATGAACACAAAAAACAGGGGAACCAGCAGCATTAACAGACTTGTTCTAATACATTAAAGATTCCAACTTCATCTGTCCTCTCCTTTGAGACTGGCAAAATTCCATTATTGCAGTTTCTGCATACATCTGTTCACTTGGCTTATCTGATCAGTGTGTTCAGACCAGGCTATGAGACTTGTAGGTATAATAGCTGTGTGGTATCTTTTGCTTTGGAAACAGATCTTAAACAAATCACTCTGATCAAATTGAATTGAATTTCTTCAACAGCTATGCGTGCTCACCAGATGTGATCACACATTATTTTAGGAAAACAGCAAAGACATGGTGAGAAGAAAAGAGATCAGGGACCAATTTCAAGGGAACAAAATGAAGTGCATGCATACAATGGAGAAGATATCTCCCCAAGCCCCTAAAAGGTGTTCAAGATTTCCACATCTTTGTTCATTTTCTGAAAGAAATCAGCTGTGAAACAGCCATGGGAGTGAAAGGTTTGCTGGCTGACATCTACAGAAAACTTACTAGGAGCTTAAGAAGAATCCTTTTAATTCCAGGGAAAGACTGGGAATTTCCTCAGAAGGCCAGTTGTCCAATAAGGGGATCCTTAAGAATTGAAATGAAATGCAAAGAGAGAATACTCAACTAGCGGGGGAAAAAAAAGAGATAAGCAACATGAATACTAAAGCACTGCTTTGGCAAGAGTAAATCCCACGTGGAGGAAAAACTAGCAAAGGATGTCCAGAGCAATAAGAAGGGACTCAACAGGTACGATGGTTTCAAGAGAACTTCTGGGAAAAGTTGGGTCTGCTGCTGAATGGGGAGACAGCACGGATGACACAGACAAGGCTAAAGTGTTCCCTGTCCTTGCCTTGGCAAAGCCTGCTCCAGTACTGAAACGTGTACCAGCACAGCCCAGAAAGAGGCAGACAGACATCACTGCGTGAGGAACAGGTCCTGTAATGCTGAGCTGCTCTGACCAATCACACTGTAAATTTCTCAGTCTGGTTGTCCCAAATTAGTGGCATTTTTTATGTCTGTGGTCATTACCTCTCTAGGCAATTTTACCTATGAGAACAGGAAAAGTGGAAGGAGAGAAGGATGAAGCAAGCCACAAGCAATAGGTATACTGAGCGGTTCAAGTGTTTTTCCTGTATGTGGCATAGTTAAGTGTGGGGCTGGTGCATTTCTGTGGCAGCCTGAGGGGCTGGGAGAGCCCTGCTGCAATGCTGTGTGCCTGCAGAAACGCTGTTCTCTTCCTTTTTCCCTCTTCCCACTCGCTTACAACTCCCTCCTTGCCAAAATTAACATTTGAATCGAAAGTTCAAAAGGTGTCAGTGCTAACAGGGGTTACCCTTGCAAATCAAAGGCCCACCTACCAATCTGCTCAGAGTCATAATGTCTGCATTAAGAAAAAAGCTAGTCAAAACCCAATGATTAAGTCATTAGTTATGAAAGCTCTTCATGTCCTGTCGACTTCTGTGTGCTTGGAGAGCAATGTGCTAATCTGAATCACGATGATGTAAGGAAATCTTTTCGGAAATCCAGTTACATTTTAACGTGGCATTGGCACTGACTGAGCTAGCAGCACGTTCCCTAAAGATACAACACAGCAGTTCTGCTCTTTCACCTTAAAAAACTCGCTGCTGAAACATCCTGTGTACCCATTCAAACCCCAGATGTTAATTGACTCCAGAGTTATTTTGGTAGGAAGCTGGTAGGAAAGCTGTATCAGATGTTTTCTCTAGAGGAGAGAGGGAGAGAAGATTCTTTCCTGAGTTTGGGCAAGAAGATGGGAATGGTGATCTGCTGCTCGACAGCTGATCATATGAAAAGTTTTAGACAGAAGCAAAACTTTCTGCCATACAAATTTCTCAATTTCTCCTTTTGCAAGAGCACTTTCACTACAAGGAAAGACAATGCTTAAGTGCCAGCCTACCTTAGTGCAAATTTAGACATAAAGATAGAATTTTTCTCAGGGGACTTCCCTGAGCCACAAATGTGTCCAGTTTTCCAGTTTGGCAGTGTGTCCTTCCTGCTGTTTAATTTAACAACTGTCACCTTTACAGAGCCAGTTTTACCCCAGACATCACTGTGGCCTGGATGCTCAGCTGATGCAAAGAGGTGAGTATAAAAAATATTCTGAAAAAGACCTGTTTTAAGGAAAAACATTTCACAATCTGACATGAAGACTTCAGATGATCCTTAAATAAAAAGCCAACAAAACCAAAAATTGATATTCGTGTTATCCCCAGGAGTACAAAAGTTGTATTAGTGAGAAAAATGATCTATTGTATTTTTTTTTATAAACTGGAAGGTGTCTGCATATCTACACTGTAAGCAAAGACAAGTACATAAACAGCCAGCAGAGCCTCAGGAACACTTCTTGCTAACAAGTCACATCTGCAATAATAGAAACTACTCACATTGAATCCTTTTCCCTGGCATCCAACTACCCACTTTCTAACACACAAACAGAGCTAAGACAAAAAGAATTATATTCTAATTACCTTGGCTAGGTGTGTTCACATACTCAAGTGTAATTCTTGTTCGAATTTATTCTTTATGGCAAAGGAAGACTCATTAAAATGGATTTTGGACAGCACCAGAGTAAGGCTCATTATTTCCTCTCCTCAGCAGCAACCTCATCTTGTGGGAGAGCAGCAAAAGTAACAGGCTTTAAAATGATGGTGAGAGGGTGTAACTGGGCCTGGGGTGGAGAATGGATGCCCCTAATCTTGGCTACGCAATAAAAACCCCATCGAGACTGCACTCAAATAGAGCATACAGACAACATAAATGTGGCAATCTCTCACCCCAAGGTGAAGGATGACTCCAAATTCCAGTGAAAAAGGGCACCAGAGGCAGAGCCTGAGGATCATTTCCAGGGGGCAGGCAGCACAGGCACAGACTGAGCATCTGAGGGAGTTTAGAAACATTTCTGTCAGAGAGGCATCCGAGATTGCTGCTGAACTGTTTTGTAGCCAATACCTTTCCCAAGCCCAGCTTCATTGAGCCAAGGGAGGTGAAGAATGATCAAAAACTCATTGCAAGAATTCAAAAGAGCAAAAATACCAAATTTAGAAGCAATTTACAAAGTGTCCAGGTTAAGTTAGATTTTTTTCCTTAGAGCTGAGGGACCCTAAACAGAAATTAACTCAAATTTCAGAGTTGTTCATTATGCCAGGATGCAGACTATGAGCCAAGTTTAAAAAAAATAGTAAGAAGAAATATATTGTTGTTATACGAAATTGGACAAACTAGTTGTAAATACCTCTGAAATGAGATCTTGAACATACAGATTCGGAGACTGTCTGAAAATCCCAGTGAAAATATCTTTATGGAATTTGTATTTTAGATCAGTCAGAACATTTAATTTTTTTTAACTTTTATTTTTCCTGAAAGTTGGAGTGTTTGCAACCAGCTGACCATGAAGTTATTTCACCCTCAAGTGAAAAATATATTCCACTTTCCAGGGTTTTGAAGGGTAATTTTTTTTTTAATGAAATATATGTAGAACATAACCCAAAAGACAAATGAAACCAAATATCTATGTATTTTATAGAACAACAAAACCA
This sequence comes from Aphelocoma coerulescens, assembly GCF_041296385.1. NCBI lineage: Eukaryota > Metazoa > Chordata > Aves > Passeriformes > Corvidae > Aphelocoma > Aphelocoma coerulescens. Next base: position 27,572,543 of record NC_091020.1, read on the forward strand.
AATAACCTTGCAATTTTCAAGTTCAGCTCATTATGACTTTGTAATGTTTAGTACACTGCTTAAAAAACCTCACTAATCAATTAAATGAACCAATCAGCCCTGTTCTGAGATTTTTGGAAAGCAAAATAAAGTTGAGGCTTCCAAACAGAGAAGACACTTGCATGGCTTTGAGAGTTGTGCTGTAGTTTAATAAGAAACTGTCCTTTTTCTCTTTGGAGAAGCTGAAATTTATTGAATTTAACTTTGAAATAATTTGCTCACAGAGGTATATGTGCAAATTTTTAAACTACTGCTGTTGATAGTGTGATCTATCACTTTAATACTGAATATATTTCAACATTTGCATCCCAGGTCAAATAACCAGGTATTTGCATTTAAATGGATTATCAGCACATATTTCTTGTTCTTGTTACTCTCTGTGCTTTTCATGCTGCTGTTTGATACAAAGACTTCTACTGATGCAGACAGGAATTTAGTAATCAGGGCAGGAGACAGGTTAATATACTTAAAATTAGATATAATGCTATTCCAATATATGCTATCACACTAATATCAAATCCTTATATGGAGCATCATTTCCCAGCACACTGAACTCCATTCACACAGACAGGAGGCTTGAGGGACAGACTGAAGTAGCAGCTTGGTGTAACAGATAGGCACCAAAAATAACAGAGACTGGGATATTGGGATATTGTGCTCCCCTGCACTTAACTCCACTCCAGTAGTGCTCCTGCCTTTGAACCTGAGCAAATCACTGCCTGGTGCCTCTGTGCTGCCAGAACATACAACTGCAGAGATGGATTCCCTGTCCAACACTATGTGTTTTAACTGGGCTTTTACAGGAGCTCAGCAGCAAAGGTTGAGATGGGCCTTGTGGAAGCCAATGCAGAACAGCTCAATTTTTGTCCAGCCTGCTGGAAGCATCACACACTGTCCTTGGCACAAATCCACACAACAATCTGTCAGTCCAATGTTTTTAATTCAGTTGCAGAGAGAAGATTTATGTTAGATGTTGGCAGGGAAAAAAAAACAACCCTAACTTGCTTTTACTTATGGGTAAGGTCTGTAATAAATCACCTGGACAGGCTGAGGACTCCCCACAGTTAAAGCTCCATTGCAGCAGGACAGAGAAAGAGCTGTCTGAAACAGGAGTGATGGCAAGGGGAGTTCACAAGAAAGCTCTGCTGAGCAGCACGAACTCAAAGCCAGAGGAGTTCTCAGGGCTCTGTCCAGCCTTCTTTTCCAATATTTAATGAAATCTGGTTGGAAACTCATAAACGTTTTGCTGGTTGCTTGTTACAAATAAACATAGCTCCATCACACAGCTCTTTAATAGGAACATACACCACTGGAGGGGATTACACCTGGAGGGGTTCAGGGAGGCTACAGCAGCTCCCCTCCCTGAGCTATAACCACCACTTTGGCTTCCCAGCTGGCAAAGAGCTGCTCCTCTCCTGTGCTGTGCCCTTACTGAGGCTGATGGCAGCAAACAGCCAGCAATTTGGCAAGTCCTGCCCAGTGTCTGATTGTACTTGTCCCACTGGTACAACCATAGTGAAGAGGAACGATAGACACATAAACAAAACGGCAGCAAAAAAATTGGCGTGTGAGTTATCTCAGAGTTATCTCAGAGACATTCACATCTCCAGCTGAGTGGAACTCAGTGGGAAATCTCTTGGCTGACACTCTGAAATCTGCAAGTTTGCTTTGAAAGAGCAAAGTTGTCCAAGTCCCTATATTATCAACATTTTAAAAATCACCGCCTGAAGGACTTATGGCAGGGTGCACAGGCAATTACATTGCTCTATTTGTTACTGTGGAAACACGTTTTATGATTGGTGAAATCTATGAGAAATATATTGAATGAAGTTCTTGAAAACAGTACTTTAAAATTAAAACTGAGCAACACCAGGAAGCCTTCACCTCAAGGAAGTCATGAAACGCCAGGGAGTCAGCAGGAAAGTACCACTAAGTCTTGATGGGATTGATTTGGTTGGACTAGCTCTGTGTCATAGAATGGAAAAATAAAAGTAGAGTCAACTACTCAAGCTGGTGCTCTCACAGCTGGAGAGCTTTGCCCACAAATGGGCGCAACAATGAGTCAGAACACAATGATAATTGCTCCTGTTCTCTTGGACTGTGAATATTTTCCAACCCAATGACATGAAACTGTCAAGACTTCAGTCCTCTAAGTACCCTTTTCAAGGTCTAAGCTTTCCATTGGCCCTTAGTCATGAAAAACTATTGAACTTCTCAAATGTTTGTTAGAAACAAACAGATCTACAGATGCAGGATGGAGTCTCTTCACATACCTAAACTAAGTTAAAAAACATGTGCTTTGTCACACAACAGCTTCCAACCTTCCTGGCTGAACTGAAAGGAAGAAATCTGGTTACTACCTCCTCTAAAGGATGGCTTTTTCTTTTTTATATTGAAGGTGGTTTGGAAATGGAAATCCCACTACTTAGTTAAAAAAACCAAATACATTGAAATCATTTGAGGTGGCAAGACAGATAGGAAATCCAAATACCCTCTGTTACTCAGGAAGATCCAGCCTTCACTTCTAGAGGGATTTCACAGCAAATAAAAAAATAAAATGAAAAAGGAATTAAAAGGAAATTTGTTTGTTAAATAAGAAGGGAATTACCCCTGTGAGGGATTCTTCTGGACTCTGGGGGGAATAATTTCTTTCTTACTGACCAGATGCCAGTTTTAATTGACTTAGATTATATAAATAATTTTTTTTTTTTTTTTTCATTTATCCAGTCCTTTCAAGCAAGTTATAGCAGTGTATTGTAACCCTCACTAAAGTTATTGTTATTTTACCCTGGTATCTGTGGGAGGAGGATTGAGGCTTGCAGAAAGCCAAAGTATGAGACTCCAGATGTGATCTATGCAAAAAAAAACAGTTACAAAAGTTGAGATGTGTGCATTAAAGTGCCAGGTACTGTGAGTTTATTGCTTTCCAAATCAGATATTCCCTGTCAAAAGTTCAAAAACTGACAATAAACTTAACTGTTGCATCTTTAAACTTATTTGTAACTTGCAGAGGGAGTATAGTGTCTTGGTTTTGTCTCTTCCATAAAGTTTACAGCCAGCAGGAGATAATGAAATCTAGGCTGAGCTCATATTACCAAGAGAAAAAACCAGCCAGGCCTGTTTGTGTTGGTGGCTGTCAGGTGAGATATTTTATAGCTCATTAGTGTCGAAACTGTTATTGCTTTTTCTTCCTTTATGAATAGATCATGTGATGCCATGCCTCTCTCTCACACTCCTCACCAATTTGTCACAGCAAACAGAAATCAGGGATTTCTTGTCAGAGTCCTTTTCACTTCAGTGCTTGCTTCTGATGAACCATGCTACCCAAACAAGTCTAGATGTGCTTCACAGCCCTTGGACCTCCTCACTGATGCAGAGATGTTTGTTTAGGAGTTGTCCATGCAGCACTGGTGCATGTGCTCCCTTGCCAGCATGGCAGGGGAGGGCTCTAGCTGGCCTCCCTAGAAGGCTCCCAAAGTTCCCAAGCACTGCAGCTCACCCCTGGGGAGAGCAATGGTTTTCAGAGCAGGCAAAGCACTGCTGAGCAGTATTTTCACTTTAAACACTGAAGATTATTCAGGATAATGGGTCAGTGTCTCCCCAGCAGAGAATGCTCTCCTGGCGGAAGTTGGCCATGTATTCCTCCCTCACATCTGAGCTGGAATAATCTTGGCCTTTGGCCAGACAAAAGTCGTGTTCATGTTTTGTTTTTTTTTGTGCTGAGATTATTCAAACCATGTCCAATCTGCAGAGGAGATGCACCAGTGTTCTCATATAGTTCAGGTAGAAGACACAAAGGAGAAGGGATGCAGATTAATTTAACCAACAGAAAAGAAAAATGGAATAGGATTCTACAAACAGTTGTGAAGAAAAGCACATTACCTAGTCCGTTTCCACAATTGTTAATATACTCTACAATAATTACTCATTATTTTAAATCCATTCTGAACACTCCTAAGGCAAATAGAAGCCACTAAAGTAATTTTTGGGAAATCCACTATTCCTTTCACTCTCTCTTTGTGTTTGCAGGAAAATCTATTCAGTTAAAGAACCACATCAAAGTATTGCTTTCCTTTTATGTAAAAAGCATACAGTTGTTATTACACCGTGTTTTGAGTGGAGGGCATGAAGTTTTGTAAGCTTTAATTAATCCACTGAACCATCAACTTATATTCCACTGCAAATACTGCCATCTGGTACCAGTCCATGCATCAGTAATTAATGTCTGCTACAAGTTTGCTTCCCCAGCACTATCTGATTAGGTAATTAGCCTATAGAACAATACTCAACATAACACATTATTGTTCTGTTAAGTGTGATCTGTTTGAAAGCACTAAAGAATACCTTAATACTGCTCCATTTCTGTGACTCATACCTCAACAAACACCCATCCAGAAAATTACAAAGCAATTCAGCAAGGAAGGGGGGTAACAACAAGAAGCCAAAACCACATGAAAAGCATGTCAATAAAATTAGGCATTAGTACTGTTTCAGAATAGCCTGAGAGGAAATATAAATATAAGACAATCCCCAATTGCTGCTCTCCACAGAAGGCATGAATCAACATCAACAATGATCTACTTATGATAAAGGCCCCTTCAGAGAAGAATGATGAAACATACTTTGTCATCAAAACTCAAGGGTTTAATAAATCAATGGAAGGTGGAATTGGGAAGAGGAAAAACAAAGCAGCATGTCATCTTTATTCACTAGGGTAAAATGTGGCTGTTTCCAAGATCACATCTGAATTAAGCTTGTGAGAAAAGCAAGTGATGAAGATATAGCAAAGGAGAACTGAAGTGAAGCCAACATATCAGTACTGTCAGATCCTGTGGCTGTAGTGCAAAACCTATCAATATTTGGCTGAGTGAAGTGGTTTTTTTACTTTATCCAGCTCTTGCCCTCAGGTGATTACAAAAAGAACTCTGAATTTATTTTGCATGAGATCACTAGCTTAACCTGGGTCAGACAAAAATTTAGCAAAGTCAGCCCTAAGTGCATGAAAAACACAACAAGCATATAAAAAGTCCAAGTTTAGGAACCTGGAGACCTCACACATCATCTTTGCTATTTCAAAACATCAAGGTCAGGATTTATTTGACCAAATTTACACACCAATATGTAAGTTCCTATGCTGCAACCCATTCTCTCCACTCCTTCTTTGGTCAAGAGAATCCTGCCCCTCACACTGGCAGTACAAATGTTTTCCACCACATTTATCTGGAATAATTTGCAAAAATCATTGTCAGTTCAATGGTATAGACTGAAGACTATGTATCTGCAAGTTAAGTTTTAGTTCTGCATCAGGCTTTCTCAGTTTCAGGTGTCCTCCCTTTCCAACAGGCTCTGTTTCACAATTAGGTATTTTCAATGGTTGTGACCTAATAATGGAATCAAACCTATAGATGACTCATGAAGCCAATCCTAGCAGGAGTACACTGTCCCCTTCTCTTACTTTCCCTTCACTACTTGTGTTCTCATTGACTTGTCCTCCTATTCCGTTCCTCATTCTGATAGCAAACCTAGAGCTTATCTACAACCACAGGCTCTGACCTCTCCAAACAGGGCAGTATCTTTGTCCAGCTGCAACACTCTCAGACCTTCTCTGCTGTCTAAAGCTCTCTAAAATATGTCATGATGTGCAAACAGAGGAGCACTAAATGAACTGGATTGAATAACAACCCTTGAGCTATTGGGCTAAATTCTCTCCTCATTAAGAGAGTAGGAAGAGCCCTACAGAACCAGATCAACACCCCATGGTCTCAGCTGCAAAACTGGGCAACTGTTGGAGTGAAAGCTCCTCTGGACTCAGGCCCAGAGGAAAGCCAAAGGACAGGGGTTGAATTAAAACCTTTGGATAAGCTGAGATACATGAAGTCACACCAAAGTGAAATAGAGATTTTTAACTTTTAGTAGAAATATATACTAAGTGCCTTAAACAGTGAAAAGCTGCAGCAGAGACCTTAAACATAGTTTTTACAGCAGGAGTGTTACCTTTTCACAAAATTTCTTTGCTTTAGACAAAATATAGATAGAACTATACTGTTCACATTTTTTAGATAGAGTGTTCACATAAACAGTAAGAGCTGATAGAAACTATATATGGAAATTTGTGTAGTACCTATGTAACACTTGTGTAAGACTTACGACTGTTAGAATTAGACCAGGATAGGTTAAGAAAACAAAAACTAGAATCATGTGTTAATTTTATTGGTCAATTAACAAATATAATCCACACTTCTGTAAGAAAAAAATTAATTAGAAGAAGAAGCTGTTTGCTACTTGCTGTTTACCTCCTGCTGCTGCTGCTGCTGCTTGGCCTTATCATGTAATCCCTTTGAACTCTGCCTTCAGAAAACTATGAGACTATGAAATAAAGAACTCAGCAGAAGAGCAGCCTCCTCTGCTCTCTCACCCTCATCTGAGAAGGAAGGGTATCCCATCAAAAGCTCAACAGGCTCAAATGCCTGTAGAAGAATACACAAATGGGACAAGCATGAGACTCTTCTTCCATTGAACACACTGAACTCCCAGAATTTTGAGTCCAGGCCTTCCTCCTCCAGAGGAATTTCCCAGAATTTATGCCATGTAACATCTAATACCTAGATTAATTTTTCCTTTTATTTTCCTGGAAAATTTCAACCCTTTGATCCATTCCACTATCCCCAATAAGAATGAAATTCTACAGTAGGATTTCTCCAGAAAGAGAATTCCAGGATGTGGGAAAACACAAATCTTCAGAAACCAGCTGTGGTTCTCCTAAGTTCTCACCCACCTCTGAATTTCAGGCTTCCATTCCAACCTCTGGTTTGCTGTGAAGCCTTCTCATTCCTATTTTGCTCCTATTTTTACATTAATAACCGTGTCAGTACAAACACTCTTGCCAATATTACACAGCACATACATATTGAGAAAGTCTGCCTTATTTTTATGGCCATTAATGAGAGCTGCTATTTAATATCAACATCTTCCAACAGTCTCTCCTTGCTGTGATGAAATTGCTTGTCAAAACATCTCCTTCATATTTCAGCACTGGGGAGTACTCACAGCATCTCACCTCAGCAATCTAAGTAAAGAATTAGGGTGAAGACACCAGACAATTTGTGAAGGGTTACAAGCACCACACTCAAAGGTCTGAACAGACACTGCTGGGGCTGCCCAAAGCAGCACAGCATCCAGCTGCAGACGTCCTTGGGGTCAGCTGCAGCTTGCACGGAGAGCTGGCTCATTTGCAAGGAGCGAGCCCCAAACAAAGGTGGTGCAGAAGCATGGGCAGAGGCAAAGGATGAGAGAGGGGTCTCTGTGCAGATTCCAGCTGGTTTATTGCTGGTGGAGGGTCCAGCGACAAACACCTGCAAAAAAAGGAGAGCGCACTTTTATACAGGGGTGGAACAAAGGGAAACAACCAATGGGGATTGACTGAGGAGGAGGCGATAACAGGGGAATAACCAATAGGGATAACTTAAGGCCTTAAGGGAGGGAATTACCTGAATAGACCAATGGAGCATCAAAGAAGGGAGAACTTTCCAGAACAAATACATAAGCAATTAAGGGAAATGCATAAACATAAGCTTATACATAAAACTGGGTGGAGAACTCCTAAACCAATAAATTTAAAACATGTAAACTAGGACCCACTAGGAACATGGGAACTCACCGTAACCACGGGGTGAGGATGAGACCTTGGTGTTGTGGAGGGCTGTCCACCAGTCTTCCAAATGTTCTACCACATGTGTGTGCTCTGAATGTGGCCACAGCCACATGCACCACAACATTGGACAACCTGTCTCAACTCTTTTAAACAAAAGGTGAGATTTCATATTTGGAGATACAATATAGAGGACCTAGAAAGAAAAAATGAGTGTAGCAAGTGTCCAACTCCAGCATTATGAAATGGAAAATGCTTGATGCAGATGGTAGATTTCGGTCACCAGAAACTGTAATTGTTAATTTGAAATAGAAAATAATATTTCAGTTACTTTCTAGCCCACAACCTTTTAGTAGTAGAATACAGCCTTTCCATAACCTCTTTTTTATATAAATTCCAGAAGAGATTTTTCCAAATTAAAACATTCATGACACTGTACTTTTTGATGAACCCTTCTACCAATCAGTATGAAAAGCAGAGGCTTTTTTGAAGCATTTTACCTAATGAAAAAACAGTGCTTTATGATTGAAAGTTTGCAATTAGCTGTGCTAAAATTAGAGCTATTATATGCAGGTTATACTCCTTTCTTTCCTCTTTCACTTTTATTCTTGAGACAGCACAGAAATGTGATTTTCAAGTAGAAAAAACATTGCTCTTGAATTTTTGATTACTCACAAATTTCCACATTTCTACAGGTATCAACATTTCTCTAAAGTTAGGGGAGTACATGACACATGAAAATCTACTTTTTGCCCCATGATTATAATTTAATTTAATTTAAGCTTTGAATATTTTTTATTTGTCTTGCAATAGGAATGACTTACTGAAATTGCAATTCTATGCCTGTCTAATGTCTAGTGCTTCCCAGTTATCAATGTCACTTGGATCCCTGAAAGCACTTGGGGCTGTCTCCATTGAATAGGCGTAGAAACACATGTAGAGTTTAGGATGTCTGAATAGAGATCATGTGAAGATAGTAAGTTTACTTTTATTATTACCATTTTTGTCTTTCTTACCACAGTGTCTAAGGTTCCACCTGGCACCAGTATTCTTGGCATTGGAAAAAGAACTAGAAATAGTCCATCCAAAGCTTTGCATTTTAAGAAGAATAGCATTCCTGTGTAAATAAAATCTGAGATTGCTTTTGTGATATCACTAAAGGTATTTTAGTCTGAAACTACAAGCATTTTTTGGTAAGAAAGGTTGCAAAGAAGGGCAGAACAACTACAAACAGAGCAGCTTTCTCTGTACCTATTCCCTTGTAATTAAGATGTTGAGTTGGTGGGAGGGAAAAAACATAACACTTGAGAGTATTTATTAATTACTTTTCAGCTTCAGTGCACAAGGTTAAATGCAGCCTTAGGCAGCTTTCACTGATGTGACTCACATCTCCACAATGTCAGAGCTTTCAGTGACACTGACGGGCTCATATTTGGCAAAGAATAAACCATTCTCTGGTGTATTAATTAAGCATGTCCTGCAGTGAAGCAGTGCAAAACTATAAGAAGTTTTAGACAGTGACTTTCATACCTATAAAACATGTCTTGACAACTCCTGAGCATGAAAGCTCTCATTAATCCACAGAATGCGGACAACACCAATAAGAAACGTGTTTCCCCATGGCAACTGTGTCCTCAGTGGGCTCAGTCCTGATGGTAAGTCAGCACAGGCCTCTTCCCCAGGAAGATGACCAGGAGATGACCTAATTATGTCCAATCACAGCATTATTTTCTATTAATTTTCATATGAATTTAAATGTAAGTGAGGACATTGGTAAATATGCCAATGGAAATATTTACAGAAATAAAGAATTACTGGTGCATATTTTTTGAATTGTGGCTGTTATTTTACCATATTTTCTAACCGCATGAAATATTTTTATTTCTTTTTTGCACAGCTGGCCCCAGAAAAAACAAACCCAGCACCCCACAAATCTTAATCCAATTCAGCTACCCCAGCTGCTGCATGACTTCAGTCCATGCTCATGGTCTCTCGGATCCTTGTGCCCTCCTGGAGGGGGGATATAGAGTGTGCCAGAGGATTCAACCCATCCAGGCAAACTGTCTGAAGAAAAATAAACCCTCTCCAATCGCAAAAAACAGCAAAAACCCCCACTTCCTACCATGTTTCCCAGTGACAGTTTCCCATAAGCTGATCATTCTAAAAATCAGAGTACCACAGTAAATAGACAGATCTAGAAAGTGTGTGTTCAAAAAGACTCAGCTTTTCTATATTTTATTTGCTAAGAAATGTAATTCCTTTTAGAAGCAATATAATGTTGGCAGTTTTAAAAGAGAATCCCAGAAAGAACATATAACAGAATTTATGTGTATGTAATCTTCCTTTCTTTTAGAGTTAGGAAAACAAATATTTCTGATTCTTTATAAAAATTTCAATTTAGGCCTTTTCTATTTCCATAAATTTTTGACACTAAATTATAAAAATTTCCTTACTCTTCCTCACAGTCTAAAATTTCAATTTAATCAGGCAAGACTGAGGAAGTTTTGGGGATTGCTGCTGGTATGGACAGCTAAATTCAGTTTCACCACACTTCTGCAAGCATTTCAGTGTTTAAGTGCCCCAAGCTTATGTACTTCTACCTTCAATCACCTACTATTGAAACTGAAC